>NC_060149.1:218726573-219037052 GCF_021461385.2 Schistocerca piceifrons | reverse complement strand
GGACGACACCGTGTTTCGAGACTGATATATTTGTTGATGGAAATGTGTTGTAGTAAAACGATTTCTAAATGGAGTAAAACAGTGACTTTTCCAATGTGCCTTTATCTTTGTGAAGTCAACTCAGTCAGCTTGAGAGTGTTTAAAAAAAATAAGAGTAGCGTACGTACCTCAGTCGACTTAACATCCTGGCAGAGAAGGAAGTGATAGTTGTAGGAAACGATGTTTCGGCAAGGTATTAGTGCAATTCGAGTGGATAAGAGGATTTAAATTTATTATACCAGTGATAGATGCCTGCTACGTTCCTTACGACCCTTGGAGAATGCCAAACACACGGGAGCACAGCGGCACTCGACGAACGCGGTTAAGAGTTAGGTTCAAAATGGTTCAAATGGCTCCGAGCACTATGGGACTTAACATCTGAGGTCATCAGTCCCCTGGACTTAGAACTACTTAAACCTAACTAACTTAAGGAATTCACTCACATCCATGCCCGAGGCAGGATTCGGACCTGCGACCGTAGCAGTCGCGCGGTTCCAGATTGAAGCGCCTATGACCGCTCTGCCACAGCGGCCGGCCTAAGAGTTAGGAAGTAGGAGCCTCTTCCTCTGCACATTTAAACAGTTACTTCTTTGACTCGTCTTTCTGCACTCTTTTTGAGAGAGCTGAGCTAGTCGGCTTTTACACTAGTAATTCCGGGCGTTGTCTGCTTTTGTAACGGAAGTGTCATAATGTTCCTAAAGGGGACTGACAGAAAAGAAAGTAGGAAAGCAGATGCGAGACAGAGATTCATAGGGAGAATATTAAGGCAATGTAAGTCATCCACAAAAGGAGTGGCTTATAAAACACTCGCCCTGCTGGTTCATGGCGTCATCTCAGTCTACCGATACTGGATATTCGTTTTGCCCCATAACGTCATGATGACGTGATTTGTGGCGCCACACGTGCGCGAAAAGAACAGAACACGTACAATATTTCTTTTCCGTTGGTATTACTTTTGGGTATGAAAGATGGGTGAGAGACGGATCATAGGCGGAGAGCGAGGTTGGGTTACAAGTTAAGACTGTGGCATGAATGTTGCCGAGGCCAACGAATGTATCAGATCGTGGATGTAGGCGCGTACTGATCTGTAGAATACGCCAAAGACTAGGTTCGGCTAAATGGTATCGTTTTTGAGTTGGCGAAACGGTATCGAACGGTTCAGGTAATTTGATTCTTGAGTACTTGCTATCAGTCTGGGGACCTTACCAGGTGGGATTATTAGAAGAGCTAGATAAGACCCAAAAAAAGAGCGCCACGTTTCGTCACGGAATTGTTTGATCGTGCTGTGTTAAGTATATGCTCAGCAAACTCTAGTAGTAGGCGCTACAAGAGACGCTTATGCTCGAATAGTCGGGCACCAGGTTACTTCTTCCCACATGTCACGCGAAGTGACTAAAGCGAGCAAATCAGAGGACTTACTCTCAAAAAGAATCGTTCTTCAAAAGGGATAGAGAAGGGGGAATGATTGTGCCACCTGAAGAACCCTCCGCCACAAACAGTAAGGGAGCCAACAGAATGTACACTGCTCTGCAGAACTTAATGACGAGATACTTAATGTAGCATTACATGTTAACTACTCGGTTGAAATGAATGAAATAGCTGGAGCATGTTGCCAGAGGTCTCCCATGCGTGCACAGAAATACGTCATATGACTCCAGGTTAGCGTGACTGTAGGGCCACGCAACACGGGATGGTTGAAGGAACGTGAGAAGATAGTAAACATCAACCATCGAGCTCGTACGTGCACTGTGGTGCTGGTTTATATATTCAACACGGCCCGGAGACAACCTACAAACGGGGAAGAATCGTCGGGAAACTGGAAGAATGACGACACGTGACGGATGTAGTCCAGCAGTTAGGTATTGCTAACAGCATTGTTTCACGTGCGCGAGGAGCTTCCCAAACCACAGGCACTGCCGCCCGAAGGAGAGGAGGTGGTTGATCGCCATCAACAACAGCAGCATTTAACCGCTACATTGGGCAACAGTCAAATAGGAACACACCTCCAACAGCGGGAGCAGATGCAGCCGCATTTAACGGGACTTCAAGACACTCAGTCATGGTCCACAGCGGCATGGCGATTGCATGGGAATGTCTCTTTACCCAAAGAGCAGTCCATTGTGTTGCGTCGACACCAGCGCCTAGGTGACATCGTTAGCAATGATGCATAGAGCATAGGTACTAGACCAACGAGGAGTGAGGTTGCCTCACCTTCTCGGGTGAGAACAGGTTCAGTCCGAGAAGTGATTTTGGACGCACCCTCGTATGGCGAGAGATCACGCAAAGCACCTAGGAACAACGTCGAATATGACCGTTTTGGTGGTAAAGATGTTGAGGTGTTGGGAATGATTATGCGTGGGCGTACTGACGCCCAAATCTTAGAACACTGTACATTCGTCAGTCAACGTTATTGTGACACTGTACTCCTTCCCCATGTTTTTGTGCATTCGGCGTGATTTCAGCTCTTGGAGCGAAATACGGCGAATGCACTGCACGTTCCCCGACTAACACTCCATCGAGCACTTAGGGGATGCTTTGGGCAGCGTGTGCACATGCACCAATGACCAGCCAGCAGTTGTTAATCGCACTGGTGGAGAAATGGAACGCCGTACCACAACCAACCTTGGGGCCACCATGGAAGCACGTTGCAGAGCACGCATTGTCGTCCGTGGAGATCACACACACTATTAGGAACCATATCCCCCTTCTCATAATGTCCGAGGGACCATCATGTATCACTATGATATCCGTTTAATTATTGTCTTTGAATAAAAGTGTCATTTCTGTTTGTCTCATTCCGCATATACACCGAAGAGCCAAAGGAACTGCAGCACCTGCCTAATATCGCGTGTGAACCCCCGTGATCGCGCACAAGTGCCGAGACACGACGTGGCATGGACTCGACTAATGTCTCAGGTAGTGCTAGAGGGAACTGAAACCATGAATCCTGCAGGGCTCCATAAATCCGTAAGAGTGCGAGGCGCTGGAGAACTCTTCTGAACAGCACGATGCAAGGCATCACAGATATGCTCAGTAATGATCATGTCTGGGGAGTTTGGTGGGCAGCGGAAGTGTTCAGACTCAGAACAGTGTTTTTGGAGCCACTCGGTAGTAATTCTGGACGTATCGGTGTCGCATTGTCCTGCTGGAATTACCCAAGTCCGTGAGAATGCACAATGGACATGAATGGAGTTACGTGATCAGACAGGATGCTTACGTACGTGTCACCAGTCAGAGTCGCATGTAGACGTATCAAGGGGCCCGTATCACTTCAACTGCACACGCCCCACACCATTACAGTGTCTCCACCAGCTTGAACAGTACCTTGCTGACATGCAGGGTCCATGGATTCATGAGGTTGTCTCCATACCCGTACGCGTCCATCCGCTCGATGCAATTTGCAACGACACTCGTCCGACTGGGCAACATGCTTCCAGTCATCAACAGTCTAATGTCCGTGTTGACGCGCCCAGGCATGGCGTGAACCTTCGTGTCGTGCCGTCATCAAGGGTACACGAGTGGGCCTTCGGCTCCGAAAGACCATATCGATGTTTCGTTGAATGGTCGCACGCTGACACTCTTTGATGGCCCAGCATTGAAATCTGCAACAATTTGTGGAAGGGTTGCACTTCCGTCACGTTGAAAGGTTCTATTCAATCGTCGTTCGTCCCGTTCTTGCAGGATCTTTTTCCGGCCGCAGCGATGTCGAAGATTTGATGTTTTACCGAATTCCTGATATTCACAGTACACTCGTGAAATAGCCGTAGGGGGAAAATCGCCACTTCATCGCTGCCTTGGAGATGCTGTGTTCCATAGCTCTTGCGCCGAATATAACAACACGTTCAAACTCAAATCGTGATAACCTGCCCTTGTGGCAACAGTAACCGATCTAACAACTGCGCCTCACACTTGTCGTCTTGGCACCGCCGTATTACGCCTGTTTACGTATCCCTGTATCTGAATATGCATGCCTAAACCAGATTCTTTGGCGCGTCAGTGTATTTCAGTTACTTTCTGCACTATACTGTAGGAGTTCTTTCTATGCATGGGCCCAGTTTCACCGAGCTATGTTACTTGGCAGCGCCACATCATGAAAACGTTACTTTCGTTCGAAAGTTTTCCATACCATTGTACACTACTGGCCATTAACATTGCTACACCACGAGGATGACGAGCTACAGACGCGAAATTTAACCGACAGGAAGAAGATGCTGTGATATGCAAAAGCTTTTCAGAGCATTCACACAAGGTTGGCGCCGGTGGCGACACCTACAACGTGCTGACATGAGGAAAGTTTCCAACCGATTTCTCATACACAAACAGCAGTTGACCGGCGTTGCCTGGTGAAACGTTGTT
Source organism: Schistocerca piceifrons (assembly GCF_021461385.2). Taxonomy (NCBI): domain Eukaryota; kingdom Metazoa; phylum Arthropoda; class Insecta; order Orthoptera; family Acrididae; genus Schistocerca; species Schistocerca piceifrons. The sequence goes on along the minus strand of NC_060149.1, from coordinate 219,032,657 downwards.
GTGATGCCTCGTGTAAGGAGGAGAAATGCGTACCATCATGTTTCCGACTTTGTTAAAGGTCGGATTGTAGCCTATCGTGATTGCGGTTTATCGTATCGCGACATTGCTGTTCGTGTTGGTCGAGATCAATGACTGTTAGCAGAATATGGAATCGGTGGGTTCAGGAGGGTAATACGGAATGCCGTGCTGGATCCCAACGGCCTCGTATCACTAGCAGTCGAGATGGCAGGCATCTTATCCGCATGGCTGTAACGGATCGTGCAGCCACGTCTCGATCCCTGAGTCAACAGATGGGGACGTTCGCAAGACAACAACCATCTGCACGAAGAGTTCGACGACGTTTGCAGCAGCATGGACTATCATCTCGGAGACCATGGCTGCGGTTACCCTTGACGCTGCATCACAGACAGCAGCGCCTGCGATGGTGTACTCAACGACGAAGCTGGGTGCACGAATGACAATACATTTTTTTCGGATGAATCCAGGTTCTGTTTACAGCATCATGATGATCGCATCCGTGTTTGGCGACATCACGGTGAACGTACATCGGAAGCGTGTATTCGTCATCGCCATACTGGCCGATCACCCGGCGTGGTGATATGGGGTGCCATTAGTTACACGTCTCGGTCACCTCTTATACGCATTGACGGCACTTTGAACAGTGGACGTTACATTTCAGATGTTACTACCCGTGGCTCTACCCTTAATTAGATCCCTGCGAAACCCTACATTTCAGCAGGATAATGCACGACCGCATGTTGCAGGTCCTGTATGGGCCTTTCTAGGTACAGAAAATGTTCGACTGCTGCCCTGGCCAGCAGATTCTGCAGATCTCTTACCAACTGAAAACGTCTGGTCAATGGTGGCCGAGCAACTGGCTCATCACAATACGTCAGTCACTACTCTTGATGAACTGTGGTATCGTGTTGAAGCTGCATAGCCAGCTGTGCCTGTACACGCCATCCAAGCTCTGTTTGACTCAATGCCCAGGCGTATCAAGGCCGTTATTACGGCCAGAGGTGGTTGTTCTGGGTACTGATTTCTCAGGATCTATGCACCCAAGTTGCGTGTAAATGTAATCACATGTCAGTTCTAGTATAATATATTTGTCCAATGAATACCCGTTTATCATCTGCATTTCTTCTTGGTGTAGCAATTTTAATGGCCAGTAGTGTGTATGTAGAGGGACCGCCAGATCATTTGGACACGAGACCAACACTCATATAGGAAGATTACGCTGGTAGCTGTCTGTTAAGCGACAGCAGTAGGGCAGTCCAATCGGCGGTGTGAGCGCGTGCAGGCGTCTTCAGCGCACAAAGCAGGCGAGGGCGGTGATTGCGCGCAGCCAGACACGGCCCCCGGGCCTGCGGCTGCTTTGATGCCTCCTTGTCCGGCCAGTAATGTCTGCAGCGACAGGACGCCGCTCTGTCTTTCACCGCTGTGCTGTTCTCCTCGTCACTGGCGTCTGCCGCGAAGCTCGTTCACTCGTTCTCAGTAGATAGACTAAGCTGTGGCAACCAGGGTCGCATCTTCCTCCCCCATCTGATAAAAGAGGCGTAATTTTTACATACGTCCGTCAGTCCAAAAAGTTACGAGGATAGATAAAGAAAAACAACGAGAAGCGTTAAGATAGTGGTTTTAATGCTTCAAGTGTTATGCTAGTCTCCACGACTTGAGTACAATGCACAGAATCTTCAATTGATAAAATAAACTGCCAACCAATTGCCACCAGTTTATCTACACTGCTGGCCACCGTAAATGCAACACCAAGAAAGACAAGAGGTAGCACAACAAAATTTATTTTGTAGATAACATGTTGACCAAGTATCAAATGATTAAGTTTACAGACATCTGTGACATGTGGTTCCTGCCAGAATCAGTAGCCAGAGTAGCCGCCATTGTTGGAGATCACCGCTGCCACACGTCTCGGCATTGAGTCAAAGAGACGTTGGATGTGTTCCTGGGGTACAGCAGCCCAAGCAGCTTCCACACGTTGCCAAAGATCATCTGGTGTGGCAGCTGGGGATGTAATCTGGGTCACTCGTTGAGCAACCATGGACCACATGTTTTCTATCGGCGAAAGATCCGGAGAGCGAGCCGGCCAGGGAAGCAATTCAATCTGGTTATTGACGAAGAACCTTTGGACAATGCGTGCCACGTGTGGTCGCGCATTATCCTGTTGAAATATGGCTGTGGCCGAGCCCTGAAGGTAAGGAAGGACAACTGGCTCCAGCACCTCGGATATGTAGCGCCGGCTATTTAAAGTACCGGCAATGCGTACTAGAGGCGTGCGAGAGTAATATCCAATACCGCCCCATACCATAATACCCGGTGCAAGACCAGTGTGGCGGTGCATAATGCAGCTGTCCAGCATCCTCTCTCCGCGGTGTCTCCACACTCGAATCCGACCATCGTGGTGCTGCAGACAGAAGCGTGCCTCGTCAGTAAAGATAACGTCATTCCATTCTGCCGTCCACATCCGTCTGTCATCACACCATTGGCGACGGAGACGTCTGTGGTTCTGCGTTAATGGTAGACGAAGCAATGGACGTCTTGCGGACAGACCACTCTGCTGTAAACGGCGTCGATGGTACGCGCAGACACTGGATGATGCGTTACAGACGCAATGTGCTGTGCTATGGTTCGGGATGTCACTGAGCGATCCGTCACTGCCATGCGCACAATTTGCCTATCAGCACGTGCAGTGGTGCACCGAGGTGAATGCGATCGACCACGTCGGTCCGTCGTACCCTCCTGCATCCAACGGTCATATATCCGCATTACAGTTGTTTGGTTTCGTCCAACACGACTAGCGATTTCTCTGTATGATAATCCACAATCTCGTTAAGCCACTATCCTTCCTCTGTCGAACTCGGATACTTGATCAAAAGATGTTCGCTGTTGTCTACGAGGCATAACTGATCGTCTTGTGAAACAACCACAAGGTAAACACACGTGCCGAACGTACACTCGTCGAAATCGCCAAGCCTTAAATGGCGCTATGAGGTGGCGCCACAGGCGCGCGTGATGTGCGTCTGCGCTGAAATTCTAATCAGTTGCATATCTCATCGCTGCAAACTCATGGTGTAAATTTCACTTGATTCGGATGCTTCCTTCAGGGTGTTGCATTTACGGTGGCCAGCAGTGTATTTAAACTCTACCTAGGTTTCGATAGTACTATGAGTATCTTCTTCAGAAGTGATTGCTGTTACCTATAAAATTATGACAGTGGCAAAAATTACGAGGCGCGTTTCTTAAGTAAGTACCGTTTTGAAATTAAAAAAAAGACGTGCTAAGATATCTTAATGATTTTATTTTTACATAAAAGTCTGTACCTTAACCTACTTTTCTACATAATTTCCGTCAATATTGAGGCACTTGTCATAACGTTGTACCAGTTTTTGAATACCCTCCTCATAGAAGTCTGCCGCCTGATTTGTTAACCACTGCATCACCACTGTTTTGACTTCGTCATTGTCTTGAAGACTCTGACCGCCCAGGTGTTTCTTCAAGTGCAGGAACAGATGGTAGTCACTGGGCGCAAGATCGGGGCTGTCGGAGGATGATCTAGAGTTTCCCATCGAAAAGATGTGATGAGATCAGGTCTGATTCGCCACATGCGGACGGTCCTTGTCTTGCAGCAAAACTATGCCCTTGCTCAACTTGCCACGTCTTTTGTTCTGAATTGTACGGCGCAGATTGTGCAATGTCTTACAGTAAGCTGCTGCATTGATTGTCTCATTACGAGGCAGAAATTCCACAAGTTGTACTCCTTTTCTGTCCCAAAAAACTGTGCACTTGATTTTCCGGGCAGAAATTGTTTGCTGAAACTTCACTTTTTGGTTGAATCTGAATGCCGCTATTCTATGGACTGTTGCTTTGATTCTGGTGCGACGTAGGCCACCCATGTTTCACCGCCCGTAACAATTTGGCTTAAGAAATCATCACCGTAGTTGTGGTACTGCTCAAGGAAAGTAAATGCACTGTGTAAACGTTCGGTGTTGTGCACATCCGTCAAAATTTTCGGTACCCAACGTGCGCACAATTCAAGTGTGCTACACCAAGAAGAAATACAGATGATAAACGGGTATTCATTGGACAAATATACTAGAACTGACATGTGATTACATTTTCACGCAATTTGTGTGCATAGATACTGAGAAATCAGTACCCAGAACAACCACCTCTGGACGGAATAACGGCCTTGATACGCCTGGGCATTGAGTCAAACAGAGCTTGGATGGCGTGTACAGGCACAGCTGCCCATGCAGTTTCAACACGATACCACAGTTCATCAAGAGTAGTGACTGGCGTATTGTGACGAGCCAGTTGCTCGGCCACCATTGACCAGAAGTTTTCAATTGGTGACAGATCTGGAGAATGTGCTGGCCAGGGCAGCAGTCGAACATTTTCTGTATCCAGAAAGGCCCGTACAGGACCTGCACCATGCGGTCGTGCATTATCCTGCTGAAATGTAGGGTTTCGCAGGGATCGAATGAAGGGTACAGCCACGGGCCGTAACACATCTGAAATGTAACGTCCGCTGTTCAAAGTGCCGTCAATACGAACTAGAGGTGACCGAGATGTGTTTCCAGTGGCACCCCATACCATCACGCCGGATGATACGCCAGTATGGCGATGACGAATACACGCTTCCAATGTCGCTCACCGTGATGTCGCCAAACACGGATCCGACCATGAAAGTCGGAAACTTTATGGTACGCATTTCTCCTCCTTACACGAGGCATCACAACAACGTTTCACCAGGCAACGCCTGTCAACTGATGTTTGTGTATGAGAAATCGGCTGGAAACTTTGCTAATGTTAGCACCTTGTAGGTGTCGCCACCGGCGCCAACCTTGTGTGAACGCTCTGAAAACCTTATCATTTGCATATCACCGCATCTTCTTCCTGTTGGTTAAATTTCGCGACTGTAGCACGTCATCTTCGTGGTGTAGCAAATTTAATGGGCAGTAGTGTAAAATCAGAGTCGGAACTTTTTGGACGGATGGTGTACATTCCTATTGGGCTTGTTGCTCGTATTGGACCCTTGTTGCAGCACATGGGGAGCCGCGTCGGGCGCTGGTGAATGTGCACAGAGGACTGGGGGACCTGTCGCATTGTGACGGTCGTTCGCCAAGATGCGCTGCAGCGCTCAGTCGTCGTCTGGGACGCACGCGCTGGTGCTGGGTCGGCTCTGTTTACACCGGCCACCCGATTGTCGTTTATATTTGAGCGCCGCCGTATTTTCGGAGGCGGCAGTGACGCGCGCATCAGGAGCTGCGGGGACCGGCCGCACCCACGCCCACGCATGCCTTCTTAGGCTTCCCTGACGCTTTTGTATTCCAGAGTAACGGCAGCGTGAAATAGTATCTGGGTAGTCGACAGTTCCAGCTGGTCCGGTTATTCTTCACCGAAGTTTGCTTTTTTTTCGCATCCACAAATTAAAAAAAAAAAGACAGTTACATTTTACATATTGCCGTTGTATAGTTACACGATTATCAGATTTCGACCATGTGCCATTTTCAAGCGCTTGCTCATAACGTGTGTCTCTCATTTAAATACACTGCATGACAAAAAAAAAAAAAAAAAAAAGAGCCGGCCGGAGTGGCCGTGCGGTTCTGGGCGCTACAGTCTGCACCGAGCGACCGCTACGGTCGCAGGTTCGAATCCTGCCTCGGGCATGGATGTGTGTGATGTCCTTAGGTTAGTTAGGTTTAATTAGTTCTAAGTTCTAGGCAACTGATGACCTCAGAAGTTAAGTCGCATAGTGCTCAGAGCCATTTGAACCATTTGACAAAAAAAGTGAAACGCCCAGAAAACAGTCAGGTGTCGATTTAATGTCTTCAACGTACACACCATTGGCAGGCATGTAAATAATCACAGCTGGAATCCTCTGTGGTATGAAAAACGACCATCAGATTGCATAAGGTTTGTTCGGGTAAACAGTGTCAGATATTGAGCGATCATTATGAGAGACCTACAAATATGTGACACCGTTATCAGCATCTGACAAGAGTTTGAAACGGGTTTCATTGTGGATTTTCACTTGACCTGCTGATCGAATCGTACAATATCCAGGTCTGTGGGGCATTGAGATGAGACAGTGACCCAATGATGGACTGCGTTGGGACATGACGGTAGGCATACTCGTCGACTACATTCCGATCAACTACGTTTACATCCACAAGGCAGGTTCGCAGTATTGTACACCACACACAGCGTATCCCCTTCTCATCTGCGCGTGCTATGCGAGAACAAGTAATGGACTGACTGTACCATTCTGTGTCATTCCGCTGTGAGGTCAGAGACCAACCGCAGCGGGATTAGGGAATCCCCATGCATAGGCAGCCGTAAACACCACAACACAAACGGCTGCGTCTCGAGTGGTGCTGTGAGCGCGAGAAGCAGGGAATGCTGATCGATGGCGTCGCATTCTGGTCAGCGTTGAACCGAAACTCTGCAGTTCAGCGGATGACAATCGTCGGGCCGACCGCTGTGGACGAGCAGTTCTAGGCGCTTCAGTCCGGAACCGCGCGACTGCTACGGTCCCAGGTTCGAATCCTGCCCCGGGCATGGATGTTTGCGCTGTCCTTAGGTTAGTTAGGTTTATAAGTAGTTCTAAGTTCTAGGGGACTGATGACCTCAGATGTTAAGTCCCATAGTGCTCAGAGCCATTTGAACCATTTGACAATCGTCGGCGATTATGACGGCGCTGCGCGGAGTGGCCGCGCGGTTTGAGGCGTCCTGTGACGGACTGCACAGCCCCTCCCGCCTGAGGTTCGAGTCCTCCCTCGGGCATGGGTGTATGTGTTGTTTTTAGCATAGGTTAGTTAAAGTAGTGTGTAAGGCTAGGGACCGATGACCTTAGCAGTTTGGTCCCTTAGAAATTCATACACATTTGAACATTTGAGTATGACGGCGGCCTGGGGAGATGTGCTGTTGATCCGATGTTTTGGAGAGGCACAGCGCTTTGGTCCTGGGGTAATGGTGTACGTAGCATTTAGATATGACTTCACATCAAGGCTGATAGCGATTGAGACAATTCTAGAGGGAAAACGGTACGACACAGGCATCATGGTACACTTTTTCAGCAGGACAATGATCGCTCGCACATGGCACGAGTCTCCATGAATGCATACAGTTTGATGCTGAGACACTGCCGCGACCAGCAAGATCTCCAGATCGGTCCACGATAAAACTTAACGTAGGACTACCTCGGACATAAACTCCGTCCCATTCTCCGTAACCAGGATAGAAAGGACTAATCAAAACAGACGTGGGCCAGCTGTTCTCAGGAGAGGATAGAACTTATATTAGACCCCCTTCCTAACCGAATCGTCATTAATCCAGGTCAGAGGCGATGCGACATCGTACTTATAAGTGGACTCAAAATGCTAAATTCTTTGTAAATTTGAATCGATATTGTAACTGTTACAATAACATCACACACCCTCTCAATCCACAGTTTTATTTCGTTTCCATCTCCTCTACTGGGCGTTTCACTTTTTTTTTTTTGTCAGACAGTGTGTATTTACAATGAAATGAATACCCCTGGCTGTATACAGGCGTTGATATAAGTTAACGGGGACAGTTGAAAGTGTGTACCCCGACCGGGACTCGAACCCGGGATCTCCTGCTTACATGGCAGACGCTCTATCAATCTTTTCTTTTTCTTTTTTAATCTCATTTTGTTCACTATAGTTCCTTGTAATTGTTCGTGGCGGACGTCCCTTGACGCTCGGCGAAGTTCGTTATTGATCCATTCACTCAGTTTTTTTTATTACAGAGGACAGCTAACCCTCTGACCGAACACCCTGAGCTACCGTGCCGGCGTAAGAACAACCAGGACTCAGACCATGGACCTTTTCCTTACCCATATTTCAGAGCTGTATACGCTACCCCTACACAACAATTGCTTGTTATCCATCCGGGCATGGATGTGTGTGATGTCCTTAGGTTAGTTAGGTTTAAGTAGTTCTAAGTTCTAGGGGACTGATGACCACAGCAGTTGAGTCCCATAGTGCTCAGAGCCAAAGTTTAACCTCAAGATTTTAGCATTCCAAATATTCCTTTGCGTCAGAAGTTGTGCTCCGAATATAGCATTTGAGAATGTATTTATCTGAAGCAACTAGTTTCCATTCCGTGTTCCTCGCCTGTTAGTCACAACTATTACAGCAACTTCTGTAACCAAAGTTGGACGTAAACTTACATCAAGATATGAGAATGTTTGCTCTGTGACTGTGTGTTACACACGCTCAGTGCTCCACATGATTGCTTGCATACTGTGTACCTGAGAGCAAACGCCTGACAATGACACGAAGGTGTACCTGTTCCTACTGTAATTATATATTAGAGTGCTTGAGAATTTCCTTTATTTCAGTCAGAGACACCTGTTATACGTTCAGTTTTCATTTGCAGTACTAAATCAGTGATTCACGCTGTTCAGACATATTCATGATAACTCAATACTTTTAGCTTTTATAGCAGCTCGCACTCGTTTAATCACAAAATAAAGGTCGTAAACACAACACAGGGGTACTGTACCTTACTACATTTAAACAGGGAATGCAGGCAGCATGTAGGAAACAAGCTAGCGATAAGTTAATCTAAAAGGCTGACATTTGTACTGTGGCGAGCGGTACGAGACGGTACATTTCGATGAATGAAAGATGTAATTGAATTCAAGCAAAAGTCGTAAGTGGTATCATTTACGACGGGGGGAAGGAGTTGTATGAAGTTAGACCAGCAGTTCCGGAAAGAAATCTAACATTGATCTTTATCAACACATGTTCAGAGACTGAATTCTGTTGTTTCTAACATCTGTATTTACAGCTTATTCTCTGGGATTTTGTTACGTCGCCAGTGTAGAATACTGTCGCGTAAAGCTAAATCCTGTTCCATCGGAAAGCTCTCTGATCGTCACTTAGCTATCACTGGAAGCAAACATTAGCGCCACCCTGCTCCGTCAGAAGTAAATAAACATTAGAAAAGCATGGTAGTAATTATCCCATTTGTTCTCTTTGTACTGTTGTGTCGTTTTTCGCTACGGGAGTTTCCCTGGTGGAAATAAAGAAATTAAACGCCTCAGTTTGTCCTGGCGAGAAGCTAAAACAGATTGAGCAAAGCGTAAATATTTATCGGAGCCCGTGCGCCGAGACGTACGGCCCCATTTCAGCCCGTACGGCTCCGCAAACGGCTAGGCCGCATTCGTGCCAGATTTCCCGTTGGCGAATCGTGTTTTACGTCCGTTAGACTTCGTCGCCGTCAGCGAGACGACTTAATTCGACCGTCACCAATAACACAAATCAAAATCGCACGTAGGCCACGCTACTTCGTAGCTGCTCCTCTTTCTGTAATTGATGTTCCGAGTGTAATCTAATGGGAGCAGGAGAACGCCACATGCTGCTCAATAATTGACGTAGGCTTCTTTCAATTAATATCTCCCTCTCTTCAGATTGTGTCTGGAGTTGAGATTGATAGTTTTTTCCAAGCGCTTTCGAAACTGACATTTCGTTACTTACAAGGGAACCTCCCCATCGCACCCCCCTCAGATTTAGTTATAAGTTGGCACGGTGGATAGGCCTTGAAAAACTGAACACACATCAAAACAGGAAGAAGTTGTGTGGAACTATGAAAAAAAATAAGCAAAATATACAAACTGAGTAGTCCATGTGCAAGATAGGCAAATTCAAGGATAGTATAACCACAGGAGCGCCGTGGTCCCGTGGTTAGAGTGAGCAGCTGCGGAACGAGAGGTCCTTGGTTCAAGTCTTCCCTCCAGTGAAAAGTTTAATTTTTTATTTTCAGACAATTGTAGTGTGGGAGTAGACGTGATTACCATTCCTCCAGGTTGTACACCTATTGTGCAACCGTTAGATGTGTTTGGTTTTCGGCAAGTGAAATACTTTTTGAAAAGATTCGATGATTTTTGCGAAGCTACACAGGTACACAGAGCAGCACTGTTTACATGATCGTGTGTCAATTATCAAAGTTCAGGCACTCACACATAATCAACTTCGCTCTCCAAAATTCCAGGACATGGACATATGCAGGATTTCACGGTCTACACACGGAAAAATTTGAAAACGTTAAAAACATGTGTTTTGACAGAGCACAGGGAAAACTGTGCGACTGTGAAACTGTTGCATTCATTTGTTGCAGTTTATGTGACAAACTCTTATGTTTTCATCACTTTTTTGGGCGTGATTATCACATCCACAAGAAAACCTAAATCGGGCAAGGTACAAGAATCTTTTTACCCATTCGCCAAGTGTACAAGTTAGGTGGGTCGACAACATATTCCTGTCATGTGACGCACATGCCGTTACCAGTGTCGTATAGAATATATCAGACGTCTTTTCCTGTGGAGGAATCGGTTGACCTATGACCTTGCGATCAAATGTTTTCGGTTCCCATTGGAGAGGCACGTCCTTTCGTCTACTAATCGCACGGTTTTGCGGTGCGGTCGCAAAACACAGACTACTAAACTTATTACAGTGAACAGAGACGTCAATGAACGAACGGACAGATCATAACTTTGCGAAAATAAAGGAAGTAAACTTTTCACTCGAGGGAAGACTTGAACCAAGGACCTTTCGATCCACAGCTGCTCACGCTAACCACAGGACCACGGCGCTTCTGAGCTCACATAATCATTGATGTTGCCTATCTTGCGCATGGGCTGCTCAGTTTGTATATTTTGCTTATTTTTTTCATAGTTCCACACAACTTCTTCCTGTTTTCTCGATTGATCTGTGTTCGGTTTTTCAAGGCCTATCCACTGTACCAACTTATAACTAAATCTGAGGGGGGTGCGATGGGGAGGTTCCCTTGTTTAGTGCACATATTGAATCTGTAGAGCAGAATAGCTGAGCAGCTGTGACGCAGGCGCCGTAACACGAGCTTGTGGTGGGCGGATAGCGCGATAACTGGGCAGACGCCCACCCGCTGTCTGGACGCTGCACAACGCTCAGCTCCGTGCGGGCCGAGGTGACGTTGTAGCCTGACAGTCCACTGGCTTTTGGTGGATTGTTGTCCAACTGCCCGAATCCGCCATCCAAATTTAGGCCTCACGAGGTTTTTGCTAAACCGCTTAAAGAAGATACCAGGGCAATTCCTTTCAAGCAAGACACGGCTGAATTTATTTACCACCCTTATCCAATCTGAGCTTGTACTCCGTCTGGAATGACATCGTCCTTGACGGGGTGTTAGAAATTAAGCTTCCTAAATTATTTCTGTGACATCGGTTTCTTGCGTATAGGTATCTAAATAATTACCCAGAAAAAATGCACTAATTAGTGCAGTTTTGTTGACCCTATCCTTCCGTTTGTTTTATTTTCACGCTATGAAATGGTTGTTGAAAGCCTGAGACTTTGAAAACTAGTTCAGTTTGTTAAACGGTAACATGTGCTGCTGTCTGCCTGCTTAGCTGAGTAGCGCCGGTACGGTAGCTCAACATGTTCGGTCAGACGGCTGGTTGTCCTCGGCAATAAGAGAACTGAGTAAGGGAATCAAAGATCAACTTGTACGGATGACATGTGATGTCCGCCCAGACCAAACGGAACGAACAATAGCGAGCAAAATGAAGAATGAAAACAGAGAAATGGTGACGTGTTTGCCTACCACGCAGCAGGCCCGGGTTCGATTCCAGGCTGGGTTGGTGATTTTCTCCGCTCATGGACTGGGTGATGTGTTGTCCTCATCATCACCGACACGCAAGTCGTCCGATGTGGCGTCGCCTGAAATAAGACTTGCAACTCGGCTACCGAACTTCCCCGGTTGGGGCCTCCCGGCCATCAATTCCAGACTTTATTTTCATTTGCTGCTCCCGGTAATAAGTTTTTCTTTAATATTCCGCACGACGCGTTTCATCTAAACCAACATGATTAATGCGCAATTCACATACAAGTATTTGGCAGTGGGTTCATGCAACCACTTTCAGATAGTTTCTCTACATTTTCGCTTTCGAATAGCATTTGGGAAAACTGAGAGCTCCGATTTCTGTTATTTAATTACGTTGGTCATTGCTCCTTATATAGCTGGGAGTCAACAAAACTGGTAAGTGAAACTTCGTGAAAAGGTTTCGCCGCAACGACAAACGCCTTTGTTTTAATTATTGCCACCGCAGCTCACGTATCCTATCCGAAGTTTTTCGATGTCCGCCGTCATTCGTATCTGGTAAGGATCTCATACTGTGCAGCACTGCCGCGCGGGATTAGCCTAGCGGTCTGAGGCGCTGCAGTCATGGGCTGTGCGGTTGGTCCCGGCGGGGGTTCAAGTCCTCCCTCGGGCATGGGTGTGTGTGTTTGTCCTTAGGATAATTTAGGTTAAGTAGTGTGTAAGCTTAGGGACTGATGACCTTAGCAGTTAAGTCCCATCAGATTTCACACACATTTGATTTTGTGCAGCACTACTCCAGGAGAGCACGGATAAGCGTGTGCACGGTGACACTATAGGACATTTGCTACCTACATCTTCTAACTGTTCTGCCAATAAATCACAGTCTTTGGTTTGGCTTCCCCATAACATTTCCTACATGAGCGTTCTAATTCAAGCTGTTCCAAATTGTAATCCCTAGGTATTTAGTGAAATCGACAACCTTACAATTTGTGTTATTTGTTGTAACCGAAATTTACCTTTTTTTTTAACCTCATTTAACCTCAGACTCCTTATTCTTAAGGGCTATGCACGCATCTTGCCTAAATCATTTTGGAATTTATTTTGATCTTCTGATGACAGACGGTGCAAGCAACCTTACAGGACTGCTCAGATATTTTACATTGATAGGAACAGCCTTCTTGCGAAACCCCAGATACAACTTCGGTTTCCCTAGCTGACTTCCGGTCAATTACTTCTAACTGTGACCTTCCTGATAGCAAGTCACGAATCCAGTCGCACAGTTGAGACGATACTCCATAGGCATTCTATTTGTTTAGGAGCAGCTGTTGAGGAACGACGTATAAAGTATTCTGGAAATTTAGAAGTATATCCTTTATCTATAGCACTCATTACTTCGTGTGAATAATGATAGTTATCAAGTATGTTTCTCGTGTACTATATTTTTAAACGCGAGGCTTATGATATGTGAGCTGCTGAATTACTCTGGTATCGTTAGAATTCCTTGTTGTCCTCTTTTGCAGACCCTGACCATATTACATAAATCACCAGTTCAGTCAGAAGTACATGATCTGTTTCTAACGTGTACTATGAACTGTAGATCTGTCTATATAATATTAGAAACAAGAGGACAAAAATAAATCCTAAAGTTACCAGAATAATGCAGCAGATCACACATAGCAAGCATCACGCTTCAGAATGTCACAGTACGCGAAAAACAAACGTACTCATGCAAAATTCTCGAAACGCACTTTGCAGAAAATAAATTACTAAGAATCGCGACTGGCAATAGAAAATGTTATTAGCTGCAATTTGCATGAAAACGCTTTGAGACGACGCGGCCATTTCGATGCACCTTTGATAACTTTGCACTTGTCTCGTGATCGATAATGTTGACGTGATACGATGTATCTACGAATACTGTTATATAACTGACATAACACTGTCTTTGAAAATGACGCAAAGTCGTCAAAGTTACCAAACGTGCAAATGTTATTAAGACAAAATAATTCAATCCTTCTGACCATTCCGGGTTTCGTATTGGCCAAGGTCTTGGGCCAGCCCTGCCTATCCATCTTCCTGGAAAGCTTGTGTCAAGAGCCGCATGCACATGGTTACTGTAATAAGGTGGGGCGTCATCTTGTTGAAAAAACACAAGCCCTTTTTCCGCCTCAATATCGTCCATTTGGGGAATGACGCACTCTGTCAACATGTCACAGTAAACGTCCCCGTTTTTTTTTTTCTACAAAAATGAAAGGACCAATCACACGATCTTCCATCAAATCGCACCAGACACTAATTTTGGGAGAGTCACGTTGATGCTGAATAACTTCATGTGGATGCTTTCTCTCTCTCTCTCTCTCTCTCTCTCTCTCTCTCTCCCTCCCCCTCTCCCTCCCTGTCCTCCTCCTCCTCCTCCCCCTCCCCACCCAAATTCTGCTGCAGTTATGACGATTAACTGTTCCACTGACATGAAATATAGCCCCATTGCTCTGCACTGCACGCACGCCTGGACTGAACTAAGGGAACAGAGGGGAAAATAACAGCACTGGTGCCGTCTCAAGATCAAGCTGACCTGCCAACTGCAGGGGAGCCAAACTTGGAGAGTTGATGAATCAAACACCACAAACTAGAATACTGTGTGTCACTTTGCACAGATTCAAGGACACATTAAAACTACGGAGTTGTTTTTCAAACACACTGAATCATGTAGGTTGCAGCCGTGTTAATCAGCTACGAAACCTCCTGTGAACTTCCGTAGCACTTACGTGCACGCGTTAGTGATGCTTTACCCTTCTTTACCCAGTTAACCTCTTACCAATCAGTAAGTCACGCCACAGTATGCAGCTTCGAACGTTTCACACAAACGCTGTACCACGCCCGTCTAATTATTCGCCAGTTCCTCCAAGACAGAATATGTTCGCAAAAGTTTCGACGAGAGTTCAGTTTCACGGTAGCTGTCTTAGTATTGTGTATGTTATATATATTGTACCTGTACAGCGGCACCCAGGATGGTATTAAATAGTTACACAGTGCCGTTTAGTAACCAAAATACGAACTAACAGAGTATCGAATCAGATTTATAACTGTGTTCACGTTTTCCATGCAGACAAAAAAGCCGGCCGAAGTGGCCGTGCGGTTAAAGGCGCTGCAGTCTGGAACCGCAAGACCGCTACGGTCGCAGGTTCGAATCCTGCCTCGGGCATGGATGTTTGTGATGTCCTTAGGTTAGTTAGGTTTAACTAGTTCTAAGTTCTAGGGGACTAATGACCTCAGCAGTTGAGTCCCATAGAGCTCAGAGCCATTTTTGCAGACAAAACTCAACGCGTCATTCTGGTAGGGGCGAAACTGTTAGATGGATGTAAAGGTAATTTTATGGATATCACAGGGGAATGTTGTAAGTTCACTACTGTTTACAATATGTGTAAAAGATCTGGTGGATAACTTCAGATTCTTCGTGATGCTTTTTGCAGATGGAAAAGAGCCACCGTGGTACAACAACCGAGTTAGAAAACTGCTGCGGAAGCAAGGGGAACTTCACAGCAAACATAAACATAGCCAAAGCCTTGCAGACAAACAAAAATTACGCGAAGCGAAATGTAGTGTGAGGAGGGCTATGCGAGAAGCGTTCAGTGAATTCGAAAGTAAAGTTCTATGTACTGACTTGGCAGAAAATCCTAAGAAATTTTGGTCTTATGTCAAAGCGGTAAGTGGATCAAAACAAAATGTCCAGACACTCTGTGACCAAAATGGTACTGAAACAGAGGATGACAGACTAAAGGCCGAAATACTAAATGTCTTTTTCCAAAGTTGTTTCACAGAGGAAGATTGCACTGTAGTTCCTTCTCTAGATTGTCGCACAGATGACAAAATGGTAGATATCGAAATAGACGACAGAGGGAAAGAGAAAAAATTAAAATCGCTCAAAAGAGGAAAGGCCTCTGGACCTGATGGGATACCAGTTCAATTTTACACAGAGTACGCGAAGGAACTTGCCCCCTTCTTGCAGCGGTGTACCGTAGGTCTCTAGAAGAGCGTAGCGTTCCAAAGGATTGGAAAAGGGCACAGGTCATCCCCGTTTTCAAGAAGGGACGTCGAGCAGATGTGCAGAACTATAGACCTATATCTCTAACGTCGATCAGTTGTAGAATTTTGGAACACGTATTGTGTTCGAGTATAATGACTTTTCTGGAGACTAGAAATCTACTCTGTAGGAATCAGCATGGGTTTCGAAAAAGACGGTCATGTGAAACCCAGCTCGCGCTATTCGTCCACGAGACTCAGAGGGCCATAGATACGGGTTCACAGGTAGATGCCGTGTTTCTTGACTTCCGCAAGGAATTTGATACAGTTCCCCACAGTCGTTTAATGAACAAAGTAAGAGCATATGGACTATCAGGCCAATTGTGTGATTGGATTGAGGAGTTCCTAGATAACAGGACGCAGCATGTCATTCTCAATGGAGAGAAGTCTTCCGAAGTAAGAGTGATTTCAGGTGTGCCGCAGGGGAGTGTCATAGGACCGTTGCTATTCACAATATACATAAATGACCTTGTGGATGACATCGGAAGTTCACTGAGGCTTTTTGCGGATGATGCTGTGGTGTATCGAGAGGTTATAACAATGGAAAATTGTACTGAAATGCAGGAGGATCTGCAGCGAATTGACGCATGGTGCAGGGAATGGCAATTGAATCTCAATGTAGACAAGTGTAATGTGCTGCGAATACACAGAAAGATAGATCCTTTATCATTTAGCTACAAAATAGCAGGTCAGCAACTGGAAGCAGTTAATACCATAAATTATCTGGGAGTACGCATTAGGAGTGATTTAAAATGGAATGATCATATAATGTTGATCGTCGGTAAAGCAGATGCCAGACTGAGATTCATTGGAAGAATCCTAAGGAAATGCAATCCGAAAACAAAGGAAGTAGGTTACAGTAAGCTTGTTCGCCCACTGCTTGAATACTGCTCAGCAGTGTGGGATCCGTACCAGATAGGGTTGATAGAAGATATAGAGAAGATCCAACGGAGAGCAGCGCGCTTCGTTACAGGATCATTTAGTAATCGCGAAAGCGTTACGGAGATGATAGATAAACTCCAGTGGAAGACTCTGCAGGAGAGACACTCAGTAGCTCGGTACGGGCTTTTGTCAAAGTTTCGAGAACATACCTTCACCGAAGAGTCAAGCATTATATTGCTCCCTCCTACGTATATCTCGCGAAGAGACCATGAGGATAAAATCAGAGAGATTAGAGCCCACACAGAGGCATACCGACAATCCTTCTTTCCACGAAAAATACGAGAATGGAATAGAAGGAAGAACCGATAGAGGTACTCAAGGTACCCTCCGCCACACACCGTCAGGTGGCTTGCGGAGTATGGATGTAGATGTAGATGTAGATCATGCTAATGTCTCTAAGAAGATTAAGCACCAGAAGAAGATCAGTGATTGCTGCGGAGACTGACTGTTGACCATGAACGTGAATAAATGTAACGTACTGCGGGTAAATAGCTGAAGAGAACTATTAATATTCGATTTCGCTAATAACGATATACCACTGAAAACAGTAACATCCGTGAAATACCTAGGAGTAACCGCCGGGTGCGACTTAAGGTGGAATTATTACATAACTAGTTGCAGGAAAAGCAAGTTTAAGCTGAGATTCACTGGAAGAATCTTAGGGAAATGTAATTCACCAACAAAGGAAGTGGCTTACGTAACACTCACTCGAACGATTCCTGAATGTTGCTAATCAATGTGTGACTCCACTGATGATGGATGGATATGAGAGACAGAGAAGACCCAACAAATAGCGGCACGTTTCTTTGCGGGATCGTTTTGACCGCGCTAGAGTTTGTACTGTACTGTGCTGTACTATACTGGGGACCTAGAAACGACGGAGAGGCTGCGCCTCCGCCGTAGCCGCAGTGCACACAACCCCAAAACAGGCTACAGCAATCCACTCACCCCTCCGCCGCCCCACACCGAACCTAGGGTTATTGTGCGATTCGGCCCTCAGTGGACCACCCGGGAACGTCTCATTCCGGACGAGTGTAACCCCAATGTTTACGTGGTAGAGTAACTATCGTGTACGCGTACGTGGAGAAAGTGTTTGCGCAGCAATCGCCGAAGTCCGCAGCTCGTGGTCGTGCGGTAGCGTTCTCGCTTCCCGCGCCTGGGTTCGATTCCCGGCGGGGTCATGGATTTTCTCTGCCTCGTGATGACTGGGTGTTGTGTGATGTCCTTAGGTTGGTTAGTTCTAAGTTCTAGGGGACTGATGAGCTCAGAAGTTAAGTCCCATAGTGCTCAGAGCCATTTGAACTATTTTGAGCCAATCGCCGACATAGTGTAACCGAGGTAGAATAAGGGGAACCAGCCCGCATTCGCCGAGGCAGATGGAAAACAGCCTTAAAAACTATCCACACCGGACCTCGACACTAATCCACCGGGCGGATTCGTGCCGGGGACCGGCACGCCTTCCCGCCCGGAAAGCAGTGCGTCAGACCGCACGGCTAACCGGGCGGGCGCTCTAGAGGTTACGAAGATGCTCCACAAACTCAATTGACAAATGCTGTAAGAGGCATTGTTCATCACGGAGAGTTTCGCTGTTGAAATTCGGAGAGCTTTCGTTCCAAGAATAGTCATGCACCATGTCTTCTCACATACCTCTCGCGAAAAGACCAGACGAGAAAATCAGAGAAATTAGACATGATACGGAGCTTTATAGTTAGGCTTTCCTCCTAGGCTTGCGTAGAATATTTACGAGGTTGTGCTAAAAAGTCATGCCTTCAATTTTTTTATATGAAAACTCTGGAAGCTGTTCAAATAAAGCAAACGTTAAAAACATTCTAAGTGTTTATTCTTCATGTCTACATGTTTATATCTCAACGTAGTCACCCTGGTGACGATCACATTTCTCCCAACGAGAGACCAGTTTGTCGATACCGTCGCTGTAGAATGTTTGACTTTGTTGACAAAGCCACAGCCTCAGCTCTGCTTCAGCCACTCCATCGCTGTCAAAATGTGTTCTTTATGTTCTGGAAACAGATGAAAATCGGATGGGCGTAATCGGGACTATATGGGGGACGATCAGAGACAGTAAACCCAAGGCGTCGGATTGCTGCATGTGTGCAGCGCTCGTGTGTGTTATGTCATTGTCATACTCCATATGTAGAGGAACTCTTCTAATTCGAAACTCGACTGCAACACTCTTGCCCCGACGTGGTTACGTTCCACACCGCCATTTTTCGCGTTACAGTGAAGAGCCTCCTAGTGGCAGATCGCTGCAAATACATGGAAGTGAAGGATAAATATGTAGAACGTTAATAACGTTTGTTTTATGTAAAAAGTATTACTTTTCAGCGCGCCCTCGTAGATGCAGAACTCACTGCGCTGATGTCTGCAACAGCCTAGGCTTTAATACGTTGTTCTCAAACGTCACTGGTGCAACCGCTGCGGGAACGGATTTGTGTATGGCAAATTAGGCTGCAGTGAGCTGTTCGTAGCTTGAGTCAGCCGCAATCGATGGTGGCGGTGGTCGGACAGCCCCCTCGGTCACCAGCGCGTCTGTGTTTTTATGCGTCTGAGTCATACCGATGAGAGCAGCCGACGCCATGCGCGAGGCCTTCCAATAGCCAGACCGCACATTCAGCACGCACCACGACGGCCGCTCGCGTTTGGGTGTTCCCTCCGTGCCCGTCACAGTTCCTCTTAAATTCACTGACTGTGAAGATGCCGCCTATTTAATTGCCCAGTTATTTAGGTATCGATTAATTTATTGTCCAAAAGAGTTGTTACCTGTAACGTTGAATACGGGTGACCTAGTTCGAGTCTCGGTCCGGCACACAGTGTTAACCTGCCAGGAAGTTTCATATCAGCGCACACTCCGCTGCAGAGTGAAAATCTCATTCTGGAAATATCCCCTGGCTGTGGCTAAGCCATGTCTCCGCAATATCCTTTCTTTTCAGGAGTGCTAGTTCTGCAAGGTTTGCAGGAGAGTTTCTGTAACGTTTGGAAGGTAGGAGACGAGGTACTGGCAGAAGTAAAGCTGTGAGGACGGGATGCGAGTCGTGCTTGGATAGCTCAGTTGGTAGAGCACTTTCCCGCGAAAGGCAAAGGTCCCGAGTTCGAGTCTCGGTCCGGCAGACAGTTTTAATCTGCCAGGAAGTTTCATATCAGCGCACACTCCGCTGCAGATTGAAAATCTCATTCTGGTGACCTAATGGTATGAGAGGACTTCAAAAGATAAGTTACTCACTGTTATAGCAGTCCATGTAACTTACATCGATTGCTACACACACTTCAAAGTGACACAGATACATTACACAATTTTTCATCACACTCACGAAGTTTCCCTGAACAATGGTCAGAACGTTTTACGAATCGTTCAGTTCGTTAACGAAATTCGCTCCATGGTCGCGGAACCATTCGAAAACCGCTGTGTGAAGGCCCTCGTCGCTGGAAAATCTCCGACTGCTGGGAATCAGTTGGTCGGTATCAATGGCATTTATTTCCCATCAGCATCAATCACGTCTGTGAGCCTCGGGTAAATTGTTGGATCATTTCACTACGGCGGAATGCGACATTGCATTTGATCCACATATCGTCAGAATATCACGGCGAATCAGGTGTTTCTCTCACAAGGATCGCACTGTCACACATCCAACTTTGGATTACGCTCTTACTGCCGCGCCATTTTACTGTCATATTGTGATGCACCTGTTATCCGGACCGTACCAGAACTGTCTCTGCAGGAAGCCCAGAACAAGTATGTATATCTACATACATACTCCGCAACCCACCGCACGGTGCATGGTGGAGGGTACCACGTACCACTACTAGTAATTTCCTTTACAGTTCCACTTGCAAATAGAGCGAGGGAAAAACGACTATATATTAGCTTCTGTACGGGACCTAATTTCTCTCATCTTCGTGGTCCTTACACGAAATGTACGTTGGTGTTAGTAGAATCAATATGCATTCGGTCTCATATTCTCTAAATTTCCTCAACACCTCGCGAATAGAGCGCCGTTTTCCCTGCGGGGATTCCCATTTGAGTTCCCGAAGCATTACCATAATACATACGTGCTGGTCGAACTAACCGGCAACGAATTTAGCAGCACGCCTTTGAATTACTTCGATGTCTTCCTTTAATACGACCTGGTAGGGATCCCAAACGCTCGAAAAAGTATACAAGAATGGGTCGCACTAGAGTTCTGACAATGCGCCATTCTTGTGCAATGATCTTAGCGCGTAACGATACGTGTAACTTACCTTTTCACGTTTTTTTTTTAGAGACTAGATGAGAATTTTATTTTTCAAGTGAAAAATTGAATTGAAATTGCGATTTAAGATCGAAGCGATTAAAGACAGTAAACTAACCTAATTGATGGAGCTGATTGTATAACTTACTGCGCAGGACATCAGCTTGGAAGACTGGGCCGGCCATAGTGGCCGTGCGGTTCTAGGCGCTACAGTCTGGAGCCGAGCGACCGCTCCGGTCTCAGGTTCGAATCCTGCCTCGGGCATGGATGTGTGTGATGTCCTTAGGTTAGTTAGGTTTAATTAGTTCTAAGTGCTAGGCGACTGATGACCTCAGAAGTTAAGTCGCATAGTGCTCAGAGCCATTTTTGGAAGACTGGGAAGTGAGGCGGTCATGGACAGGAATTCTCGTGGTGGGTTAACCACAGTTCGCGTGGTCCCCGGGCCAGCCTGGGTATTGGTTTAAGTCAGTTTTCCACGCTCGTTTATGCTGGGCTGGTCGCTAATCTCCACCTCAGAAACTACGATAGACAAGCAGTTAAACTTCGTTAACACACACAACAAAGTTTACGCGATTCAAAGGCAGATGACACCATGACTTCTCTCCCTTAGGCTAACTGAATGTGGTGGACAGAGAGGGCATCCGGCCACAAAGAAAAATGAAAAAAAAGCCGAATCAATGAAAATTCGTGCCAGACAGGCACTTGAACAAGTACTTCCTTTGTTACGCGACCGGTCGCCTTAACCGCTTTACGTATTCGTGCACGATCCCCGGCTTGGCCAAACTTGCATATGTCGCTGTTCCTGCATCACGATGTGTGCCTGTATACACATCATGTAATTCCCGTTTAGGAGAGACATTCTTATTGAAAGCCGCTGCCTGCTGTCGGCGGTAAATACGATACTGCATTGCCTGTGTTGTCAAGACGAACGATGCAATGTTCCTTCGGACATGCATCGTAAGTCTTTCCTTTCCACTTCCTGCTCGTATACGCACTGTATGCACGATATGATGCATTTGGCGATCAAAACTAGGATCACGATGTCACAGGTGTATGTTTCGGTGAAGAAACCGGGGGTTGTGACTGAAAGAATGCTTGAGAGAGAGATTCGTGCTGTTGAACTTTGAAGTTTAATGCCCAGCAAACTACAATAAAAATTTTTGTGTGAACTCAGTTACTGTTTATGCCGATTAAGGAACGCGCATACAACAGTTAATATAGCTTACGCGCGGCGGTTTCTGATTACACCCTGAAGTTGTGAAGATGAGAAAATTTGCAATGCGATTCCACCTCAAGTTTTCAGTTACTAGTTTCCCGAACGTTCTTTAACTGAAGCCAGGATTACTATAACAAATAACTGGCTTTTTATACTTTGTCAGCAGCCCCACTTATTTACGTCTATTTTTCAAGGAAATAGAAATGTTGTGTTTCGTAAGTTCCTGATAGAACAGCTCCCAGTATTCACTCATGAAAGAGCCTCCAAGTTACTTATTTTTAATGCCATTCTCGATACGGTGACTGTAACAGCGAGACGGACAGTTGGAAACCACCAAAATGTGTGGTGGATTTTCCTTTCTTCACACGACTACGTAACCCAAGAGCACAACTTTGAAATCGATGGGAAATACAGGTGATGCGTTATAAAAAGCTTCGAACATGTGCACTAGAAGTACAGTATTACAAAAGAAAAATCCGTCTCGTTCTTACCTGCAGACCATATCTAGTGTGCCGCATCATTGATCGATAGCCTTAACGGCTCGATTCTACCCGTGTGCAGCAGTATCAACGTAGAACTGGAGCGCACTTTATCACCCAATATCTGTAATGTCCTTCCCGCACTAGTGACAATGGCATTAGCTCTGCACATGTAACATTCTTTTTTTTTGAATCGCTCCTGTCGCACGTGATCCGTGGTTAAACACCAATAGGGCAATGTGCTGGAAATGTTAAATTTCGCGCCCTCATCTGCAAAACAGACAAGACGTGGTCACACTTGAATTTTTATCATTCAGAGTTGCAAACTAAATAATGACATTGCAGTAACGGACAATAGAGTCCTGGTAATGTGATGCTACCAACCCCCTAAGGACATTCTACAGTCGTTTGCACCGATCCCTTAACCTTAGTTGTGGATGTACGAACGGGCGAATGCAGTTAGCTCACTTTATATTATTATAACCGCCTTACGATCAGTTTCCTATGTAGGAATTAAAATAATGCCATCGTTGCGAAAGACCATTTAGAGCAATGTGACAAAATGGAGGTTCCTGAAGCAATGACACAATGGGAGCAAGCGCTGTATGCATTGTGCCATGTAGCAGGCAGATACCCTTGGAGTTTTGTAGCTTGCCCCTGACATGTGGATGACCCGCGTAACGTAGCGGAATCAGCTACCACGTGGAGCCATGTGGGAACGAAAACAGAACGTTCTTCGGTCGGCATCTGCTTGGGCTATGAAGTAACAGTCATTTACTGGCACTACCAGCTATTCCTATCGAGTAAAATAGCCTACCGATAGGTGCTAAAAGCAGTTTTGTTAAAGTGTTTGGTAGGTGCAACACTGTCGTTGTTTTCATCATTGCACTGAGAACAATTTTTGAATCACCTGGGATAAGGCAGACGTACCATCTGAAGCAAGACCGCCCATGTGCACAGATGTGGCCCTCTCGATTTTTTTGTGTAGAGGATAAGTGCTTGCCCTTATTTCTACCAGGCTTGCTGGATGAGCTATAAACAAATTACTTCCCAGACACACAAATGGTGCTTGTTGTGCCTGCTTAACTTCTACAAAAACCCGCGTTTAAAACAGGAAGATAAGAGTTTTAGTAGTAGTTGTGCGTCCCACATTACTCTTAAAAGTTTGTTGATAAACTTGATGGTACGGTTATTATAACTAAGTTTCCAGTTAATTGCGTGCTTCCTGGCCGTATGAACATCGCTTCCGCAGTTCCACTTGTTCACCCGGCTTAGTTTCAACCACGACTCAAATTCATCGAACACAGACAGAAAAGCTGCTTGACTAGAGTACGAGGTTGAATGGTACGTCTGCAACCATACACCACAAGCTAGTTTGGCCGGCCGCGGTGGTCTCGCGGTAAAGGCGCTCAGTCCGCAACCGTGCGACTGCTACGGTCGCAGGTTCGAATCCTGCCTCGGGCATGGATGTGTGTGATGTCCTTAGGTTAGTTAGGTTTAAGTAGTTCTACGTTCTAGGGGACTGATGACCACAGATGTTAAGTCCCATAGTGCTCAGAGCCAGCCACAAGCTAGTTTAGAGTATGTGCTCATATGTCACTTGTGTACAACTGTCCCTCCCCCTCCCCCCCCCCCCCCCCCCCCCGAGACATTTCTCTTACCAATCTTGAATTATGCACGGGAATATTACCGGTAGGCCCTTGCGAGACTTCAGATCTCTCTAATTTCACCCTCATGGTTTCCTAACGAGATACATGCAGGAGGAGACAATATGTCGGTTGACTCTTCGAGGAATGTACGCTCTCAGATTTTTAACAGTGCTCCACACAGATACACAACGCCTCTGCCATTTGGTAGAGGCTCCTGTAGTGGCGTAATATACGGTATTGTGGCGCTGGAATTTCAGTATGTTCCAATAAACAAACAAATTAATGACTTAACTTTTTTTGCCGGCCGGGGTGGCCGAGCGGTTCTAGGCGCTACAGTATGGAACCGCGCGACCGCTACGGTCGCAGGTTCGAATCCTGCCTCGGGCATGGATGTGTGTGATGCCCTTAGGTTAGTTAGGTTTAAGTAGTTCTAAGTTCTAGAGGACTGATGACCTCAGAAGTTAGGCCCCATAGTGCTCAGAGCCATTTGAACCATTTTTTTAACTTTTTTTTTAAGGTTAAAAAACAAAACTTTGACTGCCCCTCGTGTTTCCTCTATGAAAACCTACCTGGTAAACTGCATTAGTAATATTACAGGTGGTTTGTTATGACGCTGTAGAATTAGCAAACGTAACCACGAGGAGCTTTTGGAGCTAAAGGTTTGCGTGTGCATCGCCCGCGTAATCAGCATCTCGTTGCAGCCTATTTCTCGTGTGGAGGATTGGAAGTCGTCGAAGTGTGTTTCGCTCGTGTAATCAGCATTCCCGGGAAGCCAATTTTGCATGTAGAAGAGAGGAAGTCGCCGAGGCACAACACGGCCTCTCACAAATGAGGCGGACGCGGACCCCATCACGGCGTGTCCTCCATCCGCAGACACCGCGAGTGCCTCCGCGCCATTTCCTCGCCAACGAGAAACTGAGGCCTGAGCTCGCCACCCTAATTTCAACTACAAAATGTCCCCACCTAGCAGCGAAAGAACTCTTTTGTTAATTAAAAAATGCGCTCAGGTTTCACGTAGTCTCCATTAGGTCAGTGCAATTTTTCCAACATTCTGTCTGTATTTACCATCCATGTCTGCCCGAGCTGAGTGGTCAGTGCGGCGGAGTCGCATGCGGAGGACCGGGGAGCGATTCTTACAAGGGAACCTCCCCATCGCACCCGCCTCAGATTTAGTTATAAGTTGGCACAGTGGATAGGCCTTGAAAAACTGAACACAGATCAATCAAGAAAACAGGAAGAAGTTGTGTGGAACTATGAAAAAATAAGCAAAATATACAAACTGAGTAGTCCATCCGAAAGATATGCAACATCAAGGGTAGTGCGAGCTCGGGAGTGCCGTGGTCCCGTGGTTAGCGTCAGCAGTTGCGGAACGAGAGGTCCTTGGTTCAATTCTTCCCTCGAGTGAAAAGTTTAATTTTGTATTTTCAGACAATTATCAAAGTTCAGGCACTCACACACTATCAACTTCGCTTTCCAAAATTCCAGGACATGTTCAGATTTGCTTGGACATATGCAGGATTTGACAGTCCACACACGGAAAAATTTGAAAACGTTAAAAACATATGTTTGACAGAGCACAGGGAAAACTGTGCGACTGTGAATCTGTTGCATTCATTTGTTGCAGTTTATGTGACAAACTCTTATGTTTTCATCACTTTTTTGGAAGTGATTATCACATCCACAAGAAAACCTAAATCGGGCAAGCTACGAGAATCTTTCTACCCATTCGCTAAGTGTACAAGTTAGGTGGGACGACAACATATTCCTGTCATGTGACGCACATGCCGTCACCAGTGTCGTAGCCGGCCGCGGTGGTCTAGTGGTTCTAGGCGCGCAGTCCGGAACCGCGGGACTGCTACGGTCACAGGTTCGAATCCTGCCTCGGGCATGGATGTGTGTGATGTCCTTAGGTTAGTTAGGTTTAAGTAGTTCTAAGTTCTAGGGGACTGATGACCACAGAAGTCTCATAGTGCTCAGAGCCATTTGAACCAGTGTCGTATAGAATATATCAGACATGTTTCCCTGTGGAGGAATCGGTTGACCTATGACCTTGCGATCAGATGTTTTCGGATCCCATTGGAGAGGCACGTCCTTTCGTCTACTAATCGCACGGTTTTGGGGTGCGGTCGCAAAACACAGACTACTAAACTTATTACAGTGAACAGAGACGTCAATGAACGTACGGACAGATCATAACTTTGCGAAAATGAAGAAAGTAAACTTTTCACTCGAGGGAAGACTTGAACCAAGGACCTCCGCAGTTACTCACGCTAACCACGGGACCACGGCGCTCCTGAGCTCACATTCTCCTTGATGTTGCCTATCTTGCGCATGGACTACTCAGTTTGTTTATTTTGCTTATTTTTTTCATAGTTCCACACAACTTCTTCCTGTTTTCTCGATTGATCTGTGTTCAGTTTTTCAAGGCCTATCCCCTGTGCCAACTTATAACTAAATCTGAGGCGGGTGCGATGGGGAGGTTCCTTTGTTAGTACTGACAGGGACTTTTCCGTTGTGGGAAAACTAGAAAGGAGTGCATTCAGCCTCACGGTACTACAGTTGCCCTATTTGAATGATACACTAAACGCCACTACATAAACAGTCCGTATAAACAAAATTGGAAGAACATACAGTTATATAACAGTATTACAAAAACAAAATTTCGCTGATATCAACGTCATACAGCATTCAAACTGATTAATTTTCTCCCTACCATGTATTTCGAGTATCGATCACTATAACAGGAGAAGATTAATTAAATTCTCCCTACCATGTATTTCGTGTATCGATCTTCATAACAGGAGAAGATCAGTTAAATCGTAGGTCTCAGTTCTGCTTTAGGACAGCTTCTTTTGAACTATTATAACAAGCCACGTAAGTCAACGGTACTCCGTGGACCCAACCAGTGCCGACCTTGAATCTTAGCCTTAGTAGACTTCATACGGTATTTTTTCCTAAATCATTTCAGTGAGATCCACTGTCAATATTGTTTTCCAATACAAAAGAGAAATTTTGACGTGTACCTGATAAAATATAAATGAGAACATTGTTTTGGAATAATTTGGAAGACACCATTGTTGAAAAAGGTTAGCTGTGCATTAGTTCCATCTGGACGAATGCGGTTGAAAGACGCACGACGTAAAATTCTTGCAGTACCGTTAGTGAAAAGACGGTACAAAAGTTTTAATGGCTACCTAAGTGTTGTTTCGTCACTTACATTCGGCTGACAACAATAGGAATTTAACGAGACAACCTGGTCAGCCGAATACAGAAGTTAAATTCTGTTTCATGGGTGATTGGGTAAGATAACATGTGGCAGGTAGCTTGTGGCGTGTAAATTTAGAAGCCGCTGACGTGGATGAGTCGGTAATTTGGCGTGGCCAGTGCGTGGGAGTCGGCTAGCGGGTGTAAACATTGTCGCCGACGCCGCCGACGCCCATTACATCGCTGCCGGCATTGATCCGGCCGTTCGCAGCCTACGTGAGGGAGACCGCACGCACTTCCATTCCTACTCGCAAATAACTAAGGAAGAGGTCTGACCGCCGTCCACTAGATCAACGCTTACCTACAGCGTCAGCACGTCATAAATATTTCAGCTGTAATTAGGTGTCTGCGAAGAAATAACTACACTTTTCTTTTTCCAGATAGCAAGAAATTATTGAACTTCTCCTGTATGTTACTGGACTGTATTGGCCTCGTTCATTCGTCGTATGAAACAAATTAGTGCCAATGTCCTCCCTTATTTACTTCAACAATTAAGATTTGGTTCTGCTTTGAAGTGGTGAAAAGTCATGTCATTTATTACTTCCTTCATCTCTTTCCTTTCCTTTTCTTTTCTTCACAGTTGGCCCTCTACGAATGAAGGTATTAAACACTTACTATATTCACCTGTAGTGGTACATTTTCAGGCTGTGTTCTTCATGTTTCCAGATAGCGGTTGTCAGTGTCCCTGCTGGATATACAAAGGCACTTCAAAAAATAAGTTGCACGTTATCATTGTCAGGCCAAATAACTGTTACTGAATGCTACCCTGTACATCAAAGTGACACAGATACATGACACTCTTTTTCAACGTAGGCACCAAGCTTCTGTAAGCAACGGTCGGAACGTTCTATAAGACGTTCAGTTGCTCGAAGAATAGAAATTCGCGTCTTGGCCACGGAGCCATTCGAAAACAGCTGTATGAACATTCTCATCGTCGGAAAATCAGCGATTGCTGCGAACCAGTTCTTCGATTGCCTGGACATTGTCGCCTGTGGGCCGATGGCTTTCCTTCCCGATTGGTATGATCCGCGTCTGTGTAGCCATGGTCAAATTGTTGGCACTATTTCACTTCGGCCGGACACGACACTGCATTTGGTCCATATACTGGCAGAATTTCACGATTTATCTGTCTACTGTGGAGACGTTTTGACCGCAAGAATGGTACTGTCCTTCGTATTTCAAGTCTGGAGTACATTTCCAGTTGCTGTGATATTTCAGTCGCACACTGTGCCGCTCCTGTTATCCGTACCGCAGCAGAACTGTGGATGAAAGACAGGCAGAACATGAACTCTCTTGTGACCGTGCGACACTCTCGTTGCGTTCTGGTCTTAGCACGGGACGACATGTTTAATTTACTATGTCCACAAGGCTTTTTAGAAAGGCATCGGCCTTCTGTACTATCCTTCACTGTTTCCGTTTCCTGTTTGATCTTTTGTACTGAAATGTAACGTTTCAGAAGCGTGAAGGTCCGCTGTGGGATGCAGTTGTTGTTGGAAGCTGGTACATCGTTTCTCTCTCCAAACAGAGTTACTAGCGGCAGATTTCGAGTGAGATTTAGTTCCACTCATTCTCGTAACTGTTTAAGCTTGAAGATTTCGAACAGTGTGTTCTTTTCACAGTGGAATAAGTACTGTTTATTCCTTTTATTAACCTCATGCCCAGAGAGCGATCTTTATTACTTTTACTTACTTTAATGGATTTCAGAGCCACATGCTTCTTCGCCAGGCACGTAGTGTGGAAATATATGTACTACACGTCCACAACTATATCTGAGGACAAAACCGTGCGGCACTGAAGTCGATTCTAATTAGTGAAAACCAACAAACGCTGCTGTTTGGTTATAAAAATAATTGGGGAATAAACATCCTGTAGAGATATGTTTTGCAGCTGGTGTCCACATGCCTTCTTCCGCTGTGGAAGCACCTAGATCGGGTGCTGTTCCCACTATAGCCTATTGTTCACTGCTGTTGAGAATAGGCGCGACAGGACCGCGATAGGTTATCTGATGTGCACTGTGACGTGCTGTAGCTGAATAGTACCCACCGTACTGCAAACATTTGTTTACTAAAGCAATTATGTCAACATCGTAACTCTAACTTCACGATGTTAAGCGACATAACTGCAGTAATTAAAAATTTGTGTAGGTAAATAGTTATACCTGTGAGATATTTGTAGAAATGCAGTTTTATGTGGCATCAGATTCACACATAATATTTATGCTTTAGCGTTTTCGGTTAATTAAAGCATTATCAACTGGAAAGAAAATTATAGCATCCGATGTTTTAAGAAGCATATTTTTCATACGACACTTTCATAATATCGCATGTGGAATGTAACGTAACCAGATTTTGAAAGTACCTTGAAAATTTTGGTAAGTTGCACTTAAACTCCTGATAGTTAACAGGCATCTGCAGCTGCTGTTTAAATAATGGCACTATGTACGAATTACTGCGAATGGCGCGTGGGAAGAACTATTGTCCGCAAAGCTCCGTATGAGTGTTTGATTTTCTCGTCGTGGGAGGAAGTAATATGTTGTCCGACTCTTCCCCGATGTCTTAGCTAACACGTGACCTATCATTCTGTCCCTTCTTCTTGTCAATGTTTTCCATGTGTTTCTTTCTTTATCGATACTGCGGAGAGCGCCGGCCGGAGTGGCCGTGCAGTTCTAGGCGCTACAGTCTGGAGCCGAGCGACCGCTACGGTCGCAGGTTCGAATCCTGCCTCGGTCATGGATGTGTGTGATGTCCTTAGGTTAGTTAGGTTTAATTAGTTCTAAGTTCTAGGCGACTGATAACCTCAGAAGTTAAGTCGCATAGTGCTCAGAGCCATTTGAACCATTTTGAACTGCGGAGAGCCTCACCATTCCTTATCAGCCCACCTAGTTTCAACAATTTCGTACAGCACCACTCAACAGTGAACCTCTGCGAGATGCACAACGCCGCTTTGGCAGTGTCTGTCACTGGAGCTCGTCCATGAACACTGTAACGCTCTCGCGCACCGACTTAACTGTCCCGCGATCAAGTGCCAAGTTTTTCGTTGACTCTCCTACTAATCTAACTTGGTAAGGTTCTGACACTGATAAACAGTACTAAAGACTCGGTCGAACGAGTGTTCCGACGGCCTTGTTTTTCGTGGACAAATTTATGTTTCCTTCAGTTTCTCCGAATGAATCGGTATGCTACCTTCTGCTGCAGATGGTTACTCCGAGATACTTCATGGCAGTTACTGTTTCCAGGCATTTGTCGCCAATGTTGCAGTCTAGCTGTGAAGAATTTTGTCTCCTATTTATGCGCAATACGTGACATTTATTTGCCTTCAGGGAAACTGCCCGTCCCAGCACATATCGTCGGTCGTCTGTAGCTATTCCTCCATTTCGCAACAGTCTCTTGGCGTTGCAACCCTTCAGTGTACAAAACCTCGGACTAACCATGGGAGTTAAGCCCGCCCGGTTAGCCGTGCGATCTAACGCACGGCTTTCCGGACTGGAAAGGAGCGCCTGGACCCCGCCGTGAATCCACCGGGCGGACTTGTGTCGAGGTCCGGTGAGCCGGCCAATCTGTGGATGGTTTTTTAGGCGGTTTTCCATCTGCCTCGGCGAATGCAGGCTTGTTCCCCTTATTCCGCCTCAGCTACACTATGTCGACGATTGCTGCACAAACAAGTTCTCCACGTACGCGTACGCCACCATTACTCTACCTCGCAAATATAGGGGTTACACTAGTCTGGTGTGAGACGTTCCCCGGTGTGTGTGTGTGGGGGGTGGGGAGGGGGGGGGGGTTCACCGGGGGGGCAGAACCGCACAATAACCCGGAAATAGTGGTTCAGTGTGGGGCGGCGGAGGGGTGAAGTGGACTGCGGTAGTCGTCGTGGGGTTGTGAACCACTTCGGCTGCGGCGGGGACGGAGCCTCTCCGTCGTTTCTAAGCCCCCGATTAACATACAAGACAATGGAAGTTGAGGTGACGCGTTATCCAGATGGGGAAAGCCTACCACAGCGGAGTGCACCTGTGGCTTCCCAAGACAGACTGTCAGGCATATTTTTGAAAACTACCCTCGATTTCGTACCCAGCATCTCAGACTTTTTGACACTACAGCAGACGTAATACATAAACAATAAACGATCCAGTCACATCAATGAGCACCGCCTATGTTCGACATCAACGTATAATAACCACTAAAAGACGGCAAGTGGCAGCACTATGCAGTGGATCGTTTATTAAACGGGTGGGATGGGGGGGGGGGGGAGGGGGGCGGAAAACAGTGCAGTCGTCGTAACACGTAAATGGAGCGATTTAGCACGATAATTGGCTTTCGGGGCGAGGGTGGAAGCATTTCCAAGGCAAGGGAGGAAGCGTTTCCGAAGCGCCTAAGTTTATAAACAGCAAGCGTGCCGCTGTGGTTAAAGTACAGGGTGATTCAAAAAGAATACCACAACTTTAGGAATTTAAAACTCTGCAACGACAAAAGGCAGAGCTAAGCACTATCTGTCGGCGAATTAAGGGAGCTATAAAGTTTCATTTAGTTGTACATTTGTTCGCTTGAGGCGCTGTGGACTAGGCTGAAAACCAAACTACCCGAGGCAGCCCGTGACAGAGCACTTCATCACTGGCCTCCAAGAAGCCCTGATCTTACCCCCTGCGATTTTTTCTTATGGGGGTATGTTAAGGATATGGTGTTTCGGCCACCTCTCCCAGCCACCATTGATGATTTGAAACGAGAAATAACAGCAGCTATCCAAACTGTTACGCCTGATATGCTACAGAGGGTGTGGAACGAGTTGGAGTATCGGGTTGATATTGCTCGTGTGTCTGGAGGGGGCCATATTGAACATCTCTGAACTTGTTTTTGAGTGAAAAAAAACCTTTTTAAATACTCTTTGTAATGATGTATAACAGAAGGTTATATTATGTTTCTTTCATTAAATACACATTTTTAAAGTTGTGGTATTCTTTTTGAATCACCCTGTATACTGTGGATGGCAAAATGGCGCCATCCAAAACTGGCGCCTAGGCAACAGTAATGCACCACGGGCCATAGATGACATGGGTGAACGGCGGCTGCTGAATTGTGTACAGGCGAATAGATGTGCAATTGTTAAGCAACAGGCCGCCGGGATGAATCAAGGGGGTACCAAAAGTGTCTCCCCAACGACCGTTGTTGCGTATGGTCCTCCACAGCAGGCACATGGTTCGTGCACCTATGTTGACTACAGTTCATCGACGACGAAGGCTGAAATTTGCGCGCCAATACAGGAACTAAAGGCGTCAGGCGACTTTTTCAGACGAATCACGTTCTGTACTCCATCGGACAGATGACCATTGGCGTGCACGGCCCCACAACAACCGGTCAGAAGGGTCCAGGCCGGAGGTCGGAGCGTTGTAGTCTTAGGAATGTTTTCATGGCATTCCCAGGACGATCTCGTCATGCTGGAAGGCACAATGGATCAACACAAGTGTTCATTTATCCTTCTGGACCATGTCAACCCGTACATATAGTTTGTTTTTCCTCGGCACGGTTGCATCTGCCAGCAGGACAATGCAATCTGTCACACAGCTCACGGTATACGTGATTCGAAGAGCACTACGATGAGTTTACCGTACTCCCCTGGTATCAGACTCCACGGGTCAATACCCAATGGAGAATCTGTAGTACCATGTCGATCGGTCTGTTCGCGCCATGGATCCTGGACTGAGGGACCTGGCACATCCCCCCACGGTAGCGGAGTCAGCATGGCTCCACATCCCTGTCCGTACGTTTCAGAACGTCATTGACTCTCTTCCTGCTCGTGTCGCAGCGATCCGCACTGCAAAATGTGGTTATCCAGGCTGCTGACAGGTGGTGACATTGTTACTGAACATTGTATTTTATTTGTATTCCTAAATTGATATGTAACTGCTATACTAATAATACTAACTAAATAATTAATATAAATACACTACTGGATATTAAAATTGCTACACCAGAATATGACGCACTACAGACGCGAAATTTAAGCGACAGCAAGAAGTTGCTGTGATATGCAAATGATTAGCTTTTCAGAGCATGTTGCCACCGGTGGCTACACCTACAACGTGCTGACTTGAGGAAAGTTTCCAACAGATTTCTCATACACAAACAGCAGTTGACCGGCGTTGCCTGGTGAAACGTTGTTGTGATGCCTCGTGTAAGGAGGAGAAATGCGTACCATCACGTTTCCGACTTTGATAAAGGTCGGATTGTAGCCTATCGCGATTGCGGGTTATCGTATCGCGACATTGCTGCTCACAGTGGTCGACATCCAATGACTGTTAGCAGAATATGGAATCGGTGGGTTTAGGAGGGTAATACGGAACGCCCTGCTGGATCCCAACGGCCTCGTATCACTAGCAGTCGAGATGACAGGCATCTTATCCGCATGGCTGTAGCGGATCGTCCAGCCACGTCTCGATCCCTGAGTCAACAGATGGGGACGTTTGCAAATCAACAACCATCTGCACGAACAGTTCGACGACGTTTACAGCAGCATGGTCTATCAGCTCGGAGACCATGGCTGCGGTTACACTTGACGCTGCATCACAGACAGGAGCGCCTACGATGGTGTACTCAACGAATGGCAAAACGTAATTTTTTCGGATGAATCCAGGTTCTGTTTATAGCATCACGATGTCCGCATCCGTGTTTGGCGACATCGTGGTGAACGCACATTATAAGCGCGTATTCGTCATCGCCATACTGGCGTATCACCCGGCGTGATGGTATGGGGTGCCATTGGTTTCACGTCTCGGTTACCTCTTGTTCCCACTGACGGGACTTTGAACAGTGGACGCTACATTTCAGATGAGTTACTACCCGTGGCTGTACCCTTCATTCGATCCCTGCGAAAACCTACATTTCAGCAGGATAATGCACGACCACATGTTGCAGGTCCTGTACGGGCCTTTCTGGCGACAGAAAATGTTCGACTGCTGCCCTGGCCAGCACATTCTGCAGATCCCTCACCAACTGAAAACGTCTGATGAATGGTGGCCGAGGAACTGGCTCGTCACAATACGCCAGTCACTACTTTCGATGAACTGCGGTATCGTGTTGAAGCTGCGTGGGCAGCTGTACCTGTACACGCCATCCAAGCTCTGACTCAATGCCCAGGCGCATCAAGGCCGTTATTACGATCAGAGGTGGTTGTTCTGGGTACTGATTTCTCATGATGTATGCACCCAAATTGCGGGAAAATGTAGTCACATGTCAGTTCTAGTATAACATATTTGTCCAATGAATACCCGCTCATCATTTGCATTTCTTCGTGGTGTAGCAATTTTAATGCCCAGTAGTGTAGTAGCGCCCCTAGAACACTCCCTTGGGGAATTCCCGATATTATATTTACATTTGTGGATTTTGTTCTGTTAAGGGCGACGTGTTTAGTTCTATCTACAGGGTAGTCCTGTATCTAATCACAAATATGATTCGATACCCGTTAAGCTGGTGTCATACTCATTGAAAGACAGTGCGGCAGTGTGCTTTACGCTTGTGGTTGCGATGAATGAATGACTGATCGAAGTGCAACCGGGTTGTATGCCTGGCGTGCATAGAGGCAACTGGGCACGCAGCCTCTTGGAGGGGACGAACTTGGCTACTGGCCAGTTTACATGCCACGCGTGCTATGCAGCGGCGCTTTGATCAGTCGTTGACTCGCCCGCCCGCCGCGTAACAATGGCCCAGCAGAATTTCCAGGCAGCCAGGTGCTTGGCGGTTGACCTCCGGTGGCACTTCCCCGTGTACAGCCGGACCCGAGGCGTGCATTGGATCAAATGGCGCGATGGGTGGGGCAGCAGCCCGGTGTGAACTCCCCGAGAGATGCGTCTCTTAGCGAGCAGGCGGCGTTCTATTTTTTGCCGGGGCAGCCCACAAGCACCGCCACAGCCGGATGCGCCCGGCCCGCCCGTCTGTCGCGTCTGCCTCAGCCCCCCCCCCCCCCCCTCAACAAATATCTTCGTTCATCTGCATCGTCCCTGCGTCCTCGAAACATAAACACGTCCTCGCCCTGTCTCGAGCTACGTCCACAGGCGACACAACATGCTCGGGGCATAAATCGGATTTCTGAAGTCTATTTTAACTGTCGTATTTACATGTTAGGCGTGGGTCGATTTTGCTGCGCTGTCGATATCAGGTTTCCGAGACCTACTCGTATAGCATGACGCACTAAATTGCGAGGGAAGTAGGTGAACCACTCATGGATCGATACAGTGCGGCGCATTAACGACCGTGGGCTGGTACACATGCCAGTCTGGTTTTGAGGTGTTTTCCCATCCTCGCTTGTGCAAGTGATGGGCTGATCCCCCAATTCCGCCTCAGAACACACTGAGGAGACAAAAATCATAGGACAGTGATAAGCACACATACAGATGCGGTAGTATGGGATATACAAGGTATAAAAGGGCAGTGCATTGGCGAAGCTGTCATTTGTACTCAGGCGAATCACGTGAAACGGTTTCCGATGTGATTATGGCCGCACGACGAGAATTAACAGACACTGAACCCCGAATGGTAGTTGGAACTAGACGATTGGAACATTCCATTTCGGAAATGGTTATGGAATTCGGTATCCCGAGATCCGCAGTGTCAAGAGTGTGCCGATTTCACGCATTACCTCTCAGCACGGACAACGCAGTGGCTGACGGCCTACACTTGGCGACCGAGAGCAGCGGCGTTTGTGTAGTCAGTGCTAACAGACAAACAACACAGCGTGAAATACCCCAGAAATCGATGTGCGACGTACGTCGAACGTGTCCGTTTGAGAATGCGGCGAAATTTGGCGTAAGTGGGATATGGCAGCAGATGACCGACGCGAGTGCATTTGCTAACAGCACGACATCGTCTGCAGTGCCTTTTCTGGACACGTGACCTTATCTATTGGATCCTAGATGACTGGAAATCTGTTGCCTGGTCAGGTAGTTCCAGATTTCAGTTGGTAAGAGCTGATGGTAGGGTTTGAGCGTGGCGCAGACCCCACGAAGCCATGAATCCAAGTCGTCTACAAGGCACTGCACAAGCTGGTGGTGGCTCCATAATGGTGTGCGCTGTGTTCACGTGGAATTGACTGGGTTCTATGGTCCAACTGAATTGGTCCGACTTAATGTTAGGAGGAATCCCATGACTTTTTTCATTTTAGTATATAACACGAACAGTTGAAATACTACAATAAACAGAACAAAGCTACACGATTCACTGACTTCTGGCGCACATTTCCATTAGGTTACATTGACGTCTGTGTCGTCAAGACGTCCGTCTGGCCACAAAGTTAAAATTATGTAATAAAATCTGCCAGATTCTGAAGAAAAGGGAAAAGAAGATAGATATGTTTCCCGAGTGATCGTTGCTTTACAAGAATAGTGGATCTGAATCAGCCGTTCCGCCAGCACGATGAAGAGAGATAGTCAGAATAAAGGGACCTCATTTGAGGAACAGGGATTAATAACTCAAAAATTCAGTAAAAAATTACAGTGATATGTGTCGAATATAATAAACACCAAGATATATCTACTTTCACGTAAACACAGTACCTTTAAAAATGGACAGATATTGAAAAACAATCACACTGAGTTTTATACAATGAAACAACAGGAGCTTTCTTTGGAGCTACATTCGTATATCGTTTACGTCCAGCAAGGTCACGTAGGCCTTTCACCTACGTTAATGTGATTGAAGTTCTTCCTGCCTGGAATTCAAAATAGACCATTACTTTCAGCCGCTTCGTTGCCTCTGTACCTGACCAGACCACAGATTTCCAGTCGTCTAGGGTCCAATAGATAAGGTCGCGTGTCCAGAAGAGATACTGCAGGCGATGTCGTGCTCTTAGCAAAGGCAATCGCGTCGGTCGTCTGCTGCCATAGCCCATTAACGCCACATTTCGCCGCACTCTCAAACGGATACGTTCGTCGTACGTACTTCATCAAGTAATCCATCTCCCTCTTCGCACTAAACCACATAAAATTTGCATCGTCCAACGATTCATTCTTCACTTTCAGATTGTCTCGCGACCCTCTCTAAATAGTCCATTGTCATTTTGAAACGAAAGTCTTTATTTTTTCTGGTTATATTCCAAGATTGACATAGTTTGATTTGCAATACCAAATTCAACAGGAATGTTATCAATAATGCTTCTCTATACATCATATGCAGTGCATGTAACATTTTGTCAATGGACTCTATCACCTTCTTCTTCTTCTTCTTCTTCTTCTTCTTCTATCTTTATTGCCCAGTATTGAAAATGTCAGTGGCTCAGAAAGTAGTTCAGTATGCAGCAATAAATTTTTGATCAGTTTCCTAATGACATAAAATGTCAGTATGCAGCAATAAATTTTTGATCAGTTTCCTAATGACATAAAATGTCAGTCGGGTAGCAAAGCTAGTTTTAAATCCAACCTAAAATCATTTTTACTGGACAGGTCCATCTGTTCCACGGACTAATTTCTATTTAAAAACTGGTAGCCTTTTAAATATGAAAGACGGAAACTAATTTTTGATCCGAGCTTCTGTTCCGTCTCTAATGACCACGTTATCATCGGGACGTAAAACACTATCTCGCTTTCCTTCGTATTGGGAGCGGGGTTAAAATTTTGAAAAAAATGTTCAAATGTGTGTGAAATCTTATGGGACTTAACTGCTAAGGCCATCAGTCCCTAAGCTTACACACTCCTTAACCTAAATTATCCTAAGGACAACACACACACACACACACACACACACACACACACACACACACACACACCAATGCCCGAGGGAGGACTCGAACCTCCGCCGGGACCATTCAAATTTTCATCCGACGATTCAGACCTACGTTTTCTGTGTTTTTCCTAAATCGTTGAAGGTAAAGACTGGAATGGTTCCCATCTAAAAGACACTACAGGTCTCCTATTCGAGCTTTATCCAATCCGAATGGTTCAAATGGCTCTGAGCACTATGGGACTTAACTTCTGAGGTCATCAGTCCCCTAGAACTTAGAACTGCTTAAACCTAACTAACTTACGGACATAACACACATCCATGCCCGAGGCAGGATTCGAACCTGCGACCGTAGCGGTTGCGCGGCTCCAGACTGTAGCGCCTAGAACCGCTCGGCTACTCCGGCCGGTTAGATATGATACACAATGAAATGCGGTACACACAATTCATCTGGTGATATGATATGCAACTTAGTAAGATCGAGAAATATTTCACGGCAGATCTATGACGGAAAGCAGAAGTTCGTAACAACATGGGAATTTGAATTCGAAACTTTCTCAACAAGCACGATCCACACGAAGGAATGATATCGAATTGATGACTGTTCGGTGTGATTCTCCGAACTGGCGGGCACGCATGCCGTGACCTTGAGCTGCCAGTCTAGACGCGTGTGGTGGTGCAGCGCGCAGGCCGCGGCGGCGGGTGCCCGTGTGACGTAGGCAAGCGCCGTAGGGCGGCGCAAGTACCCAGTTTGGGAACTTTCCAAAAGCATTTCTTGTCTCCGAACCATCGACGCGATCTTGTTACCGCGTATTTTGGGACGTAACATCGCGACTGCGACCACGTGCACGGCTGCACGACCTAAGAGCTACATATTTGCGAAGAATTGCAGGTTGCGTAATATCGCAGGCGTAGCGACGATCCAAGTGTGTTTGGTGCCGCCGACTTCTGTTTAATAAAATCCATTTTAAATACGTGGTCTTTTCATGACTATCACGATCTCTAAATCTTAGCTGTCTACAAGAAATGGTGATATAATATCTGACGCGTCTAGTCATTTTAGCGTGCATACTATGATGATCTCCTGATAACTAGATGCTCTATGGTTTTAATGCTAGCATAGTTTTCATCGTAAGTAAATACGCGATTCCCTCAATATTTGTGTAGTGACCCATTCGTAAACACACTCGGTACTAAACATTAGAGAGAGAGAGAGAGAGAGAGAGAGAGAGAGAGAGAGAGAGAGAGAGAGAGAGAAAATCGATATAGATGTAATTTCCAGTTAGTAATACTAATTCTGAAAGGATACGGCACTGCGCACAGTAATACGACAGGATGCCCTACATGCTCCTTATGGATAGAATAGGTGTAATGGAGGAATTAGAAATAAGAGAGAGAGAGATCTTGAGAAAAATCGTAGACCAAATCAAAGAAAATTGTGAATTCTGGAGAAATACATCTACGAATTCTATACGCGTGTACAAAAGAAAAGATTACAGACAACTTAGTAGGAGGTGGGTTGTTCTCTAAGGCCACTCTGCCATTAAGAATCCTACAAGGTTGAGCAGTTCGGTTTTCCGCTAATTTCTGAATAACAAAATTAAAGAGGTGTGGTTCATAGACGTACAAAACGACATGGGGATAATATCGGAGAAAATCCATAAGCCCATTCCGATTGAGAAGAAACTCCAACAGCAACTAGGTTTCCAAGATGAGCCAATACAAAAAAGGCAAAACGTGGTCTGAAGCGAGGAAGGAAGGCAGATTGGGGGCTACCGTCACGTCGTCATGGAGGTCGTTAAAGACGATGCACAAGCTCGGATTGTTTCAAGGACGACGAATGAAATCGGCCGTGTCCTTTCGAAGGAACCATCCCGTCCTTTACCTGGAGAGATTTAGGGAAATAATGGAAAATCTAAATCAGGATGACCGGACGAGGATTTGAACCATCGTCCTCCCGAATGCGAGTCCAGTGTGCTAACCACTGCGCAACCTCGCTCGGTCTGAAGCGAGGAGGGAACAGTGTAAGAAACGAATGAGGGAATACTGGGCTAACGCCAAGGCCCAGGCGCAAGGGAAAGTGAAACTGTAATAGCATGATACAGATGTGGTCGATAAGAAAAGACGAATAATTTCTGAGAGGATTTTCTATAAGAATGAGAGCTTGCCTTGTTAATTTCCACCTCTAGTGGATGTTGCTAGATCGAAGTGACCAATGCCGCTTCAGGTCTCTGTAGTCCATAGAATCCTAGATACTGAAGATACGGTTGTGATGATAAGCTAAATAATACGATTCGTAACATAATGAGTCTTATTGATACGTCGTGTAGTGAGAGTGTAGGAATGTTGACAGCATATTTCTTGAAGGAAGGAAAATCAGGAATTAATGGTCCTTCCACGGTAGAGCCGTTAGAGAACGAGCACAAGCTCTGATAGGACAAAGATTGGAAAGGAAATAGGTCGTGCGTTTTGCAAAGGAACCACCGAGAAATTCACACTAATCGACTTGAGAGGCGGAAGGAGAAATGCAGAGCCTCTGCTCCCAATGGGAATCGAATGCCCCACATACTACACCACTTTGCCTGGTGTACACAAAGAACTATTTAGCGGATAGATGTGAATCAGACCCGAGAATGTTCAATCGAACCATTTGGCGCTGTTTGTTTAAATCCTCGTTCATTCTCATGCCTCTTACCCGTGGTTTCCATAAATTAATAGGAGCGAATCGGGGATAATCACTTACTCAAGCCGCAGCGTCTTCCTGTACCGTCCCTAATGACATACAATAGACATGAAAAGTCATTAACTTTCCAACCGTTATTTCAGAAACGGTCCATGTAACGGTTTAACTGTTGTTGCGCTGACCCATCACACTGCCTAGGTATCGTCATTAAATCATTTAGTGATAGATCCTTATCCAAAGCATGGACAAACCTATTCCCCATCCTGGTCCAGACTAGTCAGTCATCGGTCCGTAATGAACTCAATGTCGACGTGGTACTAAACCTGATTCTTCCCCTCCTTACTTCCCAAAAGTCAATCAAACTATCGTAAAAGGCCGTAGTGCGATACTTTCAAATGCTGAATGGAGGTTGGCGTAGTGTTTTGTTGGGAAGAGCGCCACTGTATTTTGCAGAAGTGTTTGCGGCGGCCGCCGTGTCAGCGATGTTATGTTGAGCGTCACTCGTCGGCCCTGAGCGGCACAGAATCGCGATTGGCTTCGCCTCCCGTGCTAAGCTTAGACTTATTGCGAAAGTCATGAGCAAAAATAGTTCTGCCCTAGCGAGTGAGACAAATGTCTGTGGTCTATTGTTTTTCATAAACTGCACTCCGTTTGTGCTCCACATATCTAGTATTAAACGAACATAGTCCCCCGCCCATGCTAGGGTTAGCAGGTATGGCAGTCTGAATACGTACTAGTAGAAGATAGGAAGAGGAAAATCGAGGAAAAAAAACATTCGTATTGTCGATATTTTCAGTCTATTGTCATATTAGTCTGCAAAAAAAAAAAGAAGTATTTTTCCCTACTTCGTATAAAAATTATTCCTACTTTGTAATATCATCTTGAGGTCGAAGCTCTTCTCTCCGTGTTTGCTCGCATACATTTGTTTTTTTCGAGTGGGTTTGCCTTGTGCAAAACATAGTGTTATCTTTTCTTCCTTCACGCAGACATGTTTCGGCGAAGTTTCAGCATCAGTGGTCTTTTTTTCCCTTGTTACCGCTTTCTGTGGGTACCTAGTTTTTTATGTTTTGTATTGAAAAACGAGTCTAATACTAAACAGAAACTGGAAAAACCACAGCTTGAAAGAAAACAAAAGCCCACTGATGATGCTCAAACTTTAGCGTAACATGTCTGGGTAACAGAAGAAAAGATAAAATTGTGCTTTACTCAAGGCAGACTCCCTACAAAACCAAACATGCTTGTAATCTCTGGTGAAACTGCT
Source organism: Schistocerca piceifrons (assembly GCF_021461385.2). NCBI lineage: Eukaryota > Metazoa > Arthropoda > Insecta > Orthoptera > Acrididae > Schistocerca > Schistocerca piceifrons. The sequence continues at coordinate 218,990,520 of NC_060149.1, read as the reverse complement.
GAAATAGGATTCTTGCAATCTGACAATCATACGTGTCAGAAATTTCCTTTACCAGATTTATCCAACGTTCTTTCGAATGTCAACGTACGGAGATTCTCGAATTGTTCCTGCCAACTTCTAGCAGCTGACGAATTCCGCAGCAAGCTCTGACTGAGCTTCGTCTGCACTTCCTCTCTTAGGTAGTTGTTATTTGTACTTCCACTCAAAATAATTCAGATTTCTTCGAGTTGTTTGCGACAAAGAACTAATGTTTTTGGGTGTACAGAGATACCAGAAAGGGGGCGAAGATGACGGGGGAAAGTGATAGTGAAACAGATCGATCATAATGCAAGTATCGACTTTCTACCGTACTGCGGGGTGCGAAACTCCGGCGGAACGTGACGTAGTTATAAGGAAAAACAGAAGTGAGAGAGCATTATTTCTGAGTACTGAGACGCGTGACCGCTACGGTCGCAGGTTCGAATCCTGCCTCGGGCATGGATGTGTGTGAAGTCCTTAGGTTAGTTAGGTTTAAGTAGTTCTAAGTTCTAATTCCAATCCCAAAGAAAGCAGGTGTTGACATGTGAAAATTACCGAACAATCAGTTTAATAAGCCACAGCTGCGAAGTACTAACACGAATTCTTAACAGACGAATGGAAAAACTAGTAGAAGCCAACCTCGGGGAAGATCAGTTTGGATTCCGTAGAAATACTAGAACACGTGAGGCAATACTGACCTTACGACTTACCTTAGAAGAAAGATTAAGGAAAGGCAAACCTACGTTTCTAGCATTTGTAGACTTAGAGAAAGCTTTTGACAGTGTTGACTGGAATACTCTCTTTCAAATTCTAAAGGTGGCAGGGGTAAAATACAGGGAGCGAAGTGCTATTTACAACTTGTACAGAAATCAGATGGCAGTTATAAGAGTTGAGGGACATGAAAGGGAAGCAGTGGTTGGGAAGGGAGTAAGACAGGGTTGTAGCCTCTCCCCGATGTTATTCAATCTCTATATTGAGCAAGCAGTAAAGGAAACAAAAGAAAAATTTGGAGTAGGTATTAAAATCCATGGAGAAGAAATAAAAACTTTGAGGTTCGCCGATGACATTGTAATTCTGTCAGAGACAGCAAAGGACTTGGAAGAGCAGTTGAACGGAATGGGTGGTATCTTGAAGGGATGATATAAGATGAACATCAACAAAAGCAAAACGAGGATAATGGAATGTAGTCGAGTTAAGTCGGGTGATGCTGAGGGTATTAGATTGGGAAATGAGACACTTAAAGTAGTAAAGGAGTTTTGCTATTTGGGGAGCAAAATAACTGATGATGGACGAAGTAGAGAGGATATAAAATGTAGACTGGCAATGGCAAGGAAAGTGTTTCTGAAGAAGAGAAATTTGTTAACATCGAGTATAGATTTAAGTGTCAGGAAGTTATTTCTGAAAGTATTTGTATGGAGTGTGGCCATGTATGGAAGTGAAACATGGACGGTAAATAGTTTGGACAAGAAGAGAATAGAAGCTTTTGAAATGTGGTGCTACAGAAGAATGCTGAAGATTAGATGGGTAGATCACATAACTAATGAGGAAGTATTGAATAGGATTGGGGAGAAGAGAAGTTTGTGGCACAACTTGACGAGAAGAAGGGATCGGTTGGTAGGACATGTTCTGAGGCATCAAGGGATCACCAATTTAGTAGTGGAGGGCAGCGTGGAGGGTAAAAATCATAGGGGCAGACCAAGAGATGAATACACTAAGCAGATTCAGAAGGATGTAGATTGCAGTAGGTACTGGGAGATGAAGAAGCTTGCACAGGATAGAGTAGCATGGAGAGCTGCATCAAACCAGTCTCAGGACTGAAGACCACAACAACAACAAGTTCTAGGGGACTGATGACCTCAGAAGTTAAGTCCCATAGTGCTCAGAGCCATTTCAACCATTTTTTTGCAAACGAGACGACTGTGAGGCGCCGCTTCTGGCAGCACTTGCGTTAGGCGCCAGTTATCAGCGTCGTTTTGATAGCGAGCGACGCAGTTGGCGGCTCGCTGACGGAGCGACATCCAAGCGCGAGGCGGCGGTCAGCGCTTTCATCAGCCCGACTTACATCTGCTGTCCGCGACTTTCAGCACTTCTGCCCTAACCGACAGTTAAGCACTCGTCGGGCACAGCTAATTTAAAAAAGAAAAGTTAGTAGTATTCGTGTCTCCTAGTGTCGGTGACAATTTCGACACTTGTACACACTTTGTTTTTGTAACGCAATATTTACGACATTCCAACTCGCATTCGGGGGGTTTGGAATTGAAATCCCCGTCATACCATCCCGTTAAAGTTTCTTTACTGTTTTCCTAGATCTCTTTAAGGCAAATACCGCAGTGCTTAATGTCATTGATGAACTCTTTATTGGTAAGATATCGAACTTCTTCCTCGCATGCATGTCTTTGTGTTGGAGCTCACCTTGCGCGTCGATCCATGTTGCACGTGCCTTCCATTGCCTCTGAACAGCAGTTTATTAGCACATTCAACAAATGGTTCAAATGACTCTGAGCACTATGGGACTTAACTTCTGAGGTCATCAGTCCCATAGAACTTTCAACTACTTAAACCTAATTAACCTAAGGACAGCACACACATCCATGCCCGAGGCAGGATGCGAACCTGCGGCCATAGCGGTCGCTCGGTTCCAGACTGAAGCGCCTAGAACCGCTCGGCCGTTAGAACATTCGCGAGGTATATACCAGCAATGGATAATGGGATGTAGTCGAGTTAAATCGGGTGATGCTGAGGGAATAAAATTAGGAAATGAGAGACTTAAAGTAGAGAAGGAGTTTTGCTATTTGGGGAGCAAAATAACTGATGATGGTCGAAGTAGAAAGGATATAAAATGTAGACTGGCAATGGCAAGGAAAGCGTTTCTGTAGAAGAGAAATTTGTTGATATCGAGTATAGATTTAAGTGTCAGGAAGTCGTTTCTGAAAGTATTTGTGTGGAGTGTAGCCATGTATGGAAGTGAAACATGGACGATAAATAGTTTGGACAAGAAGAGAATAGAAGCTTTCGAAATGTGGTGCTACAGAAGATTAGATGGGTGGATCACATAACTAATGAGGAGGTATTGAATAGAATTGGGGAGAAGAGAAGTTTATGGCACAACTTGACTAGAAGAAGGGATCGCTTGGTAGGATATGTTCTGAGGCATCAAGGGATCACCAATTTAGTATTAAAGGGCAGCGTGGAGGGTAAAAATCGTAGAGGCAGACCTAGAGATGAATACACTAAGCAGATTCAGAAGGATGTAGGCTGCAGTACGTACTGGGAGATGAAGAAGCTTGCACAGGATAGGGTACCATGGAGAGCTGCATCAAACCAGTCTCAGGACTGAAGACCACAACAACAATACCAGCAATTATTTTCTAGTGAATACGTGCATCTCCTCAAGGGAGAAAACTGAAATTTTAGAAGCCATCTTGAAGAGGACGCGAACGAATGAATGAATGACTTCGTTGTCAACGGGACGTTGAACATTTCAGTCGTTTGTTACCCGCGGAAAGATACCCTAATTTGAGTTTTTGTTGTTGGCTTGTGGAAAGAATAATATCGTAGTGTACTCCGTATACAAGTGAAAATTTTTCTGTGGACACGAGATGATAATCTGCATGCATACGAGCAACAGCTAGAGAAGTTGTTCCAACGGGAGACAATTTGCAGCACAAAAGGTCAGAGCTGCACTGGCGAATGGAGAGAAGGAGAAGTGGAACGTGTGAGGGTGCTCCAGTTACGATGCTGCGCAGGAAATGAAGTTAACAGTGTGTCACAAGAAAGAGGGCAGCGCTAACACAATCTCCTGGTAAGGCGCCGTAATCAGATTTCCGCGCGCTCAGAAGCGGACTGCGCGGAGATCCGCGAGTGGTTACGTGCTGCGCGCGCGGGCGGCGTTCCTTCAGTACAGGAGCGGGCGGTTCACCTCGCCTTCGTAATCCGTCTGAAGCATGTTAAAATGGAGGCCGTTACAGGAGAAGAAAACACAAAACAAGACGGCAGAGAATTTGAATCCCTTTCCTCTTCAACACGAATGTATTGTCTCAACCATTCCGCGACTTCATTCATCCCAAGTAGAAGGGGGGGGGGGGGAATATTGACAGTGTGTGCTATTGCGATCGTCGTAGCTAGTCATCTCTGTATGATAATTACAAAATAGTAAGTGGAATACTTGTACTAACATGATTTCCAATACTGCATGTATGTAACTGTAAATTGGCACTGTAAATTTCACATTTCGGTGACACACAGGCGGGCGCGGAAACAAGTACTGTAACAGACGTTAACGGCGGTAGTGAATATGCCGGGTGATCAAAAAGTCTGTATACATTTGAAAACTTAATAAACCACGGAATAATGTAGATAGAGAGGTAAAAATTGACACACATGCTTGGAATGACATGGTGTTTTATTAGAACAAAAAAAAGAGGTTCACAAAATGTCCGACAGATGGCGCTGGACAGCAAAAAGTCAGTGATTGCGCATGACAATCGTGTATAAAAGGAGTTGTAATGAAAGAGAGAATCAGATGCGCCAGCAGTCGCAGCATGTTGACGTTACCTGAAAAGGCGCTTTTAGTGAAGCTGTATTATCAGAATGGGGAACGTGCTAGTTCAGCGTTACGATCCTATCGCCATAGGAAGGGGATTCGAACGGGTAAAGGTTCGTTGACAAATGCAGCTGTGGTGAGAATGATTTCGAAGTCCGAAGCCACGGGTTGTTCAGACGATAGACCCCGTAGTGGCCGACCGAGCACAAGGCGTAATGCTGCTGAGATAGTTCAGGAAGAAATGGAGACTGTAGCGGGTTCGTCTGTGCACGGGGAAGTCAGCGCTCGTGCAGTCGCACGTCGCACCGGCATTCCATACACTACTGTTTGGTTGGCACTTAGACGTACCCTCCGATGCTATCCGTGCAAAATCCATCGGCATCATGAACTGATACCTGGCGATTTAGTGAAGCGGAGGGCATTTGCGGTGTGGGCGTTTCAAAAGATGGCGGAAGATGACGATTGGTTGAGTAACGTGTTGTGGACCGACGAAGCTCATTTCACGCTCCGAGGGTCTGTCAACGCCCACAACTGCAGAATTTGGGCTACCTAAAATCCTAGAACTGTCGTGGAATCTCCATTGCACGACGTGAAAGTCACGGTATGGGTTGGATTTACCACATCTACCGTTATCGAGCCTTTTTCTTCGAGGAAATGCGTGATTCTGGTTTTGTAACTGCTGCTACCGTGACGGGTGAGAGGTACGCCGATATGTTACAAAATAGCATCATCCCCAGCCTGGCTGACAAACACCTGCTGGAACGTAGGATATTTATGGAAGATGGCGCTCCACCCCATATTGCTAGACGCGTGACAGATCTCTTGCGCGCGTAGTTTGGTAATGATCGTGTGCTCAGCCACCACTTTCGTCATGCTTGGCGTCCAAGGTCCCCAGACCTCAGTCCGTGCGATTATTGGCTTTGGGGTTACCTGAAGTCACAAGTGTATCGTGATCGACCGACATCTCTAGGGATGCTGAAAGACAACATCCGACGCCAATGCCTCACCGTAACTCCGGACATGCTTTACAGTGCTGTTCACAACATTATTTCTCGACTACAGCTACTGTTGAGGAATGATGATGGACATATTGAGCATTTCCTGTAAAGATCATCATCTTTGCTTTGTCTTACTTTGTTATGCTAATCATTGCTATTCTGATCAGATGAAACGCCATCTGTCGGACATTTTTTGAACTTTTGTATTTTTTTTGTTCTAATAAAACCCCATGTCATTCCAAGCATGTGTGTCAATTTGTGTCTCTCTATCTACATTATTCCGTGATTTATTCAGTTTTCAAATTAATACTGAGTTTTTGATTACCCGGTATTTCGAATTGGAAAAAGGTGCACTGTAAGTACTAAACTAAATATCAGTGACATCTGATAAGCTCTTTTTATTTCACGCATGAAAAGTAACAACTTATTTGCTGACATGGTTACGTATGTGAAGATACGTCTACCACAAGAATGCATGTTGCCCAGAACAGATTTCCTCGAGCTAATATACAAGATGTGTGAAAAAAGTAATGAGACTAGGCCGCTGAGAATTCTTCCGGGTTGTATGGCCGTGGTCCATGGAACTCTTCTATCCCTGACGTTTCGTCCAAGGCTGCGCTGGAGATATTCGGCGGTACTCCTGGTAGAACTGAGTCTTGCCGACTGACGAGTCGGACGTCAAAGAGAGGCCTAAATACCGTGGAAAGTGGGCATGGTCTGGATTCCACGTGATAGCAGAGATAAACCTTGTCAAGGATAGAATATAACTATCGATCATAGTACGACAAAGATAAAAACTTCTCATCGATTCTGTAGCGCCACTCTACATATATCGCTGAGTTTCATGGCTTCTTCTTTTCTGTTAAAATTATCCCCATGTTTGTATATTTCAATGGTTTCTTTATACAGCTGTGGATAATACTTCGCCATAGTACATAAAACTCCAGTTTCAACCAGGAGCACCTCCGAAGATGCCCAACGCAGCCTTGGACGAAACGTCAGGGACAGAAGAGTTCCATGGACCACGGCCATATAACCCGAAAGAATTCTCGGCAGCTGAAACAACCGGTCGTGAAAGCCTTCATTGTATAATGAACTAATTTTTTGCTTATGAAAGTTCTTATTTTTTTCAAACGTCATCATCTCGTTCAAAGTAATTCCTTTCGACAGTTATACACTGGAAGGGCCACAAAAAAAAAAAAAAAAAAATTAATTCTCCAGCAGCGACTGAGCAGCGCTTCTGCATGGCGGTAGCAGTTAGTGCGGACCAGGGCCGTGCTGGAGTACTGGTTGTTCCTCGTGTTTTAATGACCCTGTTAATATAAGGAATATCGTACTATACTAATTTGAGACCGCTCTGTGAAATGGGTAAATGAAATTCCACTTTACAAATCATTTTGTTTGTAGCGGGAAACAAACCGACGCTCAGTCGGCCGTGGTGGCCGAGCGGTTCTAGGCGTTACAGTCTGGAACCGCGCGACCGCTACGGTCGCAGGTTCGAATCCTGCCTCGGCCATGGATGTGTGTGTTGTCCTTAGGTTAGTTAGGTTTAAGTAGTTCTAAGTTCTAGGGGACTGATGATCTCAGAAGTCCCATAGTGCTCAGAACCATTTGAACCAAACCGACGCTCTCAATCTACGTTGGGCGTCGCACGAAAGACGTGATGAGCAGTATTTGTTTGTGCAGACTCCAGTTACATGGTGCAAAAAAGAAACCGCGAGTACCTGCCGAAACAGAAGAAGAAACGCACCTGATGACTCTTAATAGAGAAACCATATACAAACACTATGTGATCAAAAGTATCCGGCCACAAGGCTGACTTCTAAGTTCGTGGCGCCCTCCATCGGTAAAGATGGAATTCAGTATGGTGTTGACGCACCCTTAGCCTTGATGACAGCTTCCACTCACGCAGGCATACGTTCAATCAGATGCTGGAAGGTTTCTTGGAGAATGGCAGCCCATTCTTAACGGAGTGATGGCACTGAGGAGAGGTATCGATGTCGGTCGGAGAGGCCTGGCACGAAGTTGACGTTCCAAAACATCCCAGAGGTCTTCTGTAGGATTCAGGTCAGGACTCTGTGCAGGCCAGTGCATTACAGGGATATTACTGTCGTGTAACCGCTCCATCACAGGCCGTGCATTATAAATAGATGCTCGATCGTGATTGCTCTTCAGCCGTGAGAAACAAGAAGGTGCTTAAAACATCAATGTAGGCCTGTGCTGTGATAGTAGCACGCGAAACAAGAAGGGGTGCAAACCTCTTCCATGAAAAACAAGACCACACCGTAACACCATCGCCACCGAATTTTACTGTTGGCACAACACACCCTGGCAGATCACGTTCACCGGGCATTGGCCATATACACACCCTGCCATCGGATCGCCACATTATGTACCTTCACTCCACACAACGTTTTTCCACTGTTCAATCGTCCAATGTTTACGCTTCTTACAGAAAGCGAGGCATCGTTTGGCATTAACCGCCGTGATGTGTGGCTTAGGAGCAGCCGTTCGATCATGAAATCCAAGTTTTCTCACGTCCTGCCTAACTGTCATAGTACTTGCAGTGGATCCTGATGCAGTTTGGAATTCGTGTGTGACGGTCTGGATAGATGTCTGCTATTACACATTACGACGCTCTTCAACTATCGGCGGTTTCTGATAGTCAACAGACGAGGTCGGCCTGTTCGCTTTTGTGCTGTACGTGACCCATCACGTTTCCACTTCACTATCACACTGGAAACAGTGGACTTAGGGCTGGTTAGGAGTGTGAAAATATCGCGTACAGACGTATGACACAAGTGACACGCAATCACCTGACCACGATCGTGAGCTCTGCTGAGCGCCCCATTCTGATCTCTCATGCTGTCTAATGACTACTGAGGTAGCTGATATGGAGTACCTGGCAGTAGGTGGCAGCACAATGCACCTAATATGAGAAACGTATGTTTTTAGGGGTGTCCGGATACTTTTTATCACATAGCATATGACCTTCTGGAGGGTGGGATTTTTTAAATTTAGATTTTTAAAACGTTATTTTAATGCTTTTTGGAGCATTTTGAAAGTAGAACTGAAAAATTTGTACTGATGAAAAAATGAAGTTCTGTCGTCCCACATCTCAATATCTGCGGCGTTTTTTTTTTTCCCCCGGTGGTACGGGATACCAGTGTGTACCGTCACAAATATATACGCACACGAATGAATTATTCAGCGTATTATTTATTTACACATCCAAGAATTACAAAAAGCAAACTAATTATGTATAATAGCCTCGTTGCAGAGCATCACCAGACAAATGCAGTGTGTACGGCTGTTTCAAGTCGGACGTTTCGAAATTGGTAGCACTTTCGTATTGAGAATGTAGAACAATATACAGTGACAGGTTGATGTTCCAGTTCTTAGAAAGAAGTCAGCTGTAAAGAAAAAATCCAGGTAACAGGTCGGGTGGACTCGTGCTCGTGCTTTTGTGCACACTCGACAAAATAACAACAGTAGTGAGTTCGGCCTGTTGCTTTGCATTATTTGTATCGTAGAATATACTGTGCAAGGAGAGCACGGCCTAGAGACAAGCTGTGCAAGGGCGACCGGAATCTCTCGTGCACTGCCGCGGGGAGATATTTGCAGGTCTTGGCCACTGATCCAACTGCTATAGCGTACGCTGCAAACCCGTCTGCAGGCGCACACTGCAGTCGTTGCACACGGCCGTTGTCAAGTGGTCACATTGTAGACGAAGGCAAGGCCATGATCCCTTCATCACCCTTGCCATTGTCATCGTTCTCTCTCAGCGGGACATTACGCAATAACAAAATCAGTAAAAGTGGTCTCTCCGTATAGTGTCGTTACCAATGGACTCTTAGTTTTTAAGTGGGGGAAGGGTTTTATATTAATGTTTGGTTGATGTGGGCAGTAGTACAGAAATTAGTTTCAACAGTCGTAGGGAAGGGAAGTAGTTGTGTTCCTGTTAGGACACCTATCCCAGCAAGAACTTGATGTGAGTCAGGAATGCTATTGGGAACATAGGTCAGAATGACCAGGCTGGGACCCAGACACAGTTATTTTCCTTTGAGTGAGCTGCGTTTAACCGCTGGAACATCTCGATCACTGGGATGTCGGACAGGACGCATTGTGGAGCTAGTGTTACACAAATTTCGACATGCCTTACATAACAAATAATGACTTACAGGACAACGCTTAAAAAGCCGCGTAGCTTCCTCTGCCTTCAGATTTTCCCCTTTTCGCGTTACTAGCATCTGACAGGAGTCCTACTTCTCTGGAGGCCATCCGGGAAGAAGACAATTCTAATCAAACATTAAAGCCACTTTAGTGGATTTAGTAAAACCTAAAAGCAATCTTTTATAATACAGCGAAATTGCTTTTTAGAGCTGTTAGGCTTCCACAGCAATAAACAATTTGCTGATACCGTGACTGAAGTACCAGCCATCATCACTTGATTTACTGTTTCTATGAATCGTGTGCGTATCAACATAACTTCTGACATACGTAGGTGCTCTGGGATTTTAAACTCGCACTGAGGTATGAATAATAATGAATAATTCGTGTATGAAAGCCACCGAAGACATCTTCGGGAAACGCGAAATGGAAGAGGAATTTTAAATGTACCAGGTGTGCAGAGCTGAAGAGCGTGACGGGTAATAGAAAAAAGGATAAAACTAGATCTAAAGAAGGCAACAATTATGTAAGTTATAATCATATGGCCACACAGTTTCGCGGTTCTAGGCGCTTCAGTCCGGAACCACGCGACCGCTACGGTGGCAGGTTCGCATCCTGCCTCGGGCACGGATGTGTGTGATGTCCTTAGGTTAGTTAGGTTTAAGTAGTTCTAAGTTCTAGCGGTCTGATGACCTCAGATGTTAAGTCCCATAGTGCTCAGAGCCATTTGAACCATTTGAACAGTTTCGCAACAAAACAATAAGAAGCATAATTAACACAGAGAGTGCACTATGTATTCTAAAAAGAAGACAGTATATCCATACATGGCTGACAGGATCAACGTGATAGGGGTTCGATTCGGTTTCGATGATACTGGTTTAGCAACTACCGCAGTAACAGTTTTTAGTAGCTGTCATACGAATCCATTCATAGATTCCCTACTGTCGATCATCTTCGTAGAATGCACTGTCTATTACATTGCCGATTTCAGAGGGCATACTCGGGTCAAAAGAAGCCGAAGTAGTGCAGAAAGAATAATGGTCGCCTCCGTGTAATGTTACAAACCAGAATAATGGTCAGGAAACATTATAATCCGTGATTATTTTCCCTGTGAAGCACAATGGCACATTCTCCTTACACCATAAATACCAATTTGCACAGAAATGCGAAAGTAAAATTTTGAATGCTAAGCAATGGTGGGGTGTACCGTGATGCTGCAAAGGTGGGCGGCGTTGAAGTAGACAGGCGTTATGTCCAAAGTCTGCTGACGTTACATCATACTTCTATAGCCGGAGGTATAGGAAGAAAACAAAAACTCTAACAATTTTCCAATAAAACCCACCAAGACGGATGGCGGTACTAAAGTTCTTTTCCGGACGGTACGATTTAATCGCGAGGTAATGGATTGTGAGGGCACGTATGGAATTATTGGCGCGCTAGCAAGCTCGTGCCACTTACCCAGATTAGTTTCATTCCTTCGCGGCAGCCAGTTTATCGTTATTCTGTGACCTCCCTCCTCAGAAATGGTCCGCACTTATCTACCGCGACGTTCGCCGCATAATAAACCCAATGAGAACTCCGAACATTAGGCGGCGCTTCCTGTTCTTTGAACGTAGTATCATCAAGTATTTGCGTGCCTTTCTTTTCTTTTTCCCAGATCTGTGCACGATGCTCTTGCAAGTTTTTAGGTTCATTTGTGGGTCTCTTACTGCATATTGAGGAGACGGATTTCTTCCCCTTTCGTACTTTCCGCCTGCGACGTTGCTGTTTCAGTCTTAGTTAATGATTGTACAAATATTTGTTAACTGCCACACGGATGTAAAGAAACAAACGCTTGCCACAAATGTTAGCAATCAGTTGGTGGCTGAATACTCTCCTGCTTATAATTCTTCGGTTTAACCGGTAACAAATACTTTCACAAATGCAACTGCAGACGATAGAAAGAGATTTCAGATTCATTAAAAAATTCGTGATTAAAATAATATTGCAGTCAGCGAATCTGTATTTTCACTTTCCATCATCCGAGATACGAGGAAAGTAAGCGAACTGTAATTTACTTACGTTTAACGGTATCAATTCCAGAACATAAGAACAAAAATGAACTTCAAATTAAGACAACCACAGTTTGTACAGTATACGAGGGTTGGAACTTTAATAGTGGCAACAGCTTGTGCGAAATAGATACGTGTTTCAAAGTTTTACTGACCTTCAAAGTAGTCACCAGCATTGTGTATAACCCGTTACCAGGGATGTGGAAGTCGTAGGATACTCTTAGCAGTGCCAGTTGCGTTGACAGTTCGAGCGGCGTAGTCTATTGCCCGACGAATTTGTAGCAGTTCAGAAGCGAATGCCGTGAAGTGTTTACTTCAGTTTAGAAATCGAGTTGAACTTACGAGGGCTTAAGTCAGGGGAGTGCAGTAGGTGGTATAGCACCTAGCAGACCCATCAGTCAAACAAATCAGTAACAGCTTGCACTGCACGTACTTGAGCATTGCCCTGCAAAATGATGGCCAGGTCCTGCAGAAAGTGTCATCACTTCTGTCTCTATGCTGTTCATTTTTGGAACACAACCTACGACCAGCTTAGTGACAGAAGTGATGACACTTTCTACTGGACCTGACCATCATTTTGCAGGACAATGCTCAAGCACGTACAGTGCAAGCTGTTACTGATTTGTTTGACTAATGGGGCTGCTAAGTGTTACACCACCTACTGCACTCCCATGACGTAAGCCCTCGTAAGTTCAACTCAATTTCTAAACTGAAGGAAACACTTCACGGCATTCGCTTCAGAACTGCCGGCTGCTATGATCGAGCGGTACTAGGCACTTCAGTCCGGAACCACGTGGTTGCTACGGCCGCAGGTTCGAATCCTGCCTCGAGCATGGATGTGTGTGATGTCCTTAGGTTAGTTAGGTTTAAGTAGTTCTAAGTTTAGGGGACTGATGACCTCAGATGTTAAGTCCCATAGTGCCTGGAGCCATTTGAACCATTTTTGAGCTTCTGAACTGCTACAAATTCGTCGGGCAATAGACCGCGCCGCTCGAACTGTCAACACAACTGGCACTGCTAGGAGTATCCTGCGACTTCCACATCGCTGGCAACGGGTTATACACAATGCTGGTGCCTACTCTGAAAGTTAGTAAAACTTTGAAACACGTATCTATTTGGTACGAGCTGTAAATAAATAGTTGCCGCTATTAAAGTTCCAACCCTCGTATAATAACCACGGATATCCCTTTGCAAGGAGTAAACAGCTAATGTCTGTAGCAGAGAGCGACCTTAATCGAATTACTAAAATTTACGTTATGCAGACAACAGTAAATTGCTATTCTTCTTCTATTGTTAACGAAAGACTAAAAACGACCACAAGAAACCCGCAGAAAGCGGTGAAACGCGTTAATGTGGCCCATGGTGCCTTGGTTGTGCTAGTGGACAGTAAATCGCTCTGATGCTCTCAACTATGGACTACCACTTGCCAATTTATACTGCTCCCTTCAAGGGAACAAGCTCTCCCAGCGACTTGGACGACCTCCTTTCTGCCCTCTCGCCGTGAAATCATTTTAGCTAGATTGCGTATCGGGCACTGCCTTTTTAGCCATCGCTATATTTTAAGTGGTGCCTCCCCACCATTTCGTGCTCACTGCAGACAACCTTTGAAGGTCCGCCATTTTCTGACGGAATGCCCTTTTGTTAACCACTTACGTTCTCGTTTGTGTTTGGCGTCTGAGTTATCGGCCGTTTTAGCGAACGACGCGCGGGCTGTTTACCGCGTTTTACTTCTTATCCCTTGTACCAATAGGGAGAAGGACATTTAATTTTTAGTTCAGAACCTCCATTTCTCTGTGGCGTATTTTATAGACATTTCTCCACATCCCAGTTTTTAGCTATCTTCTCTTCCGTCGAGTGGGATTAACGTGTAGTCGTTTCTAACTCTCTTTGTCTTCGTGTACTACAATTCTGACACGGCCGCGTATGACCCTAGTTGTTTTTGCTCCCTAAAACAAAACAAACACGTAGAACACAGAAATAACATTGTTCTAACAGCAAACTACTGAAAAAATGTTTCAATTAGCAATTTATTGGAAAAGCTGCACCTATTGTTGTTTGGAAAAATGATGAACTACTAAAAAACTTTACTCTGTGAACTCAAGACTTTGAAAATTGGTAGGACACAGTGTTACCGCAGGCCATTGATTCTGTTTTAGAAAGTCCCCCTTCCCCTTTTGAGGTTTAATATTGCACTAGATGTACTGTAATCATGAACAGTTTGTGCCATGAGAGACGGAACCGCATATGAATTTGATTGAAAGCTCTGGTCTCTTTTGAACAAAACATATACACCTTCGTCTGAAGTGATGCAGGAAGGTTGTTGATAATCCAAATTAGGACTGGGAGACTGGATTTGCCGCTGGTATCCTCTCAATGTAGGCTGTACCACGTTGCTGCTTCACATTGTACACAAACTTGTTTTGTTAGGCCAAATGATACATTCAGGCTAGCTGATGCTCCAGCATCAGCTGTATTCTATTCGAGAGTCAAAGCACATAATCGATTTGGGAACTGTGCTGTACATTTCTTTTTTTATTCGATTATCTTCTCCAACGCATTGATGTAGTCGGAAAACTATGAACGCTCACGCAAAAAGAAATTTACCTACGTTACGCTTATCAAACTGAAAATAACTCACCACAGCTTACTATCGAACCTGAGCGGAAAGCTGTTTGATCAATTTTACGGAAAAATAAACGAACGACTGAATAACACAGACTTTTGGTACTGGGTCTTGGACTTTATTACGTAATAGACAATTGGCTGGAGACGACAGGGGAAGCCGAATATAAGTCTAATGAGCTGAAGATTTTAATGTGTAAAGTCTGAGAAGAGCCCTTTATGCCACGCTGGAAGAAAAATAGCTGTGTGAAAGAAGAGGAGGCGCGGGCGAGCTTTGACGCAAGCGGCATCACATGTGCTGGCTCAGCGGCGTGTACACACGTGCCACTGTAGGTCGCTCCTTGCCTCTGTAGCCTGAACGTTTTGAATGATCGAGTCGAGTGTAAACTTACTTCTACACTAAGCAAGCAAGCAAGCAAGCCACCTTACGGTGTGTGGTGGATGGCACTTCTACTACCCTTGTCAATAGCCCTCAGCCCCTTTTTTTTCCTGTTGCAGATTGTTGGTAAGATTCGTGTAACCCCGAATCTCTATGATTTTAACTTCATGATTTGCTCTCGAGGAACACTTAGGACGAAGAAAAAATTGTTTGTTCTTTTAGGATCGTACGCCCCCTGCATTTGAACCATTAATCATACCGTGATGCACAACGCTTGTCTTGGCAACGTCCGCCATTTGGATGAGCATCTCCCTCTTTCACGCTTAATAAATGAACCTGTGACGAATAGCGCTGCTTTACTTTTGATCTTCATTATTTCCTCTACCGGTACTACCTGGTCCCAGACTCCTTCACTCCTTCCTTCACTTGTGCCTTTGTCCCGCAGTGTTCGCAGGGTCGGCGTGGTTACAACGGATTTGGCAAGGTTAATGTAAAGGGGTGGCCGAATGGCGTTCCTACCGCCACCCCATACCCCCCAGGACGGAATCAGTGTACCCCAGCTGTCTGCGTCTAGTGTAAACCATGAAATAGTGCGGAAGTGTTACAAATGTCTGCGTGTCGTGTAACTGAGGCGGGATGTGGGGACCAGTCCGGTATTCACCTAGCGGGATGTGGAAAACCGCCTAAAAACCACATCCAGGCTGGCCGACACACCGGCCCACGTCGTTAATCCGCCGGGCGGATTCGATCCGGGTCCGGCGCGCCTACCCGAGTCCAGGAAACAGCGCATTAGCGCTCTCGGCTAACCTGGCGGGTCACTATCATGTCCCAGACTGAAAAGCAATATTAAAGTATCGGTCGAATGAGGGTTTCCTAAGCTACTTTGTAGCGGTTGTAAACCCCTTCCTAATTAATTCGGATGAGATATGGAACGTGCCCGCCGTGACACATTACTACGCCAGACACGCTATCAACGCCAAGTTGTTTTTTTGTAAACTGTTGCATGCAGGGGGCTATGCTGAGTAATTCGTGAGGAAGACTCAAGCACTTTCCCCAGATTGTCTCCTAGCGTGAGTTTGGAGTGTTATGCTTACCTCCTCATCGCGGACAGCTGTTTTGTTGTCCCCACTGGATACTTCTTTGTAGACCACAGGTTCTAACACGAGTACAACGAACAGTGAATGATGGAATTGCAAGTGGGAAGTCTCAATGCTATTGCAGTCTGGAAGTCTTGAAATAAAAGGCTGGCACCTGATTCCTTTTTATTCTCGCAACTTTAAAAATCGGGATGAAATAGGCTTACAGACAGGCTAACGGCAATACCTGAATCAAAGTTCACGGGTCCAAACTTCACTTATCGAGCACCATTGCAAGGTCACAAAATTATCATCACACGACTTCAATGATCATACAAAATCGCGCACACGCTATATCGCATGTAAACGTTTTCAAATGGCTCTAAGCACTATGGGACTTGGCTGTGGTCATCAGTCCCCTAAACTTAGAACTACTTAAACCTAACTAACCTAAGGACATCACACACATCCATGCCCGCGGCAGGATTCGAACCTGCGACCGTAGCAGGCGCGTGATTCCGGACTGAAGCGCCTAGAACCGCTCGGCCAACGCGGCCGGCGTAATCGTTTTCAGAGGATACCTAACACATCGCCCTCACAGAGCGGCTTTCCTGTTCACGTTTATTAATGTAAGACCAATACGCGCAGGAGTTAACATACGAAGATGATGATCCCAAAATGAGCAAAATAATCGATCATTGTACTACTATAAAATGAAATTGAAGTAAATTCAGAGTTAAATGAACCAAAATGTACAGAAAAGTACAGATAGTTCCAGTATGTAGATCTGGAGACAAGACGAATACCTAACACACTTCAAGTGAGGCGTGAAATTAGACATTTCTTGGAATTTTATTTATGGACTTCGGTGGTTTTCTGTAAATGTCGATGGATAAGAGATCTTAGTTTTCTACAAGGAAATTCACTTTCTCAACTATTTCGAAGGATGGACTACGACGAATTTCAAAATTCCGTAACATACACTCCGTCTCAGAAAATGTTTTCAAGTTTCTACCGCAAGCGAAACAGTTTCTTCTTTTTTATTTTGATGGAGATGCTTCGGTACGTTGGTATAATAATCTGTAGGTTCATTTATTAGTTACATATTTATCATGTTTGAGATAGAAATCAAGGACAATCGAGGTACCATTGTTAAATCTTCGTGGGCTGGTTGTTAAATCTTTGTGGACTGTGCTTAAATACCGTTGGTAAATTAGAAATACACGATACAGACTGATGCATGGAAGATATGCTACCTATCAAGTGTCAAATGTATTTCTATTGCTCGTCTCTCGCAATAGTTGTCCAAAACAACTGAAAGAGGCCCGAAACGAGTTTGGTATGATTACCGTAGCTCGACAGCATTGTTCGTTTTGAATGGACAGTTTTTTTTTCCCCCTGAGACAGACAAGTCACACACAGTTGGTCCTGCCGACAGCGGCGCTCAGCAAGCAGAGGCGGCTAGTGCTGGATTTGCAATGCATGAGTAGTGGTGCTGTCACGGTGCAGTTACCACTCGCCATTCTCATGCAATGCCGCTCTTTGTGACGAACGGGCTCGTCCAAACGAAGTTAATCGTGGCAGTAGCGAACTTTGTCACGCAGCAGCATATTCATGACGCACATTTCCGTTATGCCAGAAAAAAAGTCGGCATAACCGTGATACATATCGCTTCGCGCCATCGAAACAGTCTCCTCCGCTAACGTGGCTTTCCGCTAGATGCTGAATTCATCAGCCAAAGATTTTGTTTGAGAAGCCCTTTTCCCCTGTTTTCCCCAGCTTGGAGAGGCATTGTCGGAGCTAAAATATGGGATAAATTTTGCAACCCAGGAATCTGGCACTTAGGTTTTGTTAATAATAGTAATAATAATAATGATAATGATATACCCCGTGGAGGCCCGGGAAAAGAATAGGCCTCCGGTATGTTCTGCCAGTCGTAAAAGGCGACGAAAAGAACAAACCACTAATAGGGCTAACCCCCGTTTTAGTGTGATTAGTTGGTTCAGGACAGAACTAAAGAAGCCTCGGACAAGCGCCGTCATGGTCGGGGACAAAATATTAACTTCAGTCATTACACAGGAATTAATGACACATACAACACAGAACAAAATTATAAATGAAGAACAAAAAGGCTGTTGCAAAGGAGCACGAGGATGTAAAGAGCAACTGATAACAGATGCAGAGGTGACATATCAAGCTAAAACTAAACAAAGGTCGCTACACTAAGCATACATTGATTACCAAAAAGCTTTTGATAGTGTACCCCACTCATGGTTACTACAAATATTGGAAATATACAAAGTAGATCCTAAATTGATACAGTTCCTAAACATAGTAATGAAAAATTGGAAAACCACACTTAATATCCAAACAAATTCAAATATCACATCACAGCCAATACAGATTAAGTGTGGAATATACCAAGGAGACTCATTAAGTCCTTTCTGGTTCGGCCTTGCTCTGAACCCACTATCCAACATGCTAAATAATACAAATTATGGATACAATATTACTGGAACATACCCACACAAAATCACACATCTGCTATACATGGATGATCTAAAACTACTGGCAGCAACAAATCAACAACTCAACCAATTACTACAGAGAGCAGAAGTATTCAGCAATGATATAAATATGGCTTTTGGAACAGACAAATTTAAGAAAAATAGCATAGTCAAGGGAAAACACACTAAACAAGAAGATTACATATTGGATAACCACAGCGACTGCATAGAAGCGATGGAAAAAACAGATGCCTATAAATATCTAGGGTACAGACAAAAAATAGGAATAGATAATACAAATATTAAAGAAGAACTAAAAGAAAATATAGACAAAGACTAACAAAAATACTGAAAACAGAATTGACAGCAAGAAACAAGACAAAAGCTATAAATACTTATGCTATACCAATATTGACCTACTCATTTGGAGTAGTGAAATGGTGTAACACAGACCTAGAAGCACTCAATACACTTACACGATCACAATGCCACAAATATAGAATACATCACATACATTCAGCAACAGAAAGGTTCACATTAAGCAGAAAGGAAGGAGGAAGGGGATTTATCGACATAAAAAACCTACATTATGGACAGGTAGACAATTTAAGAAAATTCTTTATAGAACGAGCAAAAACTAGCAAAATACACAATGCTATCACTCATATAAATACATCGGCTACACCACTGCAATTTCATAACCACTTCTACAACCCTTTAGATCACATAACATCAACAGATACGAAGAAAGTAAATTGGAAAAAGAAAACACTACATGGCAAGCACCCGTATCATCTAACACAGCCACACATCGATCAAGACGCATCCAACACATGGCTAAGAAAAGGCAATATATACAGTGAGACGGAAGGATTCATGATTGCAATACAGGATCAAACAATAAACATCAGATATTACAGCAAGCATATTATTAAAGATCCCAATACCACAATAGATAAATGCAGACTTTGCAAACAACAAATAGAAACAGTAGATCACATCACAAGCGGATGTACAATACTAGCAAATACAGAATACCCCAGAAGACATGACAATATAGCAAAAATAATACATCAACAGCTTGCCTTACAACATAAACTTATAAAACAACATGTTCCCACATACAAGTATGCACCACAAAATGTACTAGAGAATGATGAATGCAAATTATACTGGAACAGAACCATTATAACAGATAAAACAACACCACATGACAAACCTGACATGATACCAATAAAAAGAAGAAATTAACACAAATAATCGAAATATCCATACCCAGTACAACAAATATACAAAAGAAAACAGGAGAAAAAATTGAAAAATACATCCAACTGGCTGAGGAAGTCAAGGACATGTGGCATCAGGATGAAGTTGACATTATACCAATTATACTATCAACTACAGGAGTCATACCACACAATATCCACCAGTACATCAATGCAATACAGCTACATCCAAACTTATATATAACAACTACAGAAATCTGTAATTATTGACACTTGTTCAATTACCCGAAAGTTCCTAAATGCAATGTAACGTATACCGTACAGTTAAAAGGAAGTCACGCTTGATCAAGGTCCGCGTCACCTTCCATTTTTAACCAGACATAACGTCTGAGACAAGAAAGAAATATAATAATAATAATAATAATAGTACCAAAAACAATGTATAATCTGCACAAATATGCAGTCAACCAGTAAAAGTTTGACAGATTAAAGCTATAGACGGGAGCGGGGGCTCGAGCCAGACAATGCTTTTACGAGCGTAGCCATCCCAGCGCACCTCACAGCCCGCAATTAAGCTTAAAACTCTCACGACCTCCTTCCTATTTTCCAATGCACAGCTTTTTTGGTGTGCTCTGATGACTGAGTTTGTCACCCGACCCTGTAACACCGTCTTCAAAAATGGCTCTGAGCACTATGGGACTTAACTTCTGAGGTCATCAATCCCTAGAACTTCTAACTACTTAAACCTAACTAACCTAAGGACATCACACACATCCATGCCCGAGGCAGGATTCGAACCTGCTACCG
Source organism: Schistocerca piceifrons (assembly GCF_021461385.2). Lineage (NCBI taxonomy): Eukaryota > Metazoa > Arthropoda > Insecta > Orthoptera > Acrididae > Schistocerca > Schistocerca piceifrons. Next base: position 218,970,123 of record NC_060149.1, on the reverse strand, counting down.
TAGCGGTCGCGCGGTTCCAGACTGTAGCGCCTAGAACCGCTCGGCCACACCGGCCGGCTGTCTTCCTGTTGTAGAACAATTTTGATGACCCATACTTCACGTGTTTAGGCAACGGCCTTGCCGCAGTGGATGCACCTATTCCCGTGAGATCACCGAAGTTAAGCGCTGTCGGGCGTGGTCGGCACTTGGATGGGTGACCATCCAGGCCGCCATGCGCTGTTGCCTTTTTTCGGGGTGCACTCAGCCTCGTGATGCCAATTGAGGAGCTACTCGACCGAATAGTAGCGGCTTCGGTCAAGAATACCACCTCAGGACCGGGAGAGCGGTGTGCTGACCCCACGCCCCTCCTATCCGCATCCTCCACCGAGGATGACACGGCGGTCGGATGGTCCCGGTAGGCCACTCGTGGCCTGAAGACGGAGTGCATACCTCACGTGTTTGGGGAAGAAGCCACTTGGTCTCTTAGCGCTCATACCGGAGGTGGTCGAAAATGTGGAAACACCAAAAACACAACATAGAATTTTTCTGTTATGTATGAGGGAACTGTAAGACAAATTCTGTAACGTCACGCGCTGTAACGCTATTCACTGCACTGCACAGTACAGAATTACATAGGATAGCATATTTAGTATACAGTTTTACGTTTTCTAACTACTTTAACAAAAAGTTCATTGCAGTACAGTTACACAGGTTCAATTGGATTTGGCGACTCATTTCATAAGGTAAAGGTAGCGTTTACGTAAGCATTTCACGTCACAACACACGCGCACGCGCACACACTCAAAACTAGAAAACCAGTTTATACACGCAATAACAGCAAACAACAGTCCTGTGTGAACAGGAGACCTGTTGTCTTGGAAATTTGCATCGTCATTGAGGGACAAACATTGTACCATAGAATGAACCTTGTCAGCCAAAATGGTCGCATAATCCTAGGCAGCAAAGCGATCTTTCACAGTACTCATAGGGTCCATGGAACGCCGCGGTACGGCTGCCCAAATCGTCATCGAACCGCCGCCATTTTTCTTTCTTTGGACGTAAACTCGGCTAGAAGTCGGAAACAGCATGAACCAAGACCCATCCGACCAAATGACCATGTTTTCGTGTTCAGGGCATTTGCCTCGCTGGTGACCGGTTTTTTGAATTTCAGCTTGTCCTACAGTTCCCTGCTTATGGAGTTCCCTTGGTTATGTTTTTGGGCTGTCAGGGTTCGTGAATGCGATATTCAGTTCTACAGTGACTTTTGCAGCTTTTATCCTCTTATTTTTCGCCGTAATCCTCTTCAGTGATCGCCCGTCATTATCACTCGACTCATACTTTCGTACGTGATTTGATTTAGCGAATGACGTTTTCCCGCTTTCTTTGTATACAGTATAAATTTGTGATATGGTGCCTCTTGAATCATCAAACACTTCAGCTCCCTTGGTTACAGAAGCACCTACCATACATACAAGCACTAACAATTTATCCACGTTCTAATTCATTTAGCTCCTAATCATGGTCGGAGGTTCGAGTCCTCCCTCGAGCATGGGTTGTCCTTAGCGTAAGTTAGATTAAGTAGTGTGTCAGCCTAGAGACCGATGACTTCTGCAGTTTGGTCCCATAGGAACTTACCACAAATTTCCAATTACTCTTACACCCACGACTGACACTTGAAACATGTTTTAGGCCTGGTTAGCATCTGCATTTGTGATCAAGCATGCATTTCTCGCGGCGTTTCCATATTATTCTCCAGTCCCTGTACTAACGAACGAAGTAACCTAGTTTTGCACGCAATGCAGCGAAGTATTGCTATACGTGCTTACCTCCCGCCCTTCCCACACAACAGCTGATTATTACAGTGGGACCTGACTGTGCCTCCACGATGTTTGAAACGTCAGATTGTTGCCTGAAAAGAATGGAAATCCATTTAGGACTGCTTGTAAGGCTGATGAATGACGGGCGGGGCAGAGATGACTGTGTGCGCTCCAGTGACTACATTTTAAAATCGCATTTTTCCACGTAATAGTTACCAGGGAAACGGAAGTGTGTTCCGAAATCATCAGTTACCGTGTTGTGGTGACGCGTCAGCTTTCAGCACTGCGGCGCAAGCTTTGAGGCGCGCGTTCAGTGGAGAGTGAACTGCCGCGCTTGGACGCACCCGAGCCGGCAGCATAAAGGACTCACTCTAATTACGTTTACGCCGCAGTCTCTACCGCCGCTTCCAGTTGAAAACGTACATCGTTAGACAACGTAACAGGACGAATACCACTATCACAAAGCACTTTTTAGACAGGGTAAGTCAGGAGGAAAGGTATGTGGTTTGAGTGATTGTCAACAAAGAAACTTCACATGGATGTACGCCCTATTCTGAATGATTTGCGAGACAGAACACACGTATTGTACATTGTTATTTACTTTTATGTTATTCAAACATTGTCATTGTTTACCACGTATTACAGTAGTGTAGAGGAAGTTGAGATGAATAATTTCATGCAGGACACTTGTGATCTATCATGTCGGGAAATTGCCTCAAACTGGCCTACAAAAACTACTTAAAATACAGTGCATGCGCGTCACACGAGATTTTCAATATTCTCGCACTCTCTTGGCGCAAACTATCAGTCCTAGACAGAAAAAAAGACATTTTCGTAGAAAGTTTAATGTAATTTAATTTTATACTGCGACACATTTTCGCTGGAGGGTGCGATTTTCGAGTTGTTCAAGAAAAACTTACAAAAGTGATATGTGTTCTATCTGGGAAACGATTCAGAATAGGGCATAAGTCTACATAAAGTTTTTCGTTCAGAATCACTATCACTCCTCAATGCATGTATCTTTGCGGCTCCTGACTCACTCTGTATAAAATCAACAGACGAAATAGTAGTCCCTCTCTCAAATAAAGCACGTTGGTCGTTCTGGATCACTGTAGTCAGTAGAGACTGGTACCAATTGGCCGTGTGTCATTACCTTGCTGACTACACTCATGGCAGTGATGTAGTGTGTGTGTCAGCCGGTTATACGGTACCAGAGCATTAAGACGGGTCGACGTAGAGACGTTACAGATAGGCAGAAAGGAGCTATTGTATTTGGACGTGCATATGACTACACCGTGAATGTAGTTGCCCAATTTGACGGTGTATTAACGTCGACTGTCCAACGCGTCTATAAGGAAAGCCTTATCACTCGCAGTCATGAAACACGGCCTAAGGACAGTGGTCTTAAAAAGATTTCATCCGACAGGGGCTATAGACGTACGTCACGCCTTGTCTGTGACAATCGAATACAAACCCGACATGAAGCGATGCTGTCAGTAAATCTAGGTCACTCTAATTCCATTTTACAGTCGAACTTTGGAGTCGGGTACTTCGCAAAACGCCATTGCTCACAGCGGCACATACAACTGCCCGTCTTTAATGGCCCAAAGAATGGGTACAGTGAGACGTTTAATCCTGATGTAGTTTAGCCGTAGGTGGTTCTGTGGATTTTTTTTTATTTTGTAAATGGAGGAGTGTGGTTCGTATGATGACTGGGCGCATTAATATACGGTAGATTAGCGTGAACATAATCAGGATGTAAATTTCAATATTCTTGGTGACCAAGTCCAAGACATTCTTCATCTTCGTTCTGTCGTCACTCTCATCTCCGAAGATAACAGCTGTGTTCACATGGCTTCTAGCGTACCAGGTTTGACGAAAACTCAAGGACTCCATCGCACCCCGACTACCCCGCAAAATAGCGCTGTATCAATGCCACAGAAAACTTCTGCAGGTATTTTGAACAGCGGGTGATACGTAGCAATCAACACCCAGCAGTTTGGATACTGCGGGATCCAAAATTCAACACTGATTGGCTTCATCGTGATATGGCCTGCCTGAAGAAACTTCGGACCCCCATCTATGCTGAATTGAGTCCAGTACTAAGACTAGAGGAGGTGTTACATAGTATTAGTCGGATGCCTCGTGGGCTGAATAATTTCTTTTACCCCTGTTTGTCATCAGTGCTTATAATCCCATGAAAGTATACCTGTTTCTTAGGCTGAACTGGCTTATATCCGCTTTTAAAAAAGTAACTTCATGAAATATCAAGGTTCGCAGTTGTCAGTGTCACGTGGACATTGGCGAGTGTGTGGCTGAACATTCTCTCTACTGTACACAACGATAGTAGCAGGAATAGGGAGAAGTCATTTCGAATAAACCATGTCACAGCTGTGACCGCTGAACTGAGTTTTAAACGTAGTTTCTTCCAGATGCGAGTGCAGGGTCATTATTTCTGTGCGACCGCCCTCAGCGATTTAGTCAGTCACCAAATGATCTCGGCTGTGGAAACCTTCACTTGCATCCTAAAACACAAGGGGTAGGAAGATACAGGAAATACGAATTCTTTCAAATGTGTAAAGAAAATATAGAAACATGTCTTGCACTGAGTTGTAAGTGCAGCCGTAAATGTTAGACGTATCACTCGTAATATGAAAAAAAGTAACGCTTAAAGAATTGGTTGAGAAACGTAGAGTTCGTAAGAATTTTCGTCAGTGAAAACTATGCACAGTAGAACTGCGTGCTCTGGACAACTGAAATTTCACTTGTTAAACGTATGAGACGTGAAACTGATTACAAACTGTGTGTTTTGTTCTGCAGTTACGTTGTTCGCTTATTTTTAATTTAAGACATTACTAGGCGAATCGAGTATGCTTCGTTCATCGTGAGGCGTTTTTATTGTATTTATATGGAAACATAATTTACATAACGAATCTGAAGTTGTTATTTGATAATTGACAGACTACGTCCTATATAATCGTAACGCAGTCGTTTCTCGCGGGGTAAATTGGACGGACGTACGTGTGTGTGTGTGTGTGTGTGTGTGTGTGTGTGTGTGTGTGTGTGTTTGTTTGGGGGCTGATGTCGCATAAGCCCGGTGGAGGGCGTATTTCCAAGGCAAGACGCTGCTGGTTCCGTCTGGACTTGGTCGATGCGGCCAGTGACAAAGGTATTGTGGCCGCCCTCGCCCTGACAAATGGAGTGGAGTGCCTTGCCTCGTGCTCTTTGTGCTACGAGCTTGTAGGAAGCCTCATTTGTCAGCCACAGATTAGAAGCTTCTCGACCGCGCATTTCTTGATTGTTGTGTTTTGGTGGAGTAATTTTTTGGATCTAGGAACCCAACGAGAGCACAGGTAACGAGGCCAGCAAAGACAAATCCTTCTTATCGTCTGTTATGCAGCATCTTTGTGGTGCATTCTAGGAAAACGAGAAATTGAGAACAAAGGAAACTTCAGCTTTGAAGGCTTGCCTGCCGGGGAGCGTCTTCAAGAGGTCAGTGTTACCTCTGAAGTAGACTGCAACGCAGTACCATTCCGCGTTTGGTCTGCAATAAGCAACGCGGTCATCTTGCTTTCTGACCATTTCTGAGTGAGTCACGTGGGCCCTAGTCTTAAGAAAATTAACAGTCCTTAGGAAAAATTCTTGCGCTTATTAAATGGCACGCCGAATATAATCACTGTTTAGCTGCAATATTGTGACCATATCCCCATCCCTCCGGCGTGAAAGAACCAATTCGAGACAACTGCCAAGCGACAAACTCATAATTTGCAATTTGGGATACGCGTGAGTGTGGAATACTGTTTATTTAGTTGACTGATAAGTCAGTCTGTGATGTCCTAGAGTTTGGGAACGAACGTATTGAAAACTGCGGAACTCATCTTGTGTCCTTGGGTTGCTATCATCAGAATGTGTCGAAAGTGAACAAACGCCTATGAAACCGCAAGTAGGTGACACTGTGTTTTACGCCCACGCCTTCTCCAAGAACGTCGATGTCGGAATGTTAGCCGCGTGGTCTTAGGTGTCTTGCCACGGTCCGCGCGGCTCCCCCCGTCGGAGGTTCGAGCCCTCCCTCGGGCGCGCTTGTGTGTGTGTGTGTGTGTGTGTGTGTGTGTGTGTGTGTGTGTGTGTGTGTGTGTGTTTTTTTGTCCTTAGCGTGATTAAGTAGTTAGTAAGCTTAGGGATCGATGACCTCGGCAGGTTGGTCATAAGACCTTATCACAAATTTTCGGAATGTTACTCGCTATATAAAACGAAAAAGAGGTAATCCGTAACACAGCTGCCCAGAGCAAATGCTGGGGAAAGGTACAGAACGGTCTGCTCGTCAGACATCATTCTATAAAGCGCCATGGCGTCGACTTCAAGCCTATTCATGCTGACCCAGTGACGTTGCCAGTAATGTTCTGATTAGAAGCAAAGTTGATGAGAACTGTGCAGTGAGCGCGTTTCATCGGAACTCTCAAATTCTAAGTGACGAGAACATGTATTCTGGTGTAGTTTACCTCCTGGACGTCCAAATAACGTGAAATTCATGCTGTGGGCAATTTCAGCTGTTCTGCTTGCCCGAAAATTGACTTAACAGACTATCAATTGGTCAAATATTCTGCTCATAGCACCTCAAAGAGTCACTTTGTATGTTGTTGTTGTCTTCAGTCCAAAGACTGGTTTGATGCAGCTCTCCATGCTACTCTATCCTGTGCAGGCCTCTTCATCTCCCAGCACCTACTGCAACCTACATCCTCCTGAATCTGCTTAGTGTATTCATCTCTTGGTCTCCCTCTACGATTTATACCCCTCACGCCTCCCTCCGGTACTTAACTGGTGATCCCGTAATGCCTCAGAATGTGTCCTACCAATCTATCCATTCTTCTAGTCAGGTTGGGCCACACCGTTCTCTTCTCCCCAGTTAGTTACGTGATCCACCCGTTTAGCAATCAGCATTCTTCTGTAGCACCAAATTTCAAAACCTTCTATGCTCTTTTTGTCTAAACTGTTTACCATCGATGTTTCACTTCCGTACATGGCTACACTCCATACAAATACTTTCAGAAAGGACTTCCTGGCACTTAAATCTATTTACTTGTATTTCCTCGGTAAACTCTATCTATTTTGGGGGAGTTCATAATAAGATCCACCACCGTTTATCAGATGTTATTGTTTCGTTCAGCATTTATTTCAGTTCCAGGCAGTACTTCCCACAAGACTTCATAACAGTAGTGTTATTTTCAAATTTTTATTCTGATCCGACACAAGAATTTAATTAGCTTAAAAGCAGACGTTACATCTGCTGCGACTGCAAACTCCTGACATACCTGTATTCTAACGTGTGACATAACCGTATTGTAACTTACTCATCGCCCGCTCCGCCTTCTACACACGAAAATTTTCTCTCAGGGACGTTTTGCAGTGATGTAAAAAAAGAAAAAAAGTTAACCTAATTAAATTCGATGAAAGGAATGAATGATTTTCTGAGTGCCTGTTTTTAAACAAACACTAAAATACTGCAGATGGTTACTTTAATATGTTCCATTCATAAATATAACGGAATGAATAGCGCTATGGCTATTCCTTACTTCCATAACGAATTATATTGCAGTTACTAAAAATTTTCGGTGCCAAATAGCGTAACTCAGTCAACTAAAACTATAAACTGGCCGGATTTGTTAAACCGTTAAAAACTGAATATGCCCTACGGGACATTTTTAAGATTAGGAACGAAGCATCTGCGAAATAGCGTATGTATGTGGAGTGCATCTAAAATAAACCAATGTAAACCTTGATATAAAAGAATGAAAATCACAGCGTCGGTAATTGTCTATAATTACCAGGAAGGAAAGGAAGTTGGATGTGAATATCCATTTAACTTCGAAGTCATAAAGAACATGTCACTGACTCAGATGGACTTGGCTAAGGGGGACTCCATATTGGCGTTGTTGAGCGTAACAGTGCCCGTCATTGTTTGTTGAAAATAGGGAGATCAAAACCAAAAATGCAGCGTGAGAATTTGATCCCTGTTTCTTAAGGTTGATTGGTTGTTTTGGGGGAGGAGACCGGAGACCAAACAGAAAGTTCATCGGTCTCATCGGATTAGGGAAGGATGGGGAAGGAAGTCGGCCGTGCCCTTTCAAAGGAACCATCCCGGCATTAGCCTGGAACGATTTAGGGAAATCACGGAAAACCTAAATCAGGATGGCCGGACTCTGGATTGAACCGTCGTCCTCCCGAATATTAGTCAAGTGTGCTAACTGCTGCGCCACCTCGCTCGGTGTGTTTCTTAAGGATTGGAGTTCAGTGTCTTAACCATTATACCCCAGTTTAGTGGGGACGATTGGGGTGCACAGAAAAATAATGGAATCATATCCAGAGATGTCAATTTGAATGCGTCCACATTGCGTTCCTTGCGCTGGTCTCATTTAATAACTCGACGTCGCATTATTCTCGGATGAGTCGCACAATACCACAATACTGTTGGTCACCCTAGACGACAGCGCAGCAATTCAGTAGTTGTGTGTAGACGTACGACTCTTACATCAGCTTTCATGATTACGGTACTGTTTTACGGTTCTCGATAAATGCATGTGGTTATACTGTCCCTGACTGCTGACGTCTTTTCGTGGGGCACAAAACAAAACGCTTTAATGTCCTTTCCGTTATGTACACCACCGAACACCCTCCGAGAAACACTGACATAATCTCGTCATCTTCTAAGTCAAAGTAACTACATTATTCAACTAACAAAACCGCTGGAACATAGACGTAATCATCGGAAGAAACACATGAGTACTATGCCTGAACACACCATCCGGACTCTGTAGGTAATTAATCAGCGAATGGAGATTTGTGCGCAGCAGTGAAATGAGGGCGCTCCATTTACTGGAATACTTTTTTTCCCTTCTTTTGAAGTGAAAACATCTATTCGTCTGTCTGTCGAGCTTTCGTGTGTGACAGCTTTGTAACTACTGAATTGAATCTTTAATAACTACGAGGCAAATATTGCGCAAACAGTGGCTGCGCCCACAAGGGTTAGATCATATCTGTACGTGTTTGTAGCGCAGTGTTGTTGTTGTTGTTGTTGTTCTGTGGCGTCATCGCACGAGTGTAGGCGCTTGCGCGTGATCGTTACGAGTTAGCTTTGTGGAAACGCTTTTATTTAGAACATTGATTCGTATATCATTGTGGAGAGTTTGCATGGCACTGTTATGACAAAAATGAGACAGTAAAAATATACGCCGCAATAGAAGTGAAAATTAGAATTAAATTGAAAGTTTGTTCGCAATTAGAGTTAACGCAAGTCAAAGTAAATTTCGCGTCGAAGGAATGTAAAAAGCCTGTGCTTAGCGAATGCGAGAGCTACGGCAGTGTCGACAAGGAAATGGATAAACCGCGCAAAGCGATTACGTAGCTGGCCCACTCTGCATACAGGAGCCAATGACAGTCTAAACTCACGATTCATCTATTCTGTAACCATTATACTACTCTCTGTAACCACTGTATTAAAGAGAGTGATAATTAAATCACATATTAAAACGAAACACTTGCGATGGTCTTATCCGGACGTTTTCACAATCAGGAGTACGAACCCGAACTTTGCACACTTTTTTTTTGTTTCTTGGACGGTACAAAATGCTAATTGCCAGTGGTGGAGCAGGCTCTGATGAGGCAAGATTCAGGTACTAAAACTGTAGATACGGATTTCAGTCTCCAGTGGGGAATATGCTGTCATCTATCTAACTGCTGAAGCGAGCCCTGTACACAGATCTCGTACCTTGTAACAGTGGCGGACGAAGTGTGTCAATATTAAGCAATGAGAAAGGACGTGTCTGTCTATAGTAACTACTAGTTACTTGTTATACGAGTTCTTCTCTTAGCCAATCCCTTTCACCCGGTCCACTAACATTATCTTCAACGTAACTGCTGACTCGAGACGTTTCATACACTTTTTCTAACGTCAGTCTGCTATAAAACACAACAAAACAAAGACTTGTTGGAGAAGAGGGTATATTTGGAGCACGAACCGGTTCCGCTATGTAAGCTTTAACGCCTTCATATTCTTAAATGTAGCGCAATGGAAATGCAGCAATAACTCTTCACATAACCGCACTCGTCATATGAAGCTTTCAGTAGAAGCTCCTACAGTTTTTGCATCTATAACATGCCGCCCCGCTAGGCTTGCAATAAATTTCTCATCGGATACCTCAAAGCACAATATTGATGGTAACAACTTTTATATAAGTGAACAGTGATCACAGACTTAGTACTGTAGACAAAACGATGTTTCTTGGGCCGGCCTGTGTGGCCGTGCGGTTCTAGGCGCTTCAGTCTGGAACAGCGTGACCGCTACGGTCGCAGGTTCGAATCCTGCCTCGGGCATGGATGTGTGTGATGTCCTTAGGTTAGTTAGGTTTAAGTAGTTCTAAGTTCTAGGGGACTGATGACCTCAGGTGTTAAGTCCTATAGTGCTCAGAGCCATTTGAACCACCTCCTCCTCCTCTCTCTTCCCTCCTTAAATTTTCACCATCCATGATCCAAAAAAATTGTTTGTATGAGCAGTTTCCTGCTATGCGCTCATCTGCGCAAATGATGATATCTTCATTGTGTTTGTTTTTTAGTTTGAAATTTAAAGAATGTGTTTCAGTAATGTTATTATGCAAATCTATTTCAGGAGACCTTTGGGTAGCATTATTTTCTTTCAAGTTTGCTTTTAGTTCAAGTTTTTCCGCGTCGTTATCCTTGAATAGTAGAGTTGAGTATCATTTGCATGAGTAGCAACATTGTCATAATTCACTGTGCGTAGGATGTGTCTTGTGTTAAATTAAGAGCAATGGGCCAAGTGTGGATCCCTGTGGGACACAGAAGTTTAGAATACTCGAGTCAGAGCTTATTCTCTCTCCTGACGTTTTTTTAAATTTCTGTATATGATTTTATTTTGGACGTTGAACGTGTACAACTTTGTGAGACCTTAACTTTCCCTGGCGAATTGAATGTTCAAATAACTTACGGGTTTGCTGCCGCGTGACGTCGTCGAACACCGCCGATATTTCGACAGGAGCACACCCTGCCATTCTCAAGGCACAAATGCAAGGAAGAAGAAATGTGCAAGCAAATTTAATACCTCGGTTCACAGAGGAGAAACAAGGAAGACACCACACACAGAACAAGTGTCAACACAAACAAAGATAAGCAACATCAGAAATATCGATAGTTACTATTAATCAACATGTCATATGTTGGTCAATCAGGACTGTGGAAGACCGGTGTATTGAACATAAGCGTCACGCACGCTTACAACAGCCGAGCAAATCCGCTATGGAATACAACAACACGGAGATTCTGGCTTGCACGTCCAGCTATTGGGATAGTGTTATTAAGGAAGCTGTTGAAAGCAGACTATCAAGGAACATTATTAACAGAGATGGTGGATTTTGTTTAAATGCTGCTTGTAATCCGGCTCTGTCTCTCATCAAAAAACAGAGGGACAGAATTAGTGCTACCTCACCTGTTGATTAATAGTAACTATCGATATTTCTGATGTTGGTTATCTTTGTGTGTGTGTGTGTGTGTGTGTGTGTGTGTGTGTGTGTGTGTGGTGTCTTCCTTGTTTCTCCTCTGTGAACCGAGGTATTAAATTTGCTTGCACATTTCTTCTTCCCTGCATTTGTGCCTTGAGAATGGCAGGGTGTGCTCCTGTCGAAATATCAGCGGTGTTCGACGACGTCACCCGGCAGCAAACCCGTTGATTTGAACGTGTACAACTTTATCGGAAGGTAGTCGAATGACAGTTATTCGCCTCGCTGGTCGTCGATGGAGGTTGTTGTTGTGGCAGCCGACGAAAGAGAGAGGGGGAGGAGGTGAGGAAACGAGACATCGGTGCCCCTTGGCAGCCAGAGGACGCAGAGTCGGCTCGCCAGGAATCCGCTACGTTTAATTGGCAGTGCGCGGCGGCCAGGGTGCATACGGGCGCCAGCCAGCTGGGGCGAATGACCGCCAGCTTCTCGTCCGGAGAGCCGCAATTAGAATAATCGCGCCGTACAGATCTTACCGCCGTCCGCCTTTTACCACCAGACCCGGGGACCGACGCACACCACTGTGCATAACGTGCCGAAGGCAGCGGCTAACGCTTCCATAGTGCGGCGGTTCCTCTGCACTGCGTCACTTGTGCAAAACGTACAGGATTATTTACTTACTGTTGCTAGGGAGAAAATTTCGTACAAAATATGGAGATCTCGTTCGTTGAATAACATGATTTTACTGTTGTATTGTGCACCTAAATGTCCCCACGGGCCGGCCGGAGTGGCCAAGCGGCTCTAGGCGCTACAGTCTGGAACCGCGCGGACGCAGGTTCGAATCCTGCCCCGGGCATGGATGTGTGTGATGTCCTTAGGTTAGTTAGGTTTAAGTAGTTTTAAGTTCTAGGGGACTGATGACCTCAGAAGTTAAGTCCCATAGTGCTCAGAGCCAATTGAACCAGGGAAGCGTCCTGGGACCTCTGCTGTTCCTGATCTATATAAATGACCTGGGTGACAATCTAAGCAGTTCTCTTAGGTTGTTCGCAGATGATGCTGTAATTTACCGTCTACTAAGGTCATCCGACGACCAGTATCAGTTGCAAAGCGATTTAGAAAAGATTGCTGTATGGTGTGGCAGGTAGCAGTTGACGCTAAATAACGAAAAGTGTGAGGTGATCCACATGAGTTCCAAAATAAATCCGTTGGAATTCGATTACTCGATAAATAGTACAGTTCTCAAGGCTGTCAATTCAACTAAGTACCTGGGTGTTAAAATTGCGAACAACTTCAGTTGGAAAGACCACACACATAATATTGTGGGGAAGGCGAGCCAAAGGTTGCCTTTCATTGGCAGGACACTTTGAAGATGCAACAAGTCCACTAAAGAGACAGCTTACACTACACTCGTTCGTCCTCTGTCAGAATATTGCTGCGCGGTGTGGGATTCTTACCAGATGGGATTGACGGAGGACATCGAAAGGGTGCAAAAAAGGGCAGCTCGTTTTGTATTTTCACGTAATAGGCAGATATGATACGCGAGTTGGGATGGAAGTCATTAAAGCAAAGACGTTTTTCGTCGCGGCGAGATCTACACTCCTGGAAATTGAAATAAGAACACCGTGAATTCATTGTCCCAGGAAGGGGAAACTTTATTGACATATTCCTGGGGTCAGATACATCGCATGATCACACTGACAGAACCACAGGCACATAGACACAGGCAACAGAGCATGCACAATGTCGGCACTAGTACAGTGTATATCCACCTTTCGCAGCAATGCAGGCTGCTATTCTCCCATGGAGACGATCGTAGAGATGCTGGATGTAGTCCTGTGGAACGGCTTGGCATGCCATTTCCACCTGGCGCCTCAGTTGGACCAGCGTTCGTGCTGGACGTGCAGACCGCGTGAGACGACGCTTCATCCTGTCCCAAACATACTCAATTGGGGACAGATCCGGAGATCTTGCTGGCCAGGGTAGTTGACTTACACCTTCTAGAGCACGTTGGGTGGCACGGGATACATGCGGACGTGCATTGTCCTGTTGGAACAACAAGTTCCCTTGCCGGTCTAGGAATGGTAGAACGATGGGTTCGATGACGGTTTGGATGTACCGTGCACCATTCAGTGTCCCCTCGACGATCACCAGTGGTGTACGGCCAGTGTAGGAGATCGCTCCCCACACCATGATGCCGGGTGTTGGCCCTGTGTGCCTCGGTCGTATGCAGTCCTGATTGTGGCGCTCACCTGCACGGCGCCAAACACGCATACGACCATCATTGGCACCAAGGCAGAAGCGACTCTCATCGCTGAAGACGACACGTCTCCATTCGTCCCTCCATTCACGCCTGTCGCGACACCACTGGAGGCGGGCTGCACGATGTTGGGGCGTGAGCGGAAGACGGCGTAACGGTGTGCGGGACCGTAGCCCAGCTTCATGGAGACGGTTGCGAATGGTCCTCGCCGATACCCCAGGAGCAACAGTGTCCCTAATTTGCTGGGAAGTGGCGGTGCGGTCCCCTACGGCACTGCGTAGGCTCCTACGGTCTTGGCGTGCATCCGTGCGTCGCTGCGGTCCGGTCCCAGGTCGACGGGCACGTGCACCTTCCGCCGACCACTGGCGACAACATCGATGTACCGTGGAGACCTCACGCCCCACGTGTTGAGCAATTCGGCGGTACGTCCACCCGGCCTCCCGCATGCCCACTATACGCCCTCGCTCAAAGTCCGTCAACTGCACATACGGTTCACGTCCACGCTGTCGCGGCATGCTACCAGTGTTAAAGACTGCGATGGAGCTCCGTATGCCACGGCAAACTGGCTGACACTGACGGCGGCGGTGCACAAATGCTGCGCAGGTAGCGCCATTCGACGGCCAACACCACGGTTCCTGGTGTGTCCGCTGTGCCGTGCGTGTGATCATTGCTTGTACAGCCCTCTCGCAGTGTGTGGAGCAAGTATGGTGGGTCTGACACACCGGTGTCAATGTGTTCTTTTTTCCATTTCCAGGAGTGTATTTACGAAATTTCAGTCACCAACTTACTCTTCCGAATGCGAAAATATTTTGTTGAGCCAAACCTACATAGTTAGGAATGATCATCAAAATAAAATAAGAGAAATCGGAGCTCGAACAGAAAGGTTTAGGTGTTCGTTTTTCCCGCGCGCTGTTCGGGAGTGGAATGGTAGAGAGATAGTATGATTGTGGTTCGATGAACCCTCTGCAAAACACTTAAATGTGAATTGCAGAGTAATCATGTAGATGTAGATGTCCCCACGGTTTGTTCTATTGTGTCTCACTGTTTAGAGGCACAAAACGCGTGGGTGTTTTCAGCTCGTTACTAAATGCAAATAAGTAGGAGGCCGAGTTGATAGGAGCTGAAGGAGTCAAGGTTGCAATAATATGCGGTACGGCACACTGTTAGAGAGAAGGATTACTATTCAAGAAACACATAGTACAATGAAAATCACTTATCTTCAGTAGTTTGTAGGACTGCAGCTGCGGCTATGAACTAACAATCTCGAAAACATGGAATACCATGAACTAATACAACATATCCTCAGGGACTAAGCCTGATGGGCCCTCCTTAGAGAATCAATGCAAACAGGACCGGCTGAGGGCCGATTATGAAAGTGCGTTTGCCTAGGTTGAAATCTAGCTAAGAAGTGAACGAGGCACACTCCAGTTCCGCCGAGCTGCACAGCCCGCTAGAGTGCGCTGTGCTCGGCAGACGGGCTGCCAACCTTGTGTTGGCGCGGCGTTGTGGTAGCATCTGTGGCAGTGATACTACATGTTCAACCAGATTGCAGGGTCGTTCGATCTTACGGGGTATTTCGTTGAAGCTGTAATACAGTTACCGTTAGTCTAGGTGGCAACGTTCTTACGTGATTTACGCTCTAGTGTGGTGCTGACGAAAAGGTCATAGAGCTCATTGGACACAGTGCGCAAGCTCTGATCTGTCGTGACCCTATAAAATAAACCATCCCGACATTTGCCTGAGGTAATTTTGGGAAACCTCGAAAAACCGAAATGTGGATGGCCTGGTGAGTACGAGGTCTGTCAGCAGTGGACAATCGCATTTGGTTCACTCCATGTGTACAATGCTGTTTTGCTTGCTCATTACTGCAGAGTTGTCGAAACGTAAATACCTAGTGCTTCACTCTTCATTCATTTCTCGTCGCCTATCATCGAACACTCACTATATGCACACCAAGTAGCTAACATCAGAACCATGACGGTGAGGATTGATTTCCATTTCATATATGGCAACTTTGCATTGTCTTCACGAAAAACGGAGTTCAAATGTCTTCATAATGAATGAATGAATGAATGAGACGTTGAACTCGTAAGGAGGTTAGGAAAGAAATAGTTTACTTTGTCACTGCCGTAGCCCTACGTCGGTCTGGCCTGCAGACCGGCCCGAGGAACGTCCTGCGTTGTCAGAATGAAACTTTCACTATTTGAGAGGCCCCATGGAAAACTACTGATCGTAGGAAAATGAAACTTTGGGAAACATTTTTAAGGGCATGTGGAAGAGAAATAGCGAATAAACTATTGACACACATTTACATTTCCACGCGAGAGAGTAAAATTTTGTTAATTGCGTACCACATTTACGTATCAGGTTAGGAACGTTGCTCAACCAGCGCAAGTGACGCCTGTATATAAGAAGGGTAGGAGGACGGATCCTCAAAATTACAGACCAACATCCTTAACATCGGTTTGTTGCAGGATTTTCGAACATATTCTCAGTTTGAATTTAATAAATTTCCTTGAGACAGAAAAGTTGCTGTCCATGCATCAGCACGGCTTTAGAAAGCATCGCTCCTGCGAAACGCAACTCGCCTTTTTTTCACATGATATCTTGCGAACCATGGATGAAGGTTATCAGACGGATGCCATATTCCTTGACTTCCGGAAAGCGTTTGACTCCGTGCTCCACTGCAGACTCCTAACTAAGGTACGAGCATATGGGATTGGTTCCCAAGTATGTGAGTGGCTCGAAGACTTCTTAAGTAATAGAACCCAGTACGTTGTCCCCGATGGTGAGTGTTCATCGGAGGTGAGGGTATTATCTGGAGTGCCCCAGGGAAGTGTGGTAGGTCCGCTGTTGTTTTCTATCTACATAAATGATCTTTCGGATAGGGTGGATAGCAATGTGCGGCTGTCTGCTGATGATGCTGTGGTGTACGGGAAGGTGTCGTCGTTGAGTGACTGTAGGAGGATACAAGATGACTTGGACAGGATTTGTGATTGGTGTAAAGAACGGCAGCTAACTCTAAATATAGATAAATGTAAATTAATGCGGATGAATAGGAAAAAGAATCCCGTAATGTTTGAATACTCCATTAGTAGTGTAGCGCTTGACACAGTCACGTCGATTAAATATTTGGGCGTAACATTGCAGAGCGATATGAAGTGGGACAAGCATGTAATGGCAGTTGTGGGGAAGGCGGATAGTCGTCTTCGGTTCATTGGTAGAATTTTGGAAAGATGTGGTTCATCTGTAAAGGAGACCGCTTATAAAACACTAATACGACCTATTCTTGAGTAATGCTCGAGCGTTTGGGATCCCTATCAGGTCGGATTTAGGGAGGACATAGAAGCAATTCAGAGGCGGGCTGCTAGATTTGTTACTGGTAGGTTTGATCATCACGCGAGTCTTACGGAAATGCTTCAGGAACTCGGGTGGGAGTCTCCTAGAGGAAAGGTGGCGTTCTTTTCGTGAATCGCTACTGAGGAAATTTAGAGAACCAGCATTTGAGGCTGACTGCAGTACAATTTTACTGCCGCCAATTTACATTTCGCGGAAAGACCACAAAGATAAGATAAGAGAGAGATTAGGGCTCGTACAGAGGCATATAGGCAGTCATGTTTCCCTCGTTCTGTTTGGGAGTGGAACAGGGAGAGAAGATGCTAGTTGTGGTACGAGGTACCCTCCGCCACGCACCGTATGGTGGATTGCGGATTATGTATGCAGATGTAGAACCGTGGCGTGCATAGAACCGCATTAGAGATAACATTTCACAATTTTTCGCCGCATTTTTCGAACGGTGTTCCATGGGGTGTCCAGTTGTCGTGGCACAGCTCGAGCACTGCTTGAAGCATCATTATCAACTATGGCAACAGTAGCTCCTTCAACCTCTCCCAGGAGCAATTCCCGAATCGCCAGTTAATTCAAACTTCCGAATCATGTTCTTCAAACCCACTGCGGAAGGAAAGAGGACATCATATTCCTTTAAGTGCGTCGACACTTGCGAAGAGCAGCAGCTCTTTCCCTGTTGTTTTGATACAACAGCTCTACGAGTAGATTCCAGCTCAATTTGTCCAGACCCATGTTGACTTTATGCTACTGTAATGGAGACAGGTGCTTGCGCTTCAGCCCTATGTCGCCGTACCAGTATAGGCGCCTGACGGCAAGTCATGAAACTTAACACAACTAACAACGCAAATCCTGCAACACAGTCTGAACTCATTCCTATAAAGTTGGCTACCCATAAGGTAAATAGTTATCGTTCTAAACTGGCTCAACTAGCGAAATTTTAACTATAGCCACTCTGTACTTTTATCTCTCGTGCAACTATTTCTCATCTCTGGTATCAATTTGCCATCAATCATACTAATGATTAATGAAAACTGTGACAGTAGCGTTAACACACATTTATTGTGTCACGACCGATTTAATTTTTTAGAAAATCATCCGATTGCTGAGTTCTACCATTGTCGTTATGTAAAAGGTCTGGCAAGTTAGATGCAACATGTGGAAACGACGAGTACTCTCTGTGCCATTCTACAGTCTACTGTACACAGAACGCTGTGTCGCATGCACTTACTGCTTGCCAAGCTTCTCCAGGCGGTCGACAGATATTTATGTGATCATCGTTTCCGAATTTTGTCTCTACCGTTACATATGACTACCGGACCTTTTGTGTCATGGTATTGATACAACCCGTCAATCGGATAATGGTCTAAAGGAACGAAACCGGTCGTGACACAATAAATACGTATTAATATGGCTGTGATGGTTCTCTTCCATCAGTAATAGTAGTATCAGTCAGCTGTGGAGCTCAACATAATCAGGAATGTTACTTTGTGTGTGTAGATTTTACCAGTCGTATATACTATCAGAATTTGATGAGATTTCTGGCTGACGCCACCAACTCCAGGTGGGCTATCCCATGAATGAGGGACACATCATCTCACTGTTGAGTCCTTAACACCAGCTGGCCAACCAATCACCCAATCTACTTAGCTCAGTTGATACCTCCCTTTCATGCCCTTAGATCCTTGGAAGTAATTATTTAAATAAAAATAAAATTTTATAATAACAATTCTTAAATCGGACTAAAAAGTACAAAATAATTCCTCCTAGTCCCGTACAGATTGCCAAGCCTACAAATACTGCGACACTCCGATGAAAATTACGTTGCGAGTGACTTTTCAGTGAGTCGAATGGGAGGGACCACCCAGTGGTAGCTCTTTCTCGAGCGCCACGTGCTCACAGTGTTGCCTGTTTTGTAGGTTGCTTGCAGCGCCTTGTAAAATTTCGCTGGCTGTACGCCGGCAACACGCCCCCCCCTTCTCCCCTCTCTATCTCTCCCTCCCCTCTCTTCCTCTCCCTCCCCTTAATCCTCTTCCCCTCTCTCTTCCTCCCCACTCTCTCTCCCTCCCCCACCTCTCTCTCTCTCTCTCTCTCTCTCTCTCTCTCTCTCTCTCTCTCTCTCTCTCTCTCTCTCCCCCCCCCCTCTCCCCCCCTCCCCCCACTCACTCTCTCTCTCCCCCTCTCTTCCTCTCCCTCTCTTCAACATTACAATATGTCAGTCACAAAATAATTTTAATCCCATACAAATTGCAGGCCCCATCTGAAATGCTGATCCCATACAGATTCCTAAACCCTTACAAGTCTGGAGAATTGGTGCTGGTGAATTTTTAGTAGCTACAAGATTTTTTAAACGAAAACGTGGGATGCTTGCACAACTGATGCGTGTATAGTTCAACTCCTATTACCTGTTGCATGCGCCCCATGTTTTTCCTTACAAATCTTATTAGTATTGTCAATGTTGTTAAAAACTCACAACCCCAAATTTTCAGGGCTATCTGTATGAGGCTAGGAGAAATTACTTTTAAACTTTCTAGTACGATTGAAAAACATACTATAAAAACTTATTTTTATTTAAATATTTTCTGCTTTTTAGTCTCGTGTAGTGAAATTTTTCAACGTATTTTAAACAATTTGACGATTAATTTTTAAATACTTACTTACATACTAGAATTTTACCCGTGACTCTGCCTATGTATGTGTACACATCTCTTCCTCTGCCTTATCTCCTCCCCCCCCCCCCCCCCCATCATCCTCGTTTTTTACGCTCAGCCGTGTTCGTCCGCTCACATACCATCAGGAACGCATTCAGATACTACCCACACAACACTCCAGTCATGCGGGACAGCCGAGATCCCGAGCCGTACGAAACTTCTCTGCTCCCCACTCGCCATGTCCACCCCTACCGAACAGATCGGCAAGAAAGAGTGTTAATATTGTACATTCATCCAGTTCTGAGCTAAGTACCGAGTTCATTGGAAAGTTAGTTTAAAATCAGTTGCAAAATTTGTACAAGACAGACAGACAGACAAGAAAGCTTTAAAAAGAAGCCGCTGAGTTTATACGTGTTTTGTCTTGTTCCCGCAGGAGATCCGCGAGCTGCTGTCGGAGCTGCCGGTGTCTTCGGTGCAGCTGCAGAGCGGGCTGGGCTCCGGTGTGGCGCGCGCCTCGCTGGACGAGCCGGACCTGCTGGAGGATTGGGAGCGAGAGCGCGTCTTCCTGCTGCGGGGGCAGCGCGTGCCCGTCGCGCCCACACCCACCGAGATGATGCTCTGCGTCGCCAGGCTCCCACTGCACTACACTGACGCCCAGTTCCACGCGCTCGTCGCCGCCTACGGGGACGTGCGCCGCAGCTTCCTCATGATCAGCGAGAAGACCGGTGAGCCGTCCTCCTCTTTCGCCCCATTGTATACATAGTCATGGAACTAAATATTCATACAGCAGGTGGTAACAAACTACGATGGTGTGTTGGGATAGTAAATCACCCACAGCGCCGATACGAATAAGTACGACGATGTAGCGTCAGATAACCGTGTTCTTGGTAACGAAGCTTCCCGTATGCCACGAATCTATTCTGGGAAAATAAAATATTTTACACTCTGCACAGTCTACGACAGGGCAAAATGTATTTGTACAGTGGACTACTTTCAACCAAACAAACGGCTGACGCAGTCCCGGAGTGCATTCCACACTTGCGTAGTCGTGTGGCGGCCGTGAAGCAACAGCACTCGGACGTGGGTACCGTGGAACAGCAGAATGGGCCACAAGGGGAAGGAAACGACCATTGAGGAACGGAACACAAGTATATTCGCGTGCCAAAATGTTTGGGAAATTTTTAAAGTTGCTGAGGAAGATAGAATGAGGCAGCTGGTAACCTACTTTACAGCAGTCTCTTAATTGAAACAGAAGCATTTTCGCCTTTCTTGTGCTCCGCAAGGAGCATTTTTTGGTTTGCTATTTATACCCGTACTGTTGCATATTGTTTTAGTTTCATTTGCCCATGTGTTTCTGGGTCTCCCCTAAGTCTCTTACCAAATGATTTCTCCGTGAATATTCTTGAAACCACTTGGTCCTCTTTCATTCTCATCAGACGGGCTGCCCACTGAAATCTTCTAGAATTTATCATGCTCATTATGCGAATGGTTCGCGGGAAGGTTTATTGTCGGTATGCCTCTGTGTGAGCTCTTCGTGGTTTAATAGCGAGATACGCATAGGAGGAAGAGATACGCGTTGATTGACTCGTCTAGGAAACTACGCTCTCGGAATTTTAGCCGGGCTCAGTGGCCGAGCCGTTCTAGGCGCTTCAGTCCGGAACCGCGCTGCTGCTACGGTCGCGGGTTCGAATCCCGCCTCGGGCATGGCTGTGTGTGATGTCCTTAGGTTAGTTAGGTTTAAGTAGTTCTAAAGCCAGGGGCTGATGACCTCAGGCGTTAAGTCCCAAGTGCTTAGAGCCATTTTTGGAATTTGAACAGTAGACCATACCGTGATGTGCAACGTCTCTCCTGCAGCGACTGCCACTGGAATTTGGTGAGCACCTCCGAGACTCTGTCGCGTTCTTAATATAAATTACATTCGTACTCGACACTTACAGGCGTGATGGAACTTCGCTGAACGTAATTGAAGAATTGTTCCTTGCTGTAGTTCTCGTTGCGTCCCTCCACCCTCTCATGGTTTTTCTTTTTTTCTGCTGACAACTTTCTTCCGTTCAGGACAGATAGCACATACAAAACACTACTCCTCTCTTAAACTGTAGAGACCATGAAGGAAGACAGACATTTTCCTGGCAGATCTTATTAAAACCCTTTACGCCGAATTCCCCCTTCAACCCTTTCTTGACATATTGCGACGTAGAAGCCATCTAAAGAGACAGTCTTTAGAGCTTTTATTTTGCTCCTCGGGTGCTACGTCTGGAGTTGCTGCTGGAAGGATAATACGCAGTAGGTGCAGCGTAATCCGAGCGAATGACCACCATTAAACTCGAAATCTCTTACTGCAGACGGTAAACCAGCGGAACGTTGTCGTACTAGACACGTAATGATTATCCACGTGCCAGTTTTTTGAGGCTTCGTCCATGCTGCGAAGTCGCGAAGAAAAATCGGCAACACACGTCGCATCTGTTACGGACTATGTGCGTAGCAGTTACAGGTATTATTGTATTGAAGAACCGTTAACGATTACCATATCGGCATTGGAAAAAAAGGCGAGTTTATTCAATAATCAGGGTCTCAGCTTGTTCACTGCTCTGAAACGCATGAGAGCTTCCGAAACTTCTGGCCCGACTAGACTGCAGTAAATTGAGGATAACGCTGGAAAAACGTGCATGTTTAATAAACTTTGCTGTAAAATGCAAGCGAAACTGTGGTACCTTCGGAAGCAGTCGCTGACTGCATGGTTCGAAGAAGCTGATACTGGGAAGAAGATGTATGAAACGAATTAAAGCGTCAGTTTTGGTTCAATGGTGCATGGTTGAGTCTCATAAGTAAAAGGTTAGAGTGAATCATTGTTGTAGAAGCGGTTAACGAGAATTGGCTCATGCGTTTTAGCAACATCGTATAGCTCGTTCGTGATGCTATACGGAAATGTTAAGGATTGAGCAGCAAGGTTGTTATGATTAATCTGTGAGAGGAGGTACAAGGCAAGGTTACCAACGCAGTTGCCGGCCGGGGTGGCCGAGCGGTTCTAGGCGCTACAGTCTGGAACCGCGTGACCGCTACGGTCGCAGGTTCGAATCCTGCCTCGGGCATGGATGTGTGTGATGTCCTTAGGTTAGTTAGGTTTAAGTACTTCTACGTTCTAGGGGACTGATGGCCTCAGAAGTTACGTCCCATAGTGCTCAGAGCCATTTGAACCAACGGAGTTCTCCATATAAGCGACAGGTCTTACTGTAACTTTATTTAGTTATTTCTTCTGCAAAAAATAAAGGCTTGGTGTGAAATGGAACACTGCCATCGTGCTAACAGCTCATACACGCTTATGTAGGACTACACCGATTTGTTAACAATCCAACAAACCTCACTGTTTAATCTTCTTGCAAACCGAAGATCGTTCTTGCATATACTATCTGATCAAAAGTATCCGAACACTATTAGTGGACATTAATGTTGGATGTGTTCATCCCTCTCTTTTATGATGGCCTGAACTCTGTTAGGGACACTTTCAGTGAGGTGTCTAAATGTCCAAGAACGAATGGCAGCCCATTCTTCCTCAAGAGCCGATATTGGACTCTGGGACCTGGAGCGAAGTGGACGTTCCAATTCATCCCAACGGTGTCATTTGGTTGAAGTCGGGACTCCAGACAAGCCAGTCTAAGTTAGGAAAGTTACTGTCCACAACCCATAGCTTTGCAGATACTGTTTTATGACAGGATGCATTGTCGTGCTGGTAAAGTCAGTTATCGTCTCCGAACTGTTCCTGTACAATATGCGGTACACAATGCTGCAAAACGAGTTAACATTCTTCCGCATTTAACGTTTTATTAAGGGCGATAAAGGCACCATACCGTAAGTTACGAAAAACATCCCCATACTATAACACCACTTCCTCCGTAATTTGCTGTTGGCTCTACGCATGGTAGGTAGAAGGTAACGTTTTTCAGACATTCGCCAAACCGAATTCTTCCATCAGGTTGCCAGAGTGTGTAGCGTGGTTCATCACTCGGAATAATTCGTTTCTAATCATTCAATGTCCAGTGGCGTCGCATTGTTACAGAAATGTGTGGCTTACGAGCAGCCGCTCGACCGTTGTACCTAGCGCACGGTGACTGTGCTAGCTAGACCGCTGGTAGCACTTTGATAATCACGAATGATTCCTTATACTCATTACATCCGATTTTGTACAACCACCCTCCGCAGTAATTCATCAGTACGTGAGGTGTGTTTGTACTTGGTTTAGTTTTAGTTGTTCCTTCGCGTTTCCATTTCAGTTGCATCACAAACAGCCGAACTGGGAAGCTTTGTAAGGGGTGAAATGTCGCTGATGGATTTGTTACTCAGGTGACATCAATGATTAGCCAACGTTCAGCCGGCCGCTGTGGCCGAGCGGTTCTAGCGCTTCAGGCCGGAACCGCGCTGCTGCCACGGTCGCAGGTTCGAATCCTGTCTCGGGCATGGATGTGTGTGATGTCCTTAGGTTAGTTAGGTTTATGTAGTTCAAAGTTCTAGGAGACTGATGACCTCAGAAGTTAAGTCCCATAGTGCTCAGAGTCATTTGAACCATTTTTTCAAAAGTGTCTCTGATTCACATGTTTAATAGTCGGGTTAAGAGCTCAGTTGCATCTCGTTCACTGTGGTACTCTGAATTAATGTAGCCGAAATTAAGTGCCAGTAGGAGCAATTTTACCAAAATTCTTCCTTATTCGTGCCACATTCGGTTCCTGGTACCTGTGCCTATCTTCAGATGTCTAAATCCTTCCAGAATGAAATTTTCACTCTGCAGCGCAGTGTGCGCTGATATGATGATACATGAAACTTCCTGGAAGATTAAAACTGTGTGCCGGACCGAGATTCGAACTCGGAACCTTTGCCTTTCGCGGGCAAGTGCTCTACCATCTGAGCTACTCAACCACGACCCACGACGCGTCCTCACTGCTCCAATTCCGCCAGTCCTGTGTCCGGCACACAGTTTTAATCTGCCAGGAAGTTTCATCTAAATCCTTGTTTCGCTTGATATCACGCGCCATATCTTTTATTATGTACTGTTAGCGATGTTTTTCAGCGTGAAACCAACTGTACCCTTTGCTCTTCAGATCTAGGCGTCACGCAGTAGTAATTCACTTTTGTTTTCCCCTTCTGAGATGAAAACTCCATAAACCCCCAGAGAACATGGGATTGTGGATAAGCCGGCCGAAGTGGCCGAGCGGTTCTAGGCGCTACAGTCTGGAACCGCGCTATCGCTGCGTCGCCGGTTCGAATCCTGCGTAGGGCATGGATGTGTGTGATGTCCTTAGGTTAGTTAGGTTTAAGTGGTTTTAAGTCCTAAGGGACTGATGACCATAGCAGTTAAGTCCCATAGTGCTCAGAGCCATTTGAACCATTTTGATTGTGGATAGCCGCGCGGGATTAGCCGAGCGGATAGCCGGCACGGTAGCTCAGCGTGGTCGGTCAGAGGGTCAACTGCCCTCTGTAATAAAAAAAACTGAGTTAATGGATCAACGACGAACTGAAACGGATGTCTTGCGACGTCCGCCCCGAGCAGATGAAACGAACGAAAACGAACAAAATGAGATTTATATATATATTTAAAAAAGCGGTCTAGGGCGCTGCAGTCATGGACTGTGCGCCTGGTCCCGGCGGACGTTAGAGTCCACCCTCGGGCGTGTGTGTGTGTTTTGGTCCTTAGGATATTTTAGGTTAAGTAGTGTGTAAGCTTAGGGACTGTTGACCTTAACAGTTAAGTCCCATAAGATTTCACACACATTTGATTTTTTTTAAATTGTGGATGTATTTTAAACCTGAGACCACCCTGCTGTGGTTACCCGGTTTTAGTTACTCACACGGTTCGTGTGTACATAACGCACAGGGGAGGAACATCAGCGAAGTAATCGATTTATTCTCTTTGTTTGCGTGTTCTTGCAGCAGTGGTTTTATGCGGGATAACGACAACTTCCCCGGCGTGCCATAATACCAGCCGGCCGGTGTGGCCGTGCGGTTAATGGCGCTTCAGTCTGGAACCGCGTGACCGCTACGGTCGCAGGTTCGAATCCTGCCTCGGGCATGGATGTGTGTGATGTCCTTAGGTTACTTAGGTTTAATTAGTTCTAAGTTCTAGGCGACTGATGACCTCAGAAGTTTAGTCGCATAGTGCTCAGAGCCATTTGAACCATAATACCAAATGACAAAAGACTGGGGCCTGTTTGTGGGTGATAAATCCGGACAAGTCATCCGGCAGCTGTTACGCCTTCAAGCGCGGACGTCACACAGGCAGTGGAGGCCATCAGCTGACCAACCGAGCAGTACTGTTTCCGTGGCTCGTAGGACCTACGCTTGAGACAGTGGTATGTTATCAGTTACGCTCCAGCAGGGGAGGCAGTGCGAAGCGATAACACAGCTTGGGCGCGTGCACATCTCTCGCAGTTCTGTTAGATTTTTTTCGCCTTAGCGCACTATCGTGACTAATTTTATTTTCCCAAACTGCAATACGAAGCAGATGGTGTCTTGACGGCCTGATCAACATTTCTTGCGGAAAGGATCATACCACTGCAGAAACTATACTATCAAGATATTGCCTGTCTTTGGCGCTGTAACGCCACCGTTGAAGGGCACAAGCTTCTCTTAACAGCATGCTTGGAAAGTGACTGATACTGTAAACAAGCAACATATAACAGTTTGACATTTCTGGCATTACCAAACAAGCTCAACATATGCGCTGTGGTTATTGGCTCTGAGCACTATGGGACTTAACGTCTGAGGTCATCAGTCCCCTAAACTTAGAACTACTTAAACCTAACTAACCTAAGGACATCACACACATCCATGCCCGAGGCAGGATTCGAACCTGCGGCCGTAGCAGCAGCACGATTCCGGACTGAAGAGCATAGAACCGCTCGGTCACAACGGCCGGCCAAACCATAATGGTTGGAATGTTCTTAGAAGAGTCGTGTGGATATTCATAGTTTTAATACGCTGACATCTTGGGCAGGCATATGGTCGGAAACCAATTCTGTGGGCAGATATTCAGAGCTTGTTCGGGCGATTATTGTGTATCGCTTTTATTGTGATATCTGAATGCTAATTAACTTATTTCCTACAGCGTAGTATAAGTCAAGAAGTGACATATTTGTAATGAGTGTCCAGACGCGCTGCTGTGTGATATTAATTTTTATTTCTTTCACATTCACAAGAGACCTGTTTCGACTAAATTGGCGTTATCGAGTGATTTGCAGCACAATGTGTGTGTCATTACTTTCATTATGCATATTTATGTTACGGTAGAACATTGAGCATAGATTACTACTTTCGTATACATTGTCTACGTTGAGATGGATCGACATACATGTACCACGTTGACAACTTTATACTGACCGTCGTTCTGTATTTGTTGAATTCATGTGTTAATATGTTATGACAGTAATTTGACAGTTTGTACGTATACGACATGGTAACTCCAGGACTATCAGATGACTGTCATAACATATTATCACCTTATTAAACAAATATAGAATGACAGTCAAAATAAAGTTGCAAACGATGTTGTATATATGTCAATCCATCTAGACAATATCTACGAAAGTAGCAATCCACGCTCCATGCTTTACGGTAACTTTAAAAATGTATAATGAATATAATTTCACACACGTTGTAACAGGTCACTAAATAATAATAGATCTGAAGTAAAAGAGAAAGTGAAAGAAATAAAAATTAGCACCATAAACCAGCGAGACTGGACACCCCTCACAAAAATGTCACTTGCTAGTGAATTAGTCATCTGTGCTGTCAGAGCTCATCTCTTGTTATCCAACATACGCAAACATTTGACTTAAAATGTAAGGTCAGTTCGCTTTTCAACAAAGAAGTAAATACATAAAAATGATGACTTCAGGTTATTGAATGAGATGATGCAATGAAGGTAAACGGCCACTAATTTGGGGAGCAATACTGAGATTCCCTCCCGGCCAGCCTGCTGTAAGTTTCCATGATTTTGACGAATGCTGGGCAAGTTCTATGTCCGATTCCAACCTTCTCGTTTTGGACTGCGATCAAGTTTAAGTTTACCGCTGAGTGGATGCTTTAACTGACCTTGCCCTCATCCTTCGCCATTCCTCCTGTGTATGTGCTGTTGCTCTGTTTCTAATGTACCCGGCGCAGACAGGATATTAAAATGCTCTCTATCTTACCTCGGTTACTTACGTCGCTGCATATTTACATAATTTAGTCATCCCAGTGCGCACGCACAGTGCTGCGACGTCCGAACAAAACACAGCCGGGTTAAATGCACCACAGGCGCAAAGATGCGAGCTGTTGCCAGTGCCATAGATTCACCACTTGCGCGAGTTCCCACCAGCGCCACGGGCGGCGCTGAAGATGAAGGTACCGACTTCGCCTCGGCCAATTGCCGCCCGAGTACAATCCACTAATGACCGGACGACAACGGACAAAAGACTACTCGGAAGATAGAAGAGCATCTCTCGTCCACTTGGTGATAGACCATCGCCAACAGTTGACTTTGGCAGGGAATGTCGTTTAGTGAACTCTTAAAAGTGAACAGACAGTTGGCGTAAATTGCAGTTGCTATGCACTGTGAAATTTAACTAGGATTATTTGCACTTCATTGAAGGCCTATATTTCTGTTATATTACATGCTGTGTTGCAGACTCAATCATTCAACAGTTCACAAAGATAACTAACTTTTTAACGCGTTTGTGTGGTTTTTTTACTAATTTGTTGGAGTGTTGTAGAGCTTTCGTTCTCCTATTTTGTTACCTGACCCTGGGGCATAGCTGTGTAAGAATGGCAAGGAGAAATCGTCTTAGCGGTGTACTGCACCAGAAGACGTTCCACGAACTCGCAAACTCTTCCTCCACAGCAGTAGCGACGAGACCTGTACAAAACTGGCGACGAGGGTTTACAAAACACAGATCATTCGTTAAGTTCCTGCAAATGGCGCAACGAATGAGTCACGTGCTCAACCGCGCTCTCACTGCCTCTAAGTGAGCATAAGGCAGTAGCGAGCAGGGAACCATTTGTGTTCCAAGCGGACATTGTACAGAAACATGGGTAAATGTAAGGACGTGACAGAGAATCAAAAAGAGGCTATCGTGTTTGGCCTCGCTCATCGTCATTCAGGGTGTGAAGTTCGAGGGCTATTCGGAAAGTGAGAAACGAACGGTAGCGAAATGGAAACCACTGAGAAAATCCGACGAGGCTTTTCACATACGTTTTGGGCAGTGTCTCTAGTATGCCCGTCGATCGCATCAAGACGCTCTCTTCAGTTGTGAGAGCACTGTGAGCGAGTAAAGGTGCCTAGAACAATGATGTCTCCCGCCAAGTAGGAGGGCCCACTGACAGGCTTCGCCTTAATGGATGCAGCCCACCTAACTGCCACGCACTTCCTTCTTCATGGCAATTCTCAGCCGCACTCTGCAGGGGCAGGAAGTGTTCGATCACCCACAACACAACCCTAATTGGCTCGTCCTGAGTATCATATCTGTTCACATGAAGCGCTGGATACGAAGACAATACTTGGGCGCAGGCTACGCGCTATAGACCACCGTAGAGAATTATCGGAAAGCACAGGTGGCTGCCTTCTATGACGATGGTGTTGGAAATTTGGTATAACGCTGCGCAAATGTCTAAGTCGGAGCGGTGACTATGTAGAGAAGTACCTGGAAGGTGTAGCTAAATGTGCAAGGAAAACAGTTTTGATTTTCACTGTGGTTTCCATTTCGCGACCGATCGTTCCTTATTTTCCGAACAACCCACGTACCTGCCGGCCGGAGTGGCCGTGCGGTTCTAGGCGCTACAGTCTGGAGCCGAGTGACCGCTACGGTCGCAGGTTCGAATCCTGCCTCGGGCATGGATGTGTGTTATGTCCTTAGGTTAGTTAGGTTTAATTAGTTCTAAGTTCTAGGCGACTGATGACCTCAGATGTTAAGTCCCATAGTGCTCAGATCCATTTTGAACCATCAGTAGGTTTGTTGCGTGAGGACGGGAAATGACCATCGCTTGTTGTCGAAGAAACTATCCAGGAATTCGTTTGAAGAGATCTAAACCATAAAAGAAATCTAAAATGTAGATAACTGGAAACTTATCCGAATCTCGTTCCTTCTGAATAAATGTCCAGTATTCTAAACACTGCGTCACCTTCTAGCAGTTATCCGTTACCGGTCTCTTCTATTGCAAAAGATCGACATCGGGAATTTTCCTGCCGCGATACAATACTGTGTCTAAATACAACACCGTAATTTACCCCTTACGCGAAGTTGCATGTAGAGGACTACATTGAATAAGCTGGAAGAGTTCATCCTATCAGTCTCTTCTCAGTCGTTCGCTGGTTGAAACGAGGCCCGCTTCTGAAGCTGTCTCGTTGTTTCCATTGAAATTCTTCTCCGTAGGTCGCGGCTTGTAACATTTTTCTTCTTTCAAATCAGTGACTGTTGTTTTTGGGTTAGTTGGGATTGCTACTACTCCCTACAGTAATGTTCCAAGTTTATACTTTAAGAAAAAGGGATACCACCTTCTTTATGTTTCCAAGTAAGGTAAGTAAACACTTACATCAGGTAATATACCACTATCAGTCCTATTTGAGAGGCAGTGGAAATTCGTCAGCCATTGTAATGATCGTGAGGCGTGATCATACTGTCTCGAGCACCACAAATGTTAAACACGATGTCGCCGCCTTTTCGTCCGAATCTTTTGTGATCGGCTTAACGTTTCTGGAAGCAAAATTATCGTTCACATCACTTTCACGCACCGGAGAATAGCTAGTCCATTTGATCGTGAGTCTTGCAAGTTCACTTCGGCAAGGCTGACTGGTGACTAGTCAACATATTCACGACGCAATGGCTGATTAAAAACAGAAGAAACTAGTACTAGACTATGACAGTTACCGACCTGCCCGCGCAGGGTGCAATTCCATGATAGCTCGGCTTTCTCCGCCGATATTCGTTATAGTAATTTGATTCATTTGTTGGGTAATTTTTGATAAATGAAATTATAAAGCGTCAGAATGGTTAAAGACTTTGGCATTGTTTTATTGGTTTTTTAATAAGTCAACACATTAAGTGTAATTACTGGACGTTATGCTTAACGGCTCCAATTTTGATGCCGGAGTACCTCCAATTTGCCGTTGGTAGAAGACACAGGGTCCTACTGCACTCCGGATCCAGGTGTCGTGACTATGTCATTTGTCGAGTGGGTTAACTGTATCTCTCTTCCGACGCGTACATTTACAGCAGCGAATACAATCTATGGTTACAACAGATTATGATCCGCAGTGTTCTATAATGGTTACATCTCACAGTGTAGCCTTTCGTATGTGCTTATGTGGAGGGTAAGCATATGGCCAATCTGCGTGCAGTTTGTTGACCAGTTTTGGGGGCCCGGAGGCATTAGTCGACAACATCGAAGTGCAGTTTTTCTCTCAGTAGACAGCAGAGTACGACACCTCCCGGAAATCTGCTGCGCTCGTACAGTCCAGATCCCGAAGCAACGGCCTCGGGTATGTTACGGGGCGAGGCACCTGTTCAGAACGATCACATCAAGGCTGCGGTAGAACACTTGGGCTGGCAGCTTGCCCACTGTGTAGCACTGCAGGTTCCCGCACTCTCTCTTTCATCGCGAGGATTTGATTTGTTTTTTTCTCAGATCTCGTTTAAGGCGTTGCATTCCTGAAGCTCTTTCTCGTTGGAGCGTCAACTACAACTCGAGAAGTTTCCAGACTTCTGCTCATATATACAGGTAGTCTTTCCGAAGAGTCGTTAGACCAATTTTCTTTGGTGTTACGGCAGATACTTGCAGTTTTGTTTTTACAACGCGTAGCTGGAGTCAGCCCAAACAAACTCTGCTCATCACGTCTTTCATGAGACGCCCAGCGTCGATGGAAAACGTCAATTTGTTTCCAGTTACAAAGCCGTTTTACCGATATGTACGAGGGTCATTCCAAAAGAAATGCACACTATTTTTGTAAAAATGCAGTTTTCATTCTGCACGTGTGAAAGTTTTACAGTGTATAGATACATCCTTCCCGCTTGTTTTCAGACTTAGTTCAACCTGTTCCCGTGAGTGGCGCTGTCACAGCATGTCTTCAAGATGGCTGCTACACTTGACGTTCGTCAGAAGCAACGTGCTCTCATACAATTCCTGTGCTGTGAAAACGAGACAGTGGGAAACATCCACAAGAGGTTGAAAAAGGTGTATGGAGACGCTGCTGTCGATCGCAGTACAGTTAGTTGGTGAGCAAGCAGGTTACGTGATGAAAGCCGGCACGGCAATATTGAGGATTGTCCTCGCAGCGGCAGGCCTCGAACTGCACACACTCCAGACAATGTGCAGTGTTAACGAATTGGTGACTGCTGACAGACGCATCACAGTGAACGAATTGTCACGCTACATTGGGATAGGGGAAGGAAGTGTTTGCAGAATACTGAAAGTGTTGGCGTTAAAAAAAAGGTTTGTCCCAGGGGGGGGGGGGGGGGGGGGGGTTCCCATGATGTTGACAGTGGCTCACAAAGAAACAAGAAAAACGGTATGCAGCGAACTTTTGGAACAGTACGAGAATGGTGGAGATGAATTTCTTGGAAGAATTGTGACAGGTGATGAAACATGGCTCCATCATTTTTCACCAGAGACGAGGAGGCAATCAATGGAGTGGCATCATGCAAATTCACCCAAGAAAAAAAAAAAAAAATTCAATATCCCACCTTCAGCTGGAAAAGTTACGGCTACGGTGTTTTTCGATTCCGAAGGACTCTTGCTTGTGGACATCATGCCAAGTGGAACCACCATAAATTCTGATGCACATGTGACGACACTGAATAAACTTCAAGCTCGACTGAGTCGTGTCCGACCACATCGGCAAAAGCAGGATGTTTTGCTGTTGCACGACGATGCACGGCCACATGTCAGTCAAAAAACCATGGAAGCGATCACAAAACTCGGATGGACAACACTGGAACACCCGCCTTCCAGTCCTGACCTGGCTCCATGTGACTATCATCTCTTTGGGAAACTGAAAGACTCTATTCGTGGAACAAGATTTGGAGATGATGACTCCCTTGTGCACGCTGCCAAACAGTTGCTCCAACAGGTTGATCCAGAATTTTACCGAGCGGGTATACAGGCGCTGGTTCCAAGATGGCGTAACGCAGTTGAGAGGGATGTAAATTATGTGGAGAAATGAAAATATTGTTCCTAAAGGATGTATCTACACACTGTAAAACTTCCAAACACGTAGAAGAAAAGATGGATTAAAAAAATAGCGTGCATTTCTTTTGAAGTGACCCTCGTATTAACAGGAGCAGTAAAACACTAGGAATAACTAGTACTCGAGCAGTGTTATCGCTGCCCTGGCCCGCGCTGATTGCTACTGCCACGCAAAGGCGCCGGGCTGCTCAGTCGCTGCTGCAGTACTTTTTGTTCTTTGTCTTTAACTATTCCTGTTAATACATGACGATAAAAAGAATATCACACTAGAATAATACGCTAGAGCTCTATCGAATGGGCACGTAAAATTACGATTTAAAAATAATTTTGTTTGAATCGGGAAACAAACCGACGCACTCCATAGACGATAGACGTCGTATGAAAGACATGATGAGCAGGACTTGTTGGGGCTGACACCTACTACGCGCTGCAAAAACGAAATTGCAAATATCTGTCTGAACACCAGAGAAAGTACGTAAGCCACCTCACGATCTGTGGTGGAGGCACATGGTCTATTAGTATCGTGTTGGTCCATCATCAGAAGATGTGTGGGGAAAAACTGCTATCGTTACTGCTGTGCAGGTCTGAATTTTTCCGATTTCACCATCATACCGTAGTAAGTTTCAGGGTGTAACATGTTACTCGACTTCGAACGTACTCGCTCTGAAATTTCAGAATGAACGCTTTACTGTACCATTTCGCTACAGGACGTTGAGCATTTCTGTTATGCTCTTTGTTATTAAAGCCAGTGACAAATCGTACCCGTTTATTTAAAACTTCCCATTACCTCAGTTGATTCGGCTTGGAAAGGGATCCAGAGTGGCTAAAACTATTCAATAATCGGTCCAACATCGGTTTTGCGAGCGAATTCCTTTGTGGATGAATCGTACTTTACTTTCATTGTAAAAGTAATATGGATCTATGGGTCAGTAATTGTTTGTCCGCCGGCCTTTGTAGCCGAGTGGTTCTAGGCGCTTCAGTTTGGAACCACCCGACCGCTACGGTCGCAGGTTCCAGTCCTGCCTCGGGCATGGATGTGTGTGCTGTCCTTAGGTTAGTTAGGTTTCAATAGTTCTAAGTTCTAGGGGACTGATGACCTCTGATGTTAAGTCCCATAGCTCTCAGAGCCATTTGAAGCATTTTGCCAAGTGTTTGACTTTTGTTGACGGGACCATAATCTCACGTCTGCTTGCACCGCTTCATCACTATCAAAGTGAAGTCCTCGAAGATGTTTCTTCAGTTCTGGAAACATAGGAAAATGGGGTGAGGTCAAGTCGAGACTGTACGGAGGATGATCGACAACATGAATCAAAGACGTTCGTGTGCGGTCTGGTATTTCCATGCTGAAAGAGAGAGTGCTCCATAAAATGTGGACGGAATCTCCGAATTCAAAACTCGATTGCAGCGCGTTGTTTTACACGCATTGACATAGTTATGTTACACACCGCCATGTTACTCGCAATAATTCAGAGTCCTCTTGCGGGAGAGGGCTGCAAATAAACTCCTGGAAATTGAAATATGAACACCGTGAATTCATTGTCCCAGGAAGGGGAAACTTTATTAACACATTCCTGGGGTCAGATACATCACATGATCACACTGACAGAACCACAGGCACATAGACACAGGCAATAGAGCATGCACAATGTCGGCACTAGTACAGTGTATATCCACCTTTCGCAGCAATGCAGGCTGCTATTCTCCCATGGAGACGATCGTAGAGATGCTGGATGTAGTCCTGTGGAACGGCTTGCCATGCCATTTCCACCTGGCGCCTCAGTTGGACCAGCGTTCGTGCTGAACGTGCAGACCGCGTGAGACGACGCTTCATCCAGTCCCAAACATGCTCAATGGGGGACAGATCCGGAGATCTTGCTGGCCACGGTAGTTGACTTACAACTTCTAGAGCACGTTGGGTGGCACGGGATACATGCGGACGTGCATTGTCCTGTTGGAACAGCAAGTTCCCTTGCCGGTCTAGGAATGGTAGAACGATGGGTTCGATGACGGTTTGGATGTACCGTGCACTATTCAGTGTCCCCTCGACGATCACCAGTGGTGTACGGCCAGTGTAGGAGATCGCTCCCCACACCATGATGCCGGGTGTTGGCCCTGTGTGCCTCGGTCGTATGCAGTCCTGATTGTGGCGCTCACCTGCACGGCGCCAAACACGCATACGACCATCATTGGCACCAAGGCAGAAGCGACTCTCATCGCTGAAGACGACACGTCTCCATTCGTCCCTCCATTCACGCCTGTCGCGACACCACTGGAGGCGGGCTGCACGATGTTGGGGCGTGATGCTACCAGTGTTAAAGACTGCGATGGAGCTCCGTATGCCGCGGCAAACTGGCTGACACTGACGGCGGCGGTGCACAAATGCTGCGCAGCTAGCGCCATTCGACGGCCAACAGCGCGGTTCCTGGTGTGTCCGCTGTGCCGTGCGTGTGATCATTGCTTGTACAGCCCTCTCGCAGTGTCCGGAGCAAGTATGGTGGGTCTGACACACCGGTGTCAATGTGTTCTTTTTTCCATTTCCAGGAGTGTATGTAGACAGAAGAATAGATGTAGAATGTTACTAACGTTTGTTTCATTAAAAAGCTTTAAGAGTTTTCACACAAAAAATTCTGAGGCATTATTTTCAGCACACTATCGCATAAGTTGTCACTGACGGCGAAAACTTTTCGTTTTAAGAACAGCGTCATCATGTACAAATTCAGAGGATGGATGATACTACTTAAATTCACGATTTTTCAGCACATCATTTTACTGTTCAGAGTTGTTGCATACCTAATTGTAGGTATATTTTTATCTCTGCCAAGCCCCAACAGTGTGGTAGAATCGGAGTAGCATATTTGCATTATATTTTTGTGTATTGCTTAACCATTCGTAGCAGCAGGCTTCCAGGTTTCGCAACAAAGTTCTGTGTATACCATTCCCCGAGTTACAACAGTGTTGACAGTGATGCAGACTCCGCGCGCTCGGGAGGCTGTTTATTCAGTCAGCACGGCAGAATCATGCAAATGTGAATAATCTCGGAAATAGGAGGCGCCGCGCGCCGGAGAGGAAAGGACAGGCGACATTACGACTGCGTTCTTCCGCCAGGCTGCCTCACTCCGTTACACACTTTTCTTCCTTCCCCACCGTCTCTTTAGGCCCTTAAATGGGATGGGATTTTTAACCTTTTTTCCACAACCGCATCGTAATTAGTTGAACCAAGGCTAGAGTTGCGCTCTTCTAAAACTACCGTTCACTAGTTTCGGTACAGTACGTAAATGCTGTAGCACTGGTAGCATTGGTAGGGAAGAAACACAGATGAATTTATCAGAGAGAAACTGGGAGCCGACGATATCTGTTTGTCTGTCTGTCTGCCTGTTCTGTACGTAATTTGAACCGCACATTGTACACTGTTGGTCCATTGTGTATTTTATATCCTCATCAAATATAAAAGTCCATTTTATAAGCAATAAAAAATAGTTTAACGCATAAATTCTGCCCTTTTATGTAACCAAAGCAATTACTTTCGACGCAAGTGCCGTTTACATGCACAAATATAAAAAATCTGCATAAATATTTTTGTTTTGTACTCAGTGGAACGTTCATCATGATTGAGGGCGAGAGTTTTCTGTTATTAATTGATAAGTGCCAACGTTGTTTGTGATTAACAGAAATGTTTTATATAAGCTTGACGAAGTAATCAAATGGTGTTTGATATGTTTCTGTTTTGCTATTTTTTTTATTTTCACTTTTTTAAGAAAATTGCGTTTTCTGGAGCTACATGATAAGCTTGTATTGTTTCTCTTTATTTCTACTATAGCATCTCTGTTTTACGTTACAAATCAACAATTTTTGAATAAAACGTGCATTAAACATTGGAAATTCCAATTTCACTAAAATACTGTTTATTTTTATGTAACAGACTGGGTACGGATGCAGCACACTTAACCTACAAGTAACGCGATTACGATCATAATTGGCCAAGGCTACGAGGAAGTCTACCGTAGTCTACGCTTACTTGCGATAGGCTACGGTAGTTGCCGGCCGTAGTGGCCGTGCGGTTCTAGGCACTACAGTCTGGAGCCGAGCGACCGCTACGGTCGCAGGTTCGAATCCTGCTTCGGGCATGGATGTGTGTGGTGTCCTTAGGTTAGTTAGGTTTAATTAGTTCTAAGTTCTAGGCGACTGATGACCTCAGAAGTCGCATAGTGCTCAGAGCCATTTGACTACGGTAGTTTTACAATTCTAGTCAAGATCGTTAATGGTATTTTTTCGTTGTTTGTAGAGCCATCCAATGTTAATCGTGCTACCTCTCTCTTCAGGAACAAGAAAGCATCCCAAATTTACGTTATTTGTAATGATGAGGTGGGGAAATCGTATGTTTACATCCATGCAGTCACTTCTTTCCCCTCCTTTTACTTACAGATAAAAAACTGCAGGTGTATAGGCGGAGAGAGCTATTAACGTTACATTACGCTATTGGTGAAAACTCACTGGAGACAGGAACAGCAGTAAAATACTAACAAGGGAAGCTCCCCATCGTCCCCCACCTAACCCCAGCCCATCCCAAGACTTAGTGGTAAGAGGGCCCCCAGTGGACAGCCTGTGTCAGAAACTGAACACAGATCAAGAGATCAAGCATGAAAACAGGGATAAGATGTACTGAACTGAAAAAAAAAAACCGGTCCAAGGACAGGAAGTGCAATATAGAGGAGCCTGAGTGAGCAATGGCGTCGTGGTTAAGTGGTCACGGTGTTGGACTGCCAAACGGGCGAGCCATGTTCAAACATCCCTCGCACCAAAAACTTTTTTTCTTCCGCTGTTCGCTGTATTCAAATTCGTGTCTGTGCCTGGTGTAACGTCCGTTTGTAATAGCGAGGTGTTAGAAAGGGACCTATGACAGTTGATTCTGCACATCTGCTGTATTAGGAGGCGAAAGGAAGTGGCTGTCGAATGGGAACTGCAAACGTTTGATTATAAGGCGACAAGTCAATCGAATCCTCCACCGGAAAACACGTCTGGTGTGTCATACACGGCATTAGTAACAGTACATGGGTCATATTATAGGAATCTTTTACCGACGCACCTAATTTGTACGCCTGGTGAGTGAGTGAGATATGCCGCCTTGCACGATTTAGGTGTTCGTGTGAATTTGAATACTCCCAAATGATGAAAACATAATAGTTTGTTATATCAGCTGCAACAAATGAACACAGCAGTTTCACAACCACACAGTATCTCTGTGCTCTGTCACTACACGTTTTTAACGGTTTTCAACTTCCGTTTTAGAAGTTTTGACTCGTGAATTCCTATGTTGCGACATAGTTTACTCTCGTTTATGTGTCGTTTTCATTTCTGTGAGACGTCTATATGGTATATCGCCTGGTTTCACTATTCATCACGTTTATTTGCGACGGTGCCGTGTCCTTACCACATGACTCATATTCTATAACCAATG
Source organism: Schistocerca piceifrons (assembly GCF_021461385.2). Taxonomy (NCBI): domain Eukaryota; kingdom Metazoa; phylum Arthropoda; class Insecta; order Orthoptera; family Acrididae; genus Schistocerca; species Schistocerca piceifrons. The sequence goes on along the minus strand of NC_060149.1, from coordinate 218,931,916 downwards.
TATAGTATGGAACGAAATTAGAATTATATATTAATACCTTCAGCTGGAGACGGGCTTTGATATATATCAACGGGCACAGGTGAAAATGTGTGCCCCGACCGGAACTCGAACCCGGGATGTCCTGCCTACATGACAGACGCTCTACCCATCTGAGCCACCGAGGGCACAGAGGATAGTGCGACTGAAGGGACTATCTCACGCACGTCTCCCGCGAGACCCACATTCTCCCCTTATATGTCCACACACTACATTCGTAGTGTCCCTACCCAACACACTCATTACTCGTGGAAGACATTCATACCAAGTCCCGTAAGAGTTCGGGTAATATGTGTGCATCGACACAGAAGAGGAAGGTCATGGCCGGTACTGCCAGAACTATATACTTATACGGATATGGCGTCTGTTCTTTCGGACATGTTTATAATGTTGTGCATAAATAAAAACAAATTGTACAATGTAGTTCCAATCCCGATCGTCTGCTTTATAGTCCAACACCGTGACCACTTTTTTTGTCGTATTTGATCGTAGCGAACGTCACATGACATCCGTTGAAGTTCGCTGTGTGTGTGTGTGTGTGTGTTTTTTTTTCTTTTTTTTATATTTGGTTGTAGCGGATGTCACGTGACATCCGTTGAAGTTCGTTGTTGATCCTGTCACTCAGTTTTTTTATTTTTTATTATCATTACAGAGGCCAGCCATCCCGCAGACCGAACACGCTGAGCTACCTTGTGTGCTTGTCTGCATTCTGACCCCTTCACTCAGTTTTTTTACTACAGAGACAAGTCAGCTCTCTGATCAAACACGCCGGCCGCGGTGGTCTAGCGGTTCTAGGCGCGCAGTCCGGAACCGCGCGACTGCTACGGTCGCAGGTTCGAATCCTGCCTCGGGCATGGATGTGTGTGATGTCCTTAGGTTAGTTAGGTTTAAGTAGTTCTGAGTTCTAGGGGACTGATGACCTCAGATATTAAGTCCCACAGTGCTCAGAGCCATTTGATCAAACACGCTGAGCTACCGTGCCGGCCTTCATCTGCGCTCAGTACTATAGTTGTTAAGTTAGGAGTGTTTACTGTTTTATTTTGCTTATTTTCACATTTCAGTACACTTTATTCCTTTTTGATGCTTGATCTGTGTTTTTGACTGGCTATCCACTGGGACATCTTACCACTAAATCTGTGTGTGTGTGTGTGTGTGTGTGTGTGTGTGTGTGTGTGTGTGTGTGTGTGTGTGTGAGGGGGGGGGGGTTGCGATGGGGATTTCCCTAATGTGATTTATCATTGAAGAAACAGCGCACAAAATACTCGTTTGGCCGATTCTCAAGTACTGTTTATCAGTCTAGGACCACCACCGCGTAAGTTTAACAGCGGAGGCAGAGGGGGATAGAGAGAGAGAGAGAGAGAGAGAGAGAGAGAGAGATTGAATCCAACGAAGAGAGACACCACGGGATCGTCTTGTCGGTGCGAATGCTTTACGGAGATGCTGAACATACTCCAGTGGCAGTTTTTACGAGAGAGGCCTTGTCTATCTAGAGGAGATTTACTGCTGAAATTCAGAGAAGCGCGTTCCAAGAAATGTCGGGCAACATGTTACTCCCACATAAGTCTTTGATAATGACCACGGCCAGAAAATAAGAGAAATTAGAGTTCATACGGTGCTGTCTAGACTGTCTTTCTGACCACACACCATTCCCAAATGGAACGAGAAGAGAGAATATGTTAGTGACACAAGTGATATCTTGCCTAAGCCACACACTGTAAGGTATGTCAGAATATCCATATGGATGGAGACAGATGGACCACATCCTGTGCAGCTGTGCAGACGCTTCGTAACAGAGGACTCATCAGAATTGTTTGAACGTGCGCTAGGAAGACATGGTTGCGCTCCCTCGTGTCCACAGTTATCTTCAGTGGTTGACCAGTCCGCATACATGAGCTTCTGTACTCAACAATATGTGCTGCGTTTTTTATAATACGTAAATAAGATGACTATGGATAGAGAGGTATTTAGAAAACAGTAGTGCTATACTGTGAGATATGCTACATGATTATGAAAATTTGTTTTAAAATTCCACAATATGTTGAGGCTAGAATTTGATATTCTTGAAACACTGCGTACGTGTGTTCTATTTTTCACATGATAAGCTTTCGAGTAATGCTGTTTTTACAGTGATAATGCTGGCAATAACACTGCATTACCTGCCAACAGATAATTCGTTTGTAAGTTTGTGTTACTTATTTAACACTAGCAAACGAAGCACTGTTATTGTTGCTGAAACTGCAACATAGAAAGGGAAGGATCATATAATAGCGGCTGTTGTTAGTTAATTCACGTACGAGACTAACAAAAATAAAATGGCTCTGAGCACTATGGGACTTAACTTCTGAGGTCATCAGTCCCATAGAACTTAGAACTACTTAAACCTAACTAACCTAAGGACAACACACACATCCATGCCCGAGGCAGGATTCGAACCTGCGACCGTAGCGGTCGCGCGGCTCCCGACGGTAGCGCGTAGAACAGCTCGGCCACACCGCGAGACTTACAGGAAAGGCTGGAAGCTACAGGTGATTCCACAAAGACCCACGCGTACATTGCGATCTCTTTAGAAAGCGCCAGTCATGTGCGAAACATTGAAGAGAAAAAGGCGTCGTCTAATTGGATTTTAAGGTAGCGCACAGCGACGATAAAAATTGTTTCGAGCGTGCACCACATGCCACAATGTAGGCGGAAAAACTACAGCTTTTGGGCGTTTCAAGAGGGAACGTCCGCATCGAAAGGGCCTGAGTGATTCGCGATGCCTTTTGAACTCATTCGAAAGCGTGTAACAATTTTATTTTTAATGCACAATACTCAAAAACCTATCAAATTGAAGACTACCGGGTGATAAAGTCAGTATAAATTTGAAAACTGAATAAATCTCGGAATAATGTAGATAGAGAGGTACAAATTGACACACATGTTTGGAATGACATGGGGTTTTATTAGAACCAAAAAAATACAAGAGTTCAAAAAATGTCCGACAGTTGGCGCTTCATCTGATCAGAATAGCAATAATTAGCATAACAAAGTAAGACAAAGCAAAGATGATGATCTTTACAGGACATGCTCAATATTTCCACAATCATTCCTCAAAAATAGCTGTAGTCGAGGAATACTGTTGTGAACAGCACTGTAAAGCATGTCCGGAGTTATGGTGAGGCATTGGCGTCGGATGTTGTCTTTCAGCATCCCTAGAGATGTCGGTCGATCACTATACACATGTGACTTCAGGTAACCCCAAAGCCAATAATAGCACGGCCTGAGGTCTGGTGACCTGGGAGGCCAAGCATGACGAAAGTGGCAGCAGAGCACACGATCATCACCAAACGACGCGCGCAAGAGATCTTTCACGCGCCAACTGTCGGACATTTTGTGAACTTTGGTTTTTTTTTTTTTTTTTAGTTCTAATAAAACCCCATGTCATTCCAAGCATGTGTGTCAATTTTTACCTCTCTTTCTACATTATTCCGTGGTTTATTAAGTTTCCAAATTTATGCTGACTTTTTGATCACCCTGTATATGAACTAAAATGTCTAGCAGCCAGTAAATACTTGTTAAATGAAACCGTACGTCGAAAACCGTACAGCTGCGAAAAATTGTGTGTTTAATCATCGTTTTGACTTGATTAGGTCGCCACATATTTTGAAGCAGCAGACGCGATGCTGTGAAAGTTAAACACTGTTTATGTAAAACATCGTGTGGAAGTGTTCCCTTTTCTTCCGGAAACTAGCAACGTAGTTTTTGCTACTAATACACGCCTTTTACTGATGCTTAAATACTGATATAAATACATTCGTTTTTCCTTTTCTTTCAGTTTGCAATTTCGAATGAAAAATAGCTTCTTGGTCGCGATGTTTTTAGGTGAGTAGTGACTAGAGGATGTTCGCAGAAATGTGAGATGGCTTGCGAGCGGCAGGGTGGCGGAGTGTGGCGCTGACCTTTGATTGGACGCGATTCGATTACCCCCACCACCCCACCGCCACTCCCCAGGGTCCAGCAGCCGCCTTTGTCTTACCTTAATGGCAATACTGGTCGATATCTAATTTTTCCCTCTCGATATTGTTATTTCAGTAGCCATTTGTGAGGTTAGATTAGATTAGGTGTATCGTTCTATATGCCCAGCACGAGAAAGTCAAGTATAATACGAGTCAGAAAAGCAAAACACTAATTTTACACAAGAATCAAATAATAAATACAGCAGTTTTTCTCGTAATAAGTTCATCGCTACACTACGAGAATGAAGTCCATAAGAAGTCCTTCAGGTTCCTCGTGCATTTGTGTTTTGCAAGCTTCTTACAAGGGGAGGCCACGACGTTTGGAATGCGGATTTACTGCAAACTTCGTACACTCGTAGTACTCCATGAGAACAAAATGTGTAAGCAGTAGCGTGTACTTCTCAAGCGTTATTGAGAAAATCGCAAGATAATTTCAGTCATCAAATATGTACCTGCGCGTGGCCGTTACTATCACAAAGCGGTGACAGCCGAGTGGTTTGTGTCCAAGCCCCGTAGTCGTAGGTCGTTGGTCGCTGGATCGTGTCCCGTTCATCACTTTTTTTTCCAACACAGTCATATTCTTTACTATTTATATTACAATTGATATAACGGGAAAAATACGTGTAATCAGATGAACTTTTATAGAATTTACAATGTTATTTGGCAGTCTACAAAGTTTTTTTTTTTTACAAATAATATAATATTCGTAACTACCGACTAGTAAACGACCAACGAGGGGAGGGCCACGCTTAATCGAAAGAGAACGAGAAATTGCTTCTCGTGAAGACGCTATTAAAATACACTCGATACTGCATGACCAATTATCAGAACCGATATTTAATGAAATGGTGTGTTATGCATGGTTTGCTTCCAAATTATCGAATGAAAGAGACGTTTTTAAAAATGTTATCGAGGTTTATTTTTCCATGAAAAATCTCAAAAGACATTGCGTATGTGGAAACATAGCATTTATTCAATGCAGCTGGTGCCGTTTAACTTTACGTTTTCCACGTTTTCACGAAAAATACCATCCTGCAACTTGTACTGGTAATGTTGAAAACGACGATTAGTTGTACATCTTTCGAAAGCTGTCTGTGGCAGTCGAATCTTGTAGGTAACAAGTAGTTTCGGGCTCCTTCCAGGTATAAGGGATTTCTCAAATCACGGACAAGCAGACATTTTCAGTTTCACTTATGTGTTTATATGGTGCGGAGACCTGGACATTGAAGAAGGAAGAGGAAGGAAATGAAAGAAGATTGGAATCACTAGAGATAGGGTTATGGAGAAGACTGGAAAAAGTGAAATGGGAAGACCGAGTAAGGAATGAAGAAGTATTAAGAAGGGTTGGAGAAGAAACAGACATGCTGAAAATTATCAGAAAGAGAAAACAGAACTGGATTGGACATTGTCTGAGGAGGGACTGTTTATTGAAGGAAGGAATAGAAGGAATGGTGGAGGGAAAAAGGGGAAAAGGAAGAAGAAGATATCGAATGGTGGACAATATCAAAGGAGGCAAATATTCAGAAATGAAAAGACTGGCTATGGACAGACAAGAGTGGAAGAGGCTTAACCCATGACAAGACCTACCGTAAGGCAGAATACGATACTACTACTGCTTATGCGTTTGGTCGTTTACTAGGGGGAATATTATATTATTTGTGATAATAAAACTTTGTAGACTGCCAAATAACATTGTAAATTTAATAAAAGTTCATCTGATTACACGTATTTTTTCCCGTTATATCAATTGTATCATAAATAGTAAAGAATATGACTGTGTTGGGAAAAAAAGTTACGAACGGGACTCGATCCAGCGACCTACGACTACGGGGCTTGGACACTAACCACTCGGCTGCCGCCGCTTCGTGATAGTAACGGTCACTCACAGGTACATATTTGATGACTGAAATTATCTTGCGATTTTCTCAATAACGCTTGAGAAGTACGCGCTACTGCTTACACATTTTGTTGTCCTCATGGAGTACTACGAGTGTACGAAGTTTGCAGTACATCCGCATTCCAAACGTCGTGGCCTCCCCTTGTTAGTTTTCGGTGCTCGCTGGGAAGTTAATGAAAATTGTTGCTGAAAAAGTCCGGGCAGCTTCGTAAGTCACTGATCATATCACAATCTCTAAGAGCAAAATTTGAAGTTTCTATGTTGTCGTCGTCTTCAGTCCAAAGATTGGTTTGATGCAGCTCTCGATGCTACTCAATGCTGTTTCTATATTCGATTTGTGTATGTTCGGGAAACACGTACGCTGTTGTCGAACATTATGGCAAGTTTGTGTTTGAACACATCCTTGCCGCGCTGAGTGGCCGCGTGGTCTGAGGCGCCATGTCACGGATCTCACGGCCCCTCCCGCCGCAGGTTCGAGTCTTCCTTCGTGTGTGTGTGATTTGGACATTTTTGAGCACGTGCGAACATAAGTATTGTCGCGTTTCGACGAGTGTTTACATGCACTTTGGACGCCATTCTTTTAAGATATCAGTAACAAGGTGCAGCTATCATCTAGAAAAAGCTCCAGCTTTCCTTAACATCAGACCACAACTTCACACTTACTTCAGTTGATGCTCTTCGCTGGCTTCTCATAACAACTGAGGACGAAATTCAAAAGCAGAACACTGACGACGACCAACCTAACCTGAAGAAAGGCTAGCATTTACACTGGTTAATAGCAGCGAGAGACATATTGTTAGTGATAGTTTCACATTTCAAATGCTGTTTTGTAACAGTATCTTATGTTTGTTGTAACAGGTGCGAAGTTCTTCGAAGGCTTTTTATTAAAGTACATACAAGGAAGTTAATGTCAATAAAATTTGATTAACTACATTGACATACGTATACGACCTGTCACATACGCTACATGATAAAATTTACTCTTGTGTGTGCTGGAGGGCAGACAGCGTGACACAGAGTAGACTGTTTTTATTTATCATCAAAGATCTCTTAACATAAGTGGTACACCACTCGTGTAATTACAAATACAATGAACATAAGGAACGAGAATGATAAAGTTTTTCGTATATTTTTAATTTTAATCAGCTTAATAGTTACATATTCGCATTTGTCTAATTTCAATGAAATTTATTTTTCTTTTTAATAAAAAAAATTACATAGGTTTTGCTTATTCATAGCGTTCCCGCCTGATGCAGCAATTTAATAAATTTATCGTTTTTCTCATGTCTCAGGCAGCGCCTTTGAGTACTTCGGGAATTTTCCACTAATCATATTTCATTGCCTTCAACATTTGTTGTGTGAATCTCATGGTACCGGGAGCACGTATGACAGCCATCTTAAAATTCGGAAGCGGTGAACCGTGTAGAAAATGAGTGACGTTATATAAAGGACTGGTTAACATATGGAACATTTTTGTTCTACATAGTTATCCTCCTGTCTGTTACTTAAAAATAAACATTACTTATAGGAAAACTGAAATTTTCAATGTTTAATTCAGGTTTTATTCGAAAATTTTTGATTTGTAATATGAAACGGAGGGATGTTGTTGTAAAAATAAAGAAAACAATACAGCTTATCATGCAATGCAAGGAAATGCAATTTCTTCAACCAAAAGGTAAAATAAAAAATCACAAAATAAGGGGCTTTCAAACTTTGCTTCAGTACTTCGTCGAACTTATAAAAACATGTCTCCGTTATTCATAAACAGCTTTCGCATTTATGAATAACAGCAGGAAACTCTAGGCTTTGGTCATAATGAAACACGTTCTACTGAGTACAAAATAAAGATTATATTTATTCTTTGTTTTTGCATGTAAACTGTAATTGCTCTGGTTACACAATAGGGCAGAAGTTACACGATCAACTAATTTTTATTATTTATAAAATGCAATTTCTATTCTGTAAAGATATAAAATCCTCAATGAACTGACCACTGAATGATGTGTATTTCTAATTATGAACGAACGAACGACCAGACAAACATAAAAACAAAGAGAAAACGGCAGCTTCCATTTTCTCCCTTGCACGTTCATTTATATTTCTTTCCTTATCAGTTCTACAATTACTACCATTTATTACGTCATTTATGTTGTGTACCAAAATTACCGAACCGTAGGCAGAGCGCAAAATGGGCGTTTTTCGTCACGTTTTATTCAGTATAAACATCGCTGCTTGTAGCGTCTTTCTGCTTACAATGCGGATATGATGTCTGTGCGCACATCTCACTAGCACTTCGGCCTTTTTCACTGTTGCTGTACGTTAAAACAAGAAATAAACACCTGAGAGGCCGTAAACAATGAAGAATGAAAGGCTGACGACGGAGTCTTACCGTAAGGCAATATTTTTTCGATCGGCTAGTAACAGATCAACCAAAGGCTATAAGGATGGAACGAAGGGAGGGAGGGAGGGAAATGACTTCTTCCCCTCCACGAATCACCTCTCTCAAACATTTTTCTCACCTGCCTACCGAACCTCATCAACATACGGGACGGTGCATGTTCCGAACTTCTTCCATAGAGGAGCGCTAATTTTTTCCACGCGTTTTCTTGTTCGGGACGTACGTCTGGAACAGGCTACGGACACGAGAAAACTGATCGCGGCGTAGTGCCAGACTCAATTGGAAAGAGGACACCCGAGGGAACGAGCGTTCCCAGAAGGTTCATTTTAACCCGAGAAGCGCGCAGCCGACCGCCTCGTCGCGTATCGCATTAGCATCGACCCGGCGCCCACGCAGGCCAGCTTTTTAATTAGACGCCGGCCTGTCCATCCCAGCGGTGTTAATCTGCTCGGCTCTCCGCTTTATACCTTTCCGCTCGTCTACAGTTTCAGTTATTGGAGCAATCTCCGGTGCCGGCGGTGCTCGCGCGCGGCTACACTCCGCAAATTGAAGGCGCGCCGGAACGTATATTGTGCCCTTCGCATTGGGTTCCTAGCTCCCACTCCCGGTCGTTTACGTTCCGCTCCGTGACGTCACGCGGGGTAGCGCCAGCAGCGCGGAGACCCTGCGACGGGTTCCTCCAGGTACCAAGCCTTCAGAGTTCAGTCATTTGGTGGGTTGAACCTACCGATACAGCCTACGGAATATCAGACCAGCTGTGTGGCTGGATTGAAGAGTTTTTAGCAAACAGAACACAACATGTTGTTCTCACTGGAGAGACGTCTACAGACGCTAAAGTAACCTCTGGCGTGCCACAGGGGAGTGTTATGGAACCATTGCTTTTCACAATATATATAAATGGCCTAGTAGATAGTGTTGGAAGTTCCATGCGGCTTTTCGCGGATGATGCTGTAGTATACAGAGAAGTTGCAGCATTAGAAACTTGCAGCGAAATGCAGGAAGATCTGCAGTGGATGGGCACTTGGTGCAGGGAGTGGCAACTGATCCTTAACATAGACAACTGTAATGTATTGCGAATACATAAAAAGAAGGATCCTTTCTTGTATCATTATATGATAGCGGAACAAACAATGGTAGCAGTTACTTCCGTAAAATATCTGGGAGTATGCGTACGGAACGATTTGAAGTGCAATGATCATATAAAATTAATTTTTGGTAAGGCGGGTGCGCCGGCCGTGTGGCCGTGCGGTTCTAGGCGTTTCAGTGTGGAACCGTGTGATCGCTATGGTCGCAGGTTCGAATCCTGCCTCGGGCATGGGTGTGTGTGATGTCCTTAGGTTTAAGTAGTTCTAAGTTCTAGGGGACTTATGACCACAGATGTTGAGTCCCATAGTGCTCAGAGCCATTTGAACCATTTTAAGGCGGGTGCGAGATTGAGATTCATTGGGAGAGTCCTTAGAAAATGTAATCCATCAACCAAGGAGGTGGCTTACAAAACACTCGTTCGACCTATACTTGAGTATTGCTCATAAGTGTGGGATACGTACCAGATCTGGTTGACGGAGGAGATAGAGAAGATCCTAAGAAGAGCGGCACGTTTCGTCACAGGGTTATTTGGTAAGCGTGATAGCGTTACAGAGATGTTTAGCAAACTCAAGTGGCAGACTGCAAGAGAGGCGCTCTGCATCGCGGTGTAGCTTGCTGTCCAGGTTTCGAGAGGGTGCGTTTCTGGATGAGGTATCGAATATATTACTTCCCCCTACTTATACCTCCCGAGGAGATCACGAATGTAAAATTAGAGAGAATGGAGCGCGCACGGAGGCTTTCCGGCAGTCGTTCTTCCCGCGAACCATACGCGACTGGAGCAGGAAAGGGAGGTAATGACAGTGGCACGTAAAGTGCCCTCCGCCACACACCGTTGGGTGGCTTGCGGAGTATAAATTTAGATGTAGATGTAGACTTCGACTGTGGCACGTGACGTAACAATAATGTATCGTGTGACGTCATAGTGTGCAACTCGAGACCTACGAGAAAGACAGGCCGCGGCGCTTACGTCACGAAGGTAGGCCTGCGCTCGCTCGCTCAACTCAGCAGATAAACTACGTTTCTACACCTGTTTACTCGTAACCGGTTGTGGATGCACAAACGAGAATTGCAACTTCTACTGGAATCCGCTGTTATGGAATCTTACTATTATTTGTCCTACAATGATCAGAACTCCATAGGCCTGGTTGTAATTTGTTACAGCTGTACTGGGACAATAAAATTAAGATCGTGCCAAAATGACTATCAGTTGCATAAGGCTCCACTTCTTGTATGAAATGAGGACTGTTAAACAGAAGAGACTAAATGCTATAAACAAGCCTTTATACCATTAATATCGAGTATTGATCTTAAATTAAATTTTGTTGTAGTATTGTTAATCAGTAAGACTTCATAATAAGATTTCAGTAGAAGATGCAATTTTCATTAGTAAGAACACGCCCAGCTGCGAGTTAACACGTTAAGAAACGCATTTTGTCTGCTGAGCTGAGCGAGCGACGTACACGCCGCTGCCTGTCTTTCTCTTGGGCCTTGTTACAACGACAGATATAACAGAACACTGCCAATACTTACTTCTGCTTCCATACTATTATTCCAATACATTTTGAGCGTGCAGCCGTGTAAACCCATCTTCTTCACGAATTACTCGACGCGTATCTTCTGCCCATCCTCGGCTCTCGGTTCACTCACAGGATGGCCGGAACATACGAGGCGGAAATATGTTTCGTTTATTGCTTTATTTAACCTGGTAGGATAATGGTCTTCCTGTCCTCCCTTACATCTGACGAGTCATTCTACATATTTTGAACTACATTCATCAGGAAAAGTATGTTATAAGCTACATTTAATATATCTGCACAACACACAGGCGCGGATTAAACGATACCATGACGAACCGTGCCGCTGTTCGTAGGATCTTTTGTTTCTTCTATTAATACAACCTCGTACAGGTCTCAGACTGATATTCATTACTCAAGAATCGGTCGAGCAAATATTTTATAACTAACTTCGTTCGTGGATGAATTAAATTTTCCTAAGTCTCCTGATAAGTTTCACCTATTTTTGCGTAATACCTTAGTAATTAAGGCACTGGCTCCTTAGCCGAAAGACGCATAGGTAGTAAAAGCGTTTGGCCATCCAGATTTTTGGATCTCTAAATAACTCACGGCGAGTCCGGGGTTACTTCTCAGAAATGACTTAGCTGACTCCATACCCTAACCTTGTAAGAACCGAACTAATGCATTGTGTATAGCGATCTCGTAGTGGATGGCCATTTTCAATTCCTATCTTGTTATTTAGATAGCTTACTGTTTAGCTAGAACGTCATGTTTCCACTAGAGTTTAACGTTCGATCGACTCAAGTCAGTTGATGCGGAAGGATGTGTGCTCAGCCATAGAGAAACTATGGAGAACCTAAATCTAGAAAATACTCGGACAACGGTTTAGACCCCCCACCCTGCTAACACGATTCGACCGTATACTTGACTATTGCATCACTTACAGTCTGTGCTCGTGCTGGTTGTTCCGATGCATTACATCGTTTAACTACATAATCATTCGCTCCTATCCTGTTCTCTTGTGTGTGTGTGTGTGTGTGTGTGTGTGTGTGTGTGTGTGTGTGTGTGTAAAACATGCGTTTTGTGCATTTCTAAATCACGAACTTATCGAACAGTGAAACTTCCTGGCGGATTAAAACTGTGTGCCGGACCGAGACTCGAACTCGGGGCCTTTGCCTTTCGCGGGCAAGTGCTCTACCAACTGAGCTACCCAAGCATGACTCATGCCCTGTCCTCACAGCTTTACTTCTGCCAGTACCTCGTCTCCTACCTTCCAAACTTTGCAGAAGCTCTCCTGCGAACTTTGCAGTACTAGCACTCCTGAAAGAAAGGATACAGCGGAGACATGGCTTAGCCATTAGTTCGGTTCTTACAAGGTTAGGGTATGAAGTCAGCTAAGTCATTTCTGAGAAGTAACCCCGGACTCGCCGTGAGTTATTTAGAGATCCAAAAATCTGGATGCCGGGAAGTTTCATATAAGCGCACACTCCGCTGCAGAGTAAAAATCTCATTCTGTTATCGAACAGTGTAGAACGGCTGGACATTTTAATTCTTCTCAACAACCCAGGACACGTCTTTGAAAGTAGCAATATATTGTAGGTAGGAAATTCCCCCGTATTTTGATTATAACAAAAGTTGCACATCTTTAACGTTAAACAGTGTTTATTAGTGTTGTCCTCCAGACAGTTGGCTATGCTGCTCCTATTTAACAATTCGTACACTGCTACCTACGTACATGAAACTGACGCCCAGATCCACGGACGCATTTTACGACAGTCGAAACTGAGCTTGCCTTCGACGGACTGCCGGTGAGATCGGCTTTAGGCGTTCCGTGTTATCTGCTATGAATGAATCCTTTGATGCGCGCCCATGGTTAGCCCTGGGTGAGATTCGCACTGCTAGCTTACGCCTATCTCGCTGATGCAAGGCCCCGCCGACTTCATCCGATTCCATTGACGTCACTGTATACTCCGCACGTGCCATTGTGCCACCGAAGCGCGTGTTGACCCATACATGTAACTACTGCACCATGTCGCTTTGATGCCACCACAGCTCATTTGAAATGTCACATTTAGGAAAATACGCTAAACTGTGGAACTGCTGACATTAAATCTGTCATTTTTGCGCAATAATGAATGTCATCCAAATGCAGGGACAATGAGAAAAATTCTAAATGTTGCACAGAAAAGTTGATATCGATTAAAATTTATTTTATTTTGGTCGGTGTTTCGCTACAGCATAACAGAAGTATCAGATTCATTAGCAGAGTAGCTGTGTTCACTCTAGTAGTCAAATGTTTCGTTCGGATGGGTAAAGTGAAAATAATGCCGTCGTGAAATTCTTTATCGCAAATGAAATTTCATCCAAGCATGGTGAACATCTGTCAGGAATGTCTTGCTTCACTCAAAACATTTAGAAATGGTTAGGTTAATTAAAACGTGAAGTTCTCCTTTCATGATTATTCACATAAAGAACATACCAAAACTGCAACCAGAAATGGAAACGTGGAGAAAGTGTATCGTATGATCCACTGGAAGTTCAGTACCAATTTTCCTTCCTCCCCTCCAAGCCCTCGCAGCACCTGAGTTCCAACAAACTATCTCTGCAGTCAGAGATACGAAACATGACTGATCAAGTTACTCCTTTCTTAATTAAATTTAGGACAGAAGATGGGAATAATACAGCATGCAAAAAATAATTAGTCTATCCGTAAAATAGAACCATTCACCAATAATTGAAATTTTAAATAAATGTAATTAATTCACGGTTACACTGCTCCCGAAAGTAGGAAACTTATACAATTTTTTTTCTTCATTTTTAGACATGTAACATACTTGTGCATTTGATTGTCAACATTAGCTTCTATACACAGAGAAACTCGATATTAGTTATTTTACAAACCAGACAACGGTGTCAGGCAAGTACACAACTAATTTCTGCAACTGTAGCTGTTAGCAGGTGCTACACAGGTCAAACTGCGTGTAACTATACTATGAAATCTAATACATCCTCTGCGGCACTCCCTTTAGAGCAAATAAACAAATCGGAAACTGACGTCCTCTTAGTTCAGATAGTTCACCCAAGACCGTCCATTGTTGGTTCTCAAAAATTAAACGTACGTAGCCCAAGAAGCTCTAACACGTCCTAACACAAGGTAGCTTTAATGTTGTCTTAATCACTGAAGACAGACTAACAGCTCAGTTGCATAGGATCTTCTTAAGAAACCATTCACGCTCTACGCGCCTGAAGTAATTTCAGTAAACCTAAGCCGCATTGAGTGGACAGGAATTTGAACCCTGATCCTCCTGAATATAGAACAGTTGTAACCATGGCAACCAACCCACTCGTGAAGCAATAGGAAGTAAAAAAAAAAAAAAAAAAAGCAGTTAGCAAATCTTTGGATATTTGGATGAACGCGCCAATTCATGCAGTTATTGAACTTCCGTATTATCTGTTAGGACATCACTCACGAGCTTGTATCCATATGCATCATTCACAAACACATTCTACATACACTATGTGATCAAAAGTATCCGGACACCCCCAAAAACATAAGTTTTTCGTATTAGGTGCATTGTGCTGCCATGTACTCCATATCAGCGACCTCAGTAGACATCGTTACACATCGTGAGAGAGCAGAATGGAGCGCTCCGCGGAACTCACGGACTTCGAAGGTGGTCAGGTGATTGGGTGTCTCTTGTGTCATACGTCTGTACGCGAGATTTCCACACTCCTAAACATCCCTACGTCCACTGTTCCCGAAGTAATAGTGAAGTGGAAACGCGAATGGACACGTACAGCACAAAATCATACTGGCCGACCTCGTCTGTTGACTGACAAGAGACCGCCGATAGTTGAAGAGGGTCGTAATGTGTAATAGGCAGACGTCTATCCATACCATCACACAGAAATTCCAAACTGTATCAGGCTCCACTGCAACTACTATGACAGTTAGGCGGGAGGTGAGAAAACTTGGATTTCATGGTCGAGCGGCTGCTGATAGCCACACATCACGCCCGTAAATGCCAAACGACACGTCGCTTGGTGTAAGGAGCGTAAACATTAGACGACTGAACAGAGGAAAAACCTTTTGACGATCCGATGGCAGGGTGTGTTTATGGCGAATGCCGGGTGAACGTCATCTGCCAGCGTGTGTAGTGACAACAGTAAAATTCGGAAGCGGTGGTGTTACGGTTTGGTCATTTTTTTTCATGGAGTGGGCTTGCACCCCTTGTCGTTTCGCGTGGTAATGTCACAGCACAGGCCTACATCGATGTTTTAAGCACCTTCTTCCTTTCCACTGTTGAAGAGCAGTTCTGGGATGGCGACTGCATCTTTCAGCACGACCGAGCACCTGTTCATAATGCACAGCTTGTGGCGGAGTGATTACACGACACTAAGATCCCTGTAAAGGACTGGTCTGCACAGAGTCCTGACCTGAATCCTACAGAACACCTTAGGGATAGTTTGGAACGGCAACTTCGTGCCAGGCCTCACCGACCGACATCGATACCTCTGCTGAGTGTAGCACTCTGTGAAGAATGAGCCGCCATTCCCCAAGAAAACTTCCAGCACCTGATTGAACGTACGCCTGCGAGAGTGGAAGCTTTCATTAAGACTGAGGGTCGACCAACATCATATTGAATTCCAGCGTTATCGATGGAGGGCGCCACAAACTTGCAAGTTGTTTTCAGCCATGTTCCGGATACTTTTGACCACATAGTGTATTAACTGTATATTCTTATTAAGAGCTTAAAAGTCGCTACAGTGTATATAAAGTTTTCTTACAAGCAGATACTCTGTGCTGAGTAATAAGACATTCACGTTCTTAAAAACACTGCAGTGTCGCAATAAGAAAAGAGACATTCCCAGATGCCTCACAGCATGTAAGTGCGGAAGTGGCACATGTTGATACTTACTTTCAGAGAAATGATTCTTGGACGTCTCTCCGAACACACACGCAGGTGAAGTATGCAATTATAATTTCTTTCGGTTTGTACGCGGTGCACTAAGAGCTGAAAGACACGTGTAAACCGATTCAACTTGCGTTGTTAAGTTTCAAGTTTTAAATGCGAGCGATGTGTAACACTGGAGCGATGTATTCAGAAGGGCGTCTGTGAAGTTTGGAAAGTAGTAGAGAGAGACTGGCTGAAGTAAGGCTGTGAGGGTAGGTCGTGAGTCGCGCGCAAATAAGTTAGAAAACGGCAAGACCATTGCCCGCGAAACACAAGGTTTCGGATTCCAGTCCTGGTGTACAACACAGTTCCAAGCTGCCAGGGAGTGCATTAAATCATTTCTTCCGCTCATATCTGAGCATATGGTTTGCTGTCCTCAGTAGATTCTCAATTTGATTGACTGAGAGAACGTTTGCAAAGGATAACAGCTTTAGGAATTGTTGATACAATTAGGCTTCAAACTATTTTTTGTAAAATAGGGGTGGTATTTGTAGTTCGTATTGGAACATTTAGTTTAATGTTTAACACCTGTGGTACTAGGGTATGCGATGTTGTACGTCAGTTGTTACGGAAATAAGGCACATAACTTTAAAATTTATCATACGTAAGACTGACGACTATCTTCTGCCGATAGTATCACAGGCAATAGGTTTTCAGCCGGCCGGTATGGCCGTGCGGTTTAGACGCTTCAGTCTGGAACCGCGTGACCGCTACGGTCGCAGGTTCGAATCCTGCCTCTGGCATGGATGTGTGTGATGTCCTTAGGTTAGTTAGGTTTAATTAGTTCTAAGTTCTAGGTGACTGATGACCTCAGAAGTTAAGTCGCATAGTGCTCAGAACCATTTGAACCAATAGGTTTTCAGTTTGTCACCTGCGTCAATAATACATTTCTTTTCCTAATCAGGGGAAAAATTACTTTTTTCTATTCAGATTTGTGTTGCGGTCTATGTTCAATCGTCTCCTTGCGTTTTAGTTTGAGTTGCGAGCTGTTTCATAACCTTTTGATTATCAAAAGGTGGAATTTCTATACCATTAGAATACTTAGAAGATGCAAGAATCTACTAAAGAGATTGCCTACATTACGCTTGTCCGCCCTCTTTTGACTAACGGAAAACACCGAAAAAGTTCAAGGAAGGCCGCTCGTTTTGTATTATTGTGAAATTGGGGAGAGAGAGTAACCGATATGATACTTGAGTTGGGTAGGCAGTCATTAAAACGAAACCGTCCTTCGCTGTAGCGAGGTCTTTTTACGAAATTTCAATCACAGACTTCCTCCTCCGAATGCGAAAATATCGTGTTGTCTTCCTCGTACTGAGGGAGAAATGACCATTATAAAAAAATAAGAAATCGAAGCTCGCACGGAAAGATCTAGGTGTTTATTTTTCGTACGTGCTGTTCGAGACTGTAACACTTTAGAGGAACAGAAAGTGATCTACGAACCCCTCTCCCCCCCCCCCCCCCCTTGCCAAGCATTTTAGAGTTAATTGCAAATTAGTCACCTTGCTATGTGTGTAGACTTTTTCTCCTCTCTATAGTAGTCAAACTATGTTTATTTCGATGCAGTTTCAGGGATAGCAAAGTTACATGCAACGGCTGACGAGAGCTGCAGCGATTTTAGAAGTTTTCTTAGAGCCACTAGGTGGAATGATTTGTCGACGAGTTCCGTGCTGTAAAGCTATCTACAGCCACATTTATACATATTGTGCAATCTACCTTGCGGTGCGTGGCGGAGGGTACTCTCAGCACTACTGGTTATTTCCTTTCTTCTTCCACTCGCCAATAGAGCTAGGGAAAAATGACTATCTATGTGTCTTCATACGAGCCCTAATTTCTCTTTCCTTATCTTCGTGCTCCTACGTGAATTGTATGTTGACGACAATAGGGTCGTACTGCAGTCAGCTTCAGTAGCCAGTTCTCTAAATTTTCTCAATAGTATTCTTCGAAAAGAACATCGCCTTCCCTCCAGGAATTCTCATTTGAGTTCTCGAAGCATCTCCGTAATACTTGGAGTAATAAATTCTCGTATGAACCGAAGTCGACTGTTCCCCTTCCCTACAACAAGTCTTACAGGCTTATGCCATATCATATCGCTTTTCAACATTACGCCTAGATATTTAATCGAAGTGACTGTGTCAAGCAGCACTCCACTAATGATTTGTTCGAATATTACGGGTTTACTTTTCCTGCTCATCTACATTTAGAGCTAGCTGCCGTTCATCATACCAGTTAGAAATTTTGTTAAAGTCATCTTGTATCCGCCACAGTCATTCAAAGACAATACCTTCCCGTACACCATAGAATCAGCAGCAAAAATCTGCAGATTGCTGCTCCGTCAGATCATTTATGTATAGCTGGTACTCAAACAAAAGTGTTCAGTACTTTGAGAGGTGGTAGTAGTCATCGAAACAAGAAAAATAAGTCCAGTAGATTGGGGTCCAGAAACGCATACTTTCAGAGATGAACACGTGTTTATAGTAAGGGCAGCGCGATGCTTGGTTGCGGATGTTAGCCCAGTCGTTGCTTTGGCGCTCCGCAAATATGTCGGCAGGGTATTATGATGTCTTACTCACAGTACTCTACCTACCATTAGGTGGTCTGCTGTCAGTTGTGCGGTTCGAGTCGTGTTGTAGGCTATGTTAGTCTTCGTCGTGTGCCTTATTGTGCAGTACTGTCAATTCTGGGTACGTATCATGTTCTACTTTCTTGCAAACGTGGATTCACTTGTGTATTTACTGTTATTGCGCTGATTGTACGTACAAATGGTGGAGTGCATTTACATTTTCTCTCTTCTACCACTTGTTAGCAATGGAAACCTACTACTCGACAAGTGAAATGGCGGATATGATATTCTGCTATGGTTTAGCAAATGCACGTAAATGCGAGCCGGTGCTCTCTACGCAGAAAAATATCCACAGCGCAGAGTGCCCTCTGATAACCTGTTCGGCAGACTTTTCCAGCCAGAATGAAATTTTCACTCTGGCAGATTGAGACTGTGTGTTTGACCGAGGCTCGAACTCCGGACCTTTGGCTTTCGCAGGCAAGTGCTTTACCAGTCTGACTGGCAGTGTAAGGCCCCGCACAGCCGCACACCTGACATGGAAGTGCGTGTGCTACGTTCGGTGGAAGAAACCCCTGGGACCATGTGCGACGATTAGCAACAGTAGAAGACGTGTCTCATTCTCATACCACGGGGGGGTTACTTCATGAACAGTTCCTGTACCCATATCACCTATCGCGCGTTCATGCCCTAAGGCTAGAGGATCATCATGGCAGATGGTGGTTCTGTCAATGGCAGTTGCAGAAGTATGCCACAGATCCACTGTTCTCATCCGAGATTTTATTTACCGGTGATGCAGGGTTCACAAGAGATAATGATTTGAATTTCCGTAACCAGCATGTATGGGCAAATGTAAATCCCCAAGAAATTCAGGAAAGAGGGCATCAACACCGATTCTCAATCAAAGTATGGGTAGACGTACTTGGCGATAGATGAATAGGGCCATTCATGCTACTACAAAGGTTAACTGGGGATCATTATCTGGACTTCCTCATTAATGTATTGCCCATCTTGCTGGAGGCTGTACCATTGCAGGAACGAATACAAATGTGGTTTATGCACTATGGCGTACCAACACAATTTCGTCACAATGTGTGCGAATATTTGAGGACCACTGGATTAGTCGGGGAGGGGGGGGGGGGGGGGGAGGCTCCGCACCTTGGCCTTTCCGTTCTCCAGATCACCATCACCTACATTTCGGGTTATGGGGTACACTTGAAGGAATTGGTCTACGCCACGTCGATCAACGATGTGCGGGCGCCACAGGTTCACGTCTTCAATACTTGTGTGTGTGTGTGTGTGTGTGTGTAAAATCTTATGCGACTTGACTGCCAAGGTTATCAGTCCCTAAGCTTACACACTACTTAACCTAAATTATCCCAAGGGCAAACACATACACCGATGCCCGAGGGAGGACTCGAACCTCCGCCGGGACCAGCCGCACAGTCAATGACTGCAGCGCCATAGACTGCTCGGCTAATCCCGCGCGGCTCAATACTTGTCAGCAGGTACAACAGAGTGTATATACTTCGAAGGGTGCGTCATTCCTTACGTCTGAGATCAGAGGGGCGCATTATCATGAATGAACACCACGTTGAAAACCACCTGTAAACTCGTCTTTATTGCAGAGAGTATGTATTTCCTGACCCATGTTTACTGGACGTATTTTTCTTGTTTCAAAAAAATGGCTCAAATGGCTCTGAGCACTATGGGGCTTAACTTCTGAGGTCATCAGTCCCCTAGAACTTACAACTACTTAAACCTAACTAACCTAAGGACATCACACACGTCCATGCCCGAGGCAGGATTCGAACCTGCGATCGCAGCGGTCGCGCGGTGCCAGACTGTAGCGCCTAGAGCCGCTAGGCCACTCCGGCCGGCTTTTCTTGTTTCAATGAGTACTACCACCTCTCAAAGTATTCGACACTTTTTTCAACACCCAGTATAGAGAATAAGACCGGTGTATCACACTTCCCCGTGACATTCCTGACGAAGCCCTTGTCTCTGATGAATACGGGACGGCGGAGACAAAGTACTGGGCATTGTTATTTAAGAAGTCTTGTAGCTACTCACATATCTGTGAACCTATTCAATGTGCTCGAATCTTCGTTAACGGTGGCGCACCATGTCAAATACTTTACGAAAATGTAGGAATACGGAATCTGCCTGTTGCCCCTCATCCATAGTTCGTAGGATACCATGTGAGAAAAGTGCAAGCTGAGTATCGCACGAGTGACGCTTCCTAAAACCGTACCGACTCGTTGACGGAAGCGTTTCCGTTCCAAGGAAATTTATTGTGGGAAGAATGCGAGAGTTGTGGTCAGACCCCTGGAGACAAAAATACATTAACCAATCGAAATGTCATTATCAAAAAGTAAGTGCTTGACTGTTATAGAGAAGCAAGAAAAATTTGAAAAAAAAAATCAAAGGTGGGACTACCAATGGATTTGAATTCACTAATGTAGACTCGAGTTCGCCTCTTATTACGCCTCACATGCCATAACACAGTGGCGCTCGAAGAGAAAATAGAGCCGGTGGGGGATATTTCGGTATTACACTGAGCCAGAAAACGGTGACGGGGCCGTCTGTAAAACGTTGGTAAATCACTCAGATTTAGTACTTGGCCGGCGCGCGGCGCGTCCTGGCAGGCTGCTGGCGGCACACCCGCTGCCAGAGACGCCGCAACACGACGCTCCCCGCACACACAGCCGTTTTCGGAAAAAAGTGACAATATTTGACAAAAGAACTTACATCGGAAACTTTTTTTATAGGAAATCAGAATACACAATGTGCTATAACGTCTCCCGACACGCTGCTGAACTTTATCAAATGGTTCAAATGGCTCTAAGCACTATGGGACTTGACATCTGAGGTCATCAGTCCCCTAGACTTAGAACTACTTAAACCTAACTAACCTAAGGACATCACACACATCCATGCCCGAGGCAGGATTCGAACCTGCGACCGTAGCAGCAGCGCGGTTCCGCACTGAAACGCCTAGAACAGCTCGGCCACAGCGGTCGGCAGAGAGGTCACCGGTCCCACTGGATTAGGGAAAGATGGTGAAGGAAATCCGCCGTGCCCTTTCAAAGCATTCATCCCGGCATTTGCCTGAAGCGATTTAGGGAAATCAAGGAAAACCTAAATTACGATGGCAGGACGCGGGTTTGAACCGTCGTCTTCCCGAATGCGGGTCCAGTGTCCTAACCACTGCACCACCTAGCTAGTTGCTGTTGGTAGCCCCTTGGTTCATCTGTGAGGTCAGTTGCTCAACAGCTGCGTGTCTAATCGCCTGTACATATTGAAACGTCCCCTTAGAAAATTTTATGAATTACTGTGCTGGTAAACCCCTTACGTTATTTGATTTTCAAACAGCTGAGCAGAACTGAACGTACTCAGACATTTCGCTCTTTACCTATTCTGATCAACACTAAACTGACACACAATATTTTTAGCGCAACGCAATCTGACTTTCAAAAATTCCTACAAAAGAATGGCCCTGACTAACAATAACCTATACCTTTCACAAATCACTTACCTCACAAAAACCTTCGTTACTCGAACTACTGCAGTACAGCGAGCGCCACTACTGCCAGCTGAATAAAAGATTCTAACTACTGATAGGCATAGTTAGCAAATGAAAGATTTTGATAAAGAACAAACAATCTATTTACCTTAATAGTGTTCAAAAGTCATTATATATATATATATATATATATATATATCAGTCCATGACATCCAGTCTTAAAAATTTACTGTCTCTGATGGACACACGTCCAGATCATCCGCTCTCAAAACTCTGCCATCTCTCTCCGCACATCCACCACTGCTGGCGGCTCACCTCCAACTGCGCAACGCTATGCGCTGTTAACAGCCAACTGCCCAACACTACAATAGCATATTCCAACAATGCGAACCACACAGCACAGTCAGTGATTTTCATATAGAGCGCTGCATGGCGTTACCAACATAAAAACCTAAACAGCCTACTTACAATATCTCCGCATCCGTCTGTGGTCCGTGGTGTACTAGAGTTGCCTCGGCGCCGGTTTTGGAAAGCGCCATTCTGTCGTGCACAGTATACTTTAACCATGACAGCACACGAACATTTTACAAACTTAGCCGTTTCGAAAATGCTTCCGCCCTTGGCCCGTAAGCCAATGATTATGCCCTCCTGGGCGTCAGATAAATCGCTTCGCCCCGACACGCTTTATATACCCTCCACTGCTAGTGCTGCCACCGGCCGTGGCTTATTGCACTTTGGGATCGAAAACATGAGCGATGGTCGGGTTAATGTGACTGGACTGTGTATTTCTAGATAAACACTGTACGTAGCATTCTAGCAGAATACCACCGTCTGTGTGCATCGGAAAGTATTCGAGCGTAGCGCGCAGCACGTGCGCCTCTTTCGTAATGCGGGATGAGTTAGTAGTTGTAGCTTGCAGTGAGGCGGCAAGTGGCGCCAAAGGAGACCGAGTGCTTGTTCAGAACTTTAATAGCTTCGGGCTGCCTCAGTGCCCTTATAATAGAAACTCGGGCTAGAGGCACAGTGCTTGTTGCCTGTGTGCAAACCCGTTCAAACAAACATCTGTTACCCCCGAGCTACTGGGGGAACGTTGAGCAAACGCATACAGTGGCATCTGTACCAAAGAGCTACTAACGGGCAGAACCTGCGCCAGTAGCTTTATTTGTGTTTACAAGACAGTAACTTGTGCTTATTTCCCACGAGTATTCGATACAGTAAATTCCCTGATAATGATCAACTTTGCAAAGGAAATCGTTACCATAATTCTCAATACCACTGTTTGTCTCTGATGCTTCGCAGCAGCAAAGAGTGTATGTGCATACGTCTGTAGTTAGAAACGAGCGCACTTAAAGTCCAGCTATAGCTCGTGCCACACTAATTTGGGATGGTTCTTAAGTTAGTCTCATCTTTTTCGCTGCGAAATACACCGGCTTTCATTGGGATAATTAAAAGGCAGAATATTTCAAAGGATAAACGCATTCAGCTCTCTCTGTCCCATATAAATGATTCTGCAACTGTACAAGTTCACATTTATGTATTACAGCAAAACTTTATACTAACTGAGGTACATAGCTACCACATGACGATATCTGATAAGATAATACCACGATCTAACAAATACAGTCTCGAAACTCATTGCTATGGAAGTTGTTAACGTCTAACAGGTGAAACGACACTAGCGCCCCGAGCGGGGAAAACGACAGCCGTAAGATTGATTGTTTTAATTATCTTTCTACGTAATTAACGAAACAGTTATAATATTTTTCGTTCAAGCATTACGAAATTATCAGGAGACATCAACAATAGAGAAATAAATGTGAAAAGGGCGAATACCACTGATTCAATGACTAGTTACAACTTATTCACGTATAAAACACTTTCGAATAAAGGTATAATTGCAGCTTACTCCGCTGAAAGCAAGAGAGTATAAAAACGTATTTCATCCCTAAGAAGCATGTATTCCTGTTGGGTTCTTTTATTATGATAGGCTCTTTCTTTGACATGTAACCATTTTGTATTGGGACTAATGATTTTCACATTGACATTTCACTCGAGTTTCTAATACAGGAGTATTTTTGTAAATGCAATTACTTTTGCTTCAAAAGCGAGTGTATTTAAGATTCTTGTCTTTAGTGGCTCAAATGTAGCAAAATCGCGGAACTGGTTTCTTCTGTGTCGAGGAACAGTTTTATTGCTTCTGACATTTTATATGGGGCATTCAAATGACAGCGAGACGGATGTAGAATAAGGTAAGTAAACTGCATATGTGCACGCCTGGGTACAATCATGGTTTCGTAGGGAACCGCAAAATCTTTTCCTTGAAGGCATTGACCATCTTTTCTCAAGTGGGATAAATGTATTAACAGTTCTGGCCATTACCTTTGGAAAAAAAAGAAGAGCAGTTCACTTACTTTTTTTCCATCCGTTTGGTTTCCATTTGACTGCCCCTTAAATTTTATAGTGTGTGTGGTTTTCCCTTCAGCTGCAGTTGTGGTAGCATATTTGCTACGTTAAATAATGCAGGTATTGCATTCCGTACTAGTTTCCCACATTCCACATTCACTGATATGACTCTTAAGTGTACTGAACAAAATTTCGCGTTGCTGACAAGGGAACCTCCCCATCGCACCCCCCTCAGATTTAGTTATAAGTTGGCACAGTGGATAGCCCTTGAAAAACTGAACACAGATCAATCGAGAAAACAGGAAGAAGTTGTGTGGAACTATGAAAAAAATAGTAAAATATACAAACTGAGTAGTCTGTGCGAAGATAGGCAACATCAAGGACAATGGGACTCTAGGAGCGCCGTGGTCCCGTGGTTAGCGTGAGCAGTTGCGGAGCGAGAGGTCCTAGGTTCAAGTCTTCCCTCGAGTGCAAAGTTTAATTTTTTATTTTCAGTTTATGTGACAAACTCTTATGCTTTCATCACTTTTTTGGGAGTAATTATCACATCCACAAGAAGACCTAAATCGGGCAAGGTAGAAGAATCCTTTTACCCATTCGCCAAGCGTACAAGTTAGGTGGGTCGACAACATATTCCTGTCATGTGACGCACATGCCGTCACCAGTGTCGTATAGAATGTATCAGATGTGTTTTCCTGTGGAGGAATCGGTTGATCTATGACCTTGCGATCAAATGTTTTCGGTTCCCATTGGAGAGGCACGTCCTTTCGTTTACCAATGGCGCGGTTTTGCGGTGCGGTCGCAAAACACAGACACTAAACTTATTACAGTGAACAGAGACGTCAATGAACGAACGGACAGATCACAACTTTGCGAAAATAAAGTAAGTAAAATTTTCAGGCGAGAGAAGACTTGAACCAAGGACCTCTCGTTCCGCAGTTACTCACGCTAACCACGAGACCACGGCGCTCCTGAACTCGCACTATCCTTGATGTTGCCTATCTTACACGTGGACTACTCAGTTTGTATATTTTACCAATTTTTTTCATAGTTCCACACAACTTCTTCTTGTTTTCTCGATTGATCTGTGTTCATTTTTTCAAGGCCTATCCACTGTGCCAACTTATAACTAAATCTGAGGGGGGTGCGATGGGGAGGTTCCCTTGTGAGTAGACGTTCGACGTTTTATTGAGAAAGATCAAGTCTTCTGCTGTTTACTAGCCTTTTTTTTGTTCTTAAAAGAAAAACGCCATCGTTCAGTACATATCTATAGGCTGTATGAGAATCTTAAATAAATTGACTTATTATGTACCGTTTCTTACCTCTCAGGGCCCTTACGAAACTAAAGGGAGGTAAATGTGGTGTCATTTTTTAGTTAGTGCCGATTTTTGTGGAACACAATTAATGCTATTGTAAAAGTTACGTTAAAAAGCAAAATAAACTATACATTTCACACTTACCCGATATCGTATTCAGAAGCGTTGCTGCTGTCGCGATGTATTGCAAAAATCAGCGGGAGTGTTGTGACTGTATGAGTTAGAATGTGGTTATACTTGGGCAAAGCCCTCGAACCAAGTTGCCGGTAAGAGCCACTGCGAGTATGCATACTTTCAGCTCATCTTCATCGACAAGGAACTTTTCCCCCCAAGAGTCCCTGACCACTCTACAGTACCTCCTTATTAATTCTTTCTTTCTTCCTTTCTTTCTTCCTTTCTTTCTTCCTTCCTTTCTTTCTTTCTTTCTTTCTTTCTTTCTTTCTTTCTTCCTTCCTTCCTTCCTTCCTTTCTTCCAATTCCTGTGTTACACAGAGTCCTCGCGTACAGCGCCAAGACGTCTTATTTTTTTTCCAAGCACTGTTTATTTGGACACTGACTCCTCCTTCAGTGCTCGCTACTTAGTTAAAGTGCAAGTCGTATCACGACAGCACAAGCGCACTCATTGTGCACAGACTAAGATTTTGAATAGCTTTGCCGCATAGCTGGCAACAGTTTACTATTAAGAGGCTGTACAGTTGCTTCAAAGTGGACATACGGACGGAGCGTAACGATGTAAAGAATTCGTTAGAGCATCACAGGTCGACGGGAAAACAGATCGTTTAACGGTAATGGATTTAGATTTAAGGGCAAGATTAATCTCCTCGCATATGCTGACGTCATTCCTGTGACAGATGACAATGAAACTTAATTACAACTCTTAAGAGGCCAGACTGCGGATCCAAATCTCTCGGTTCCGAATAGCAGTCAAAAATGATAGGACTGACTCTCAGGTTTCATGTCTTTCGTTTCTCTTAAAGTGAAAAATAGCGAGTTGCAATGTGTTTCGGAGACGATGTTAAACTGTATGTTCTTCTGTTACCACTGATAAGGTAAGTCATTTCAAACGTATAAGGAAGGCAACGACATACCACCTCTAATAGAACCAGGAACGGTAATGCACTGTGGTGTTCAAACCAACCTTCGAGATGTTGACAACTTCAACTTACGATTAACAAATACTACTAATGGCACGGATTTCCATCTTACCTCGACATCCAGCAAGTAATAGTACACTGATAATTAGTAACACAACTGTTGTAAATACCAGTGAATTTGTCTTAGCGCCCACCAGAGAGCACCGGAGTTAGTAAGCGGTGACTGACGCTCCTCAAAGAACCATTGGTTTCCCCGCCATCCTCGACCCCTCTGGACTCTGTTTCTTTGGTCATTAGTGCGCGAATTGATCTGTGAACACATTCAATAGTAATCTGGGAGCGATCACTGACAGCAAAGGTGTTACAGACCTCTTCGGTATTTGGATGTTATGGGGAGCCAGAGGAAAGACCCGACAGGTTAGCCGAGAGCGCTAATCCGTTGCTTCCTGGACTCGGGTAGGCGCGCCGGTCCCGGCCTGGATGTGGTTTTTAGACGGTTTTCCACATTCCACTAGGTGAATACCGTGCTGGTCCCCATGTCCCGCCTCAGTTACACGACTCGCAGACATTTGAAAACGTTCGCACTATTTCTTGGCTTACACTAGACGCAGACAGCTGGGGTACACTACTTCCGTCCTGGGGGGATGGGGTGACGACAGGAAGGGCATCCGACCACCCTTTAAATTAACCATGCCAAATCAAACCTAACCAAGCCGATCCTGCGTAGATGCAGGACAAAGGCACAAGCAAAAGAAAAGATGGGGAACCAGAGGAAAGCAGTGGCACTGCAAACGGCCGTGTACGGGTCGACGCGTGACGGGTGGTTGATCGGTAGGATCTCCATCAGATCGTCTGGTAGTCTAGAGGGATCTTAGACAGCCTTCACCATCGTGACATTTCCCATGAAGTACTCGCTACCCAGTATAGTCCGGACGGCCTAGGTGCTGCCAGTTGGCCTCAGTGACCGCTTTGTCACCCTGAAACTGATAAAGTAGCCAGTTTGAAACATGTTTATATAAAAGCTCGAGCCCTTGTACTCTTTTACTGCCGTTAACTGTAACAGTCGCAGTGATAGGACGACCTTTGTCGAGTGATTCTTCATTTTTATGCCTCTCACCTTGGGGAATAAGGACGACACTGACAAGCCTCTTCAAAAAAGTTGTCTATGCACATCATCATAGTGTCACTGACCCTCTCGCTAATAAAGATATCATATGTGCGCTATTTATTGTCATTTATTCATTTCACGAGAATGTGTGTTTCAGCTTTAAAATTCTGTTTGTACATGTTTACTGTACGGCATGTGTGACATCGGGCATCATAAACTAGAGAGACTGGATTATTTGAATTTTTAATCAGAGCTGCCTAAAACTTAATAGTCTAATCGCGAACATGACACACATTGGTCTTCTACAGATTTCTTACATTTCGAATTTGATTTAAGCTCATCGTGGTATTCGCTAACCGAAGATAAAAACAAAAATACCAAAAGTGTACTGCGACTATCTGTGGTTCAGTTCTCTGGGGAAAAGTCTGAAATTAGAGTAGTAGTATAGATGTAAAAAGGAGGAGGAAACTTATAAGAGGCAATCAGGTGAAAACTAGACAGATAGGAAAAAGTAAGTAAACTGTTTATTATTTCAAAAGTAATCGTCATAACTGTTAATACCTTTATCCTACTGTGAAACAAGAAATTCAGTGCCTTTGTGGAAAAATGTTTGCGGTTGCGTGGAACCATGCTTGTACCCAGGCGTGCACTTCTTCGTCCGAAGCAAATCGACGGCCACGGATGTGACTCCAAAAATACAGAATAATACGGGGAGAGATCGGGACTGTATAGAGGATATTAAAGGGCTTCTCAGCGAAACTTGCTGCAGCGCTGTCGAAACTACTTCGGCCACTAGTTCCTGCCAAGGTTCTTACGAGTCTGCTGGAGAAGTTTCGCTGGGAAGCCCTTACATATGCTCCACAGTCACGATTTCTCCCCATGCTATTTCTTGAGGCGCGGATCTGGCGCTGCAGTCTGGAACCGCGAGACCGCTACGGTCGCAGGTTCGAATCCAGCCTCGGGCATGGATGTGTGTGATGTCCTTAGGTTAGTTAAGTTTAACTAGTTCTAAGTTCTAGGGGACTAATGACCTCAGCCGTTGAGTCCCATAGTGCTCAGAGCCATTTGAACCATTTGAATTTCTTGAGCCCTGAAGATAAGACATTAGTGGCCGTCGACTGGCTTTTGACGAAGAGGTCAAAGGTGCCTGGTTCCGTGGGCAACCGCAAACATTTTTCTGTATGAAGGCATTTACCATCTTGTCTCACAGTGAGATTAATGTATTAACAGTTATGCCGATTACTTTCGAAATGACGAACTTACTTGCTTTATTTCCATCGATCTCGTTTTCATTTGACTGTCCCCTACATTATTTGTGTCATTGGCATAGGGCAGCTCGAAGATGAAACACTAACTCTGGTAGAGAAATTGTTTCGGAGTATTCTACATGCAAAAAAACACAATACTTTCCTGTTTCTTAATTCCTGGTATCTAAATTTTATCCTTCGGCGTGACATTCTTTCACAGACTGTAATGACGGACCGTATGGAATGTTTATTTGTAATGATATCCTCTCTGTAACCGCTCTTGTATCCACATAACTGTTTCCTTATATACAACACACTCAGATTTGTTTTTCGTCTCGTATTGTCTAATGTTTCGTTTGTCGTTTTTCAGTGAATGTTTTTGAATGAAAGGTAATAGGGAAACGAGTTAAAGCACGAAAAAAGGTGTTGACAAGAGCTATGATACAACAGGAAGAGGATATTGTGACACTTAAATACGCTGAAGAGCTAAAGAAGCTGGAACACCTGCCTAATACAGTGTAAGGCCCCCGTGAGCACGCAGAAGTGCCGCAACACGACGTGGCATGGACTCGACTAATGTCTGAATTAGTGCTGGAGGGAATTGACACCGTGAATCTTGCAGGGCTGTCCATAAATCCGTAAGAGTACGAGGGAGTGGAGATCTCTTCTGAACAGCACGTTGCAAGGCATCCCAGATATGCCCAATAATGTTCATGTCGGGTGAGTTTGGTGGCCAGCGGAAGTGTTTAAACTCAGAAGAGTGTTACTGGAGCCACTCTGTAGCAATTCTGGACGTGTGGGGTGAACCATCGTGTAGCTGATATTGTCCAAGTCCGTCGGAATGCACAATGGACAGGGATGGATGCAGGTGGTTAGGCAAGATGCTCACGTACGTGTCACCTGTCAAAGTCTTATCTAGAGTATCAGAAGTTCCATATCACCCCAACTGCACATGGCCTCACATCATTACAGTGCCTCCACCAGCTTGAACAGTCCCCTGCTGACATGCAGGGCCCATGGATGCATGAGGTTGTATCCATACCCGTACCCGTCCACCCGCTCGATACAATTTGAAACGAGACTCGTCCGACCAGGCAACATGTTTTCTGTCATCAACAGTCCAGTGTCGGTGTTAACGGGCTCAGGTGAAGTGTAAAGCTTTGTGTCGTGCAGTCATCAAGGGTACACTATTGCACCTTCGGCTCCGAAAGCTCATATCGATGTTGTTTCGCTGAATATTTCGCACGTTGAAACTTTTTGATGGCCCAGCATTGAAATCTGCAGCAATTTGCTGAAGGGTTGCACTTCCGTCACGTTGAACGATTCTCTTCAGTCGTCGTTTGTCCCGTTTTTGCAGGATCTGTTTCCGGACTCAGCGATTTCGGAGATTTGATGTTTTATTGGATTCTTTATATTCACGGTTCACTCGTGAAATGGTTGTACGGGAAAATTCCCACTTCATCGCTACCTCGGAGATGCTGTGTCCCATCATTTGTGTGCCGACTATAACACCACGTTGAAACTCACTTAAATTTTGAAAAATGGTTCAAATGGCTCGGAGCTCTATGGGACTTAACATCTGAGGTCATCGGTCCCCTAGACTTAGAACTACTTAAACCTAACTAACCTAAGGACATCATACACATCCATGCCCGAGGCAGGATTCGAACCTGCGACCGTAGCGGTCACGCGGATCCAGACTGAAGCGCCTAGAACCGCACGGCCACAGTGACCGGCCTTAAATCTTGATAACCTGCCATTGTAGAAGCAGTAACCGATCTAACGACTGCGCCAGGCACGTGTTGCCTTATATAGGCGTTGCCTACCACGGTGCCGTATTTGCCTACTTACATATCTCTATATTTGAAAACTGAAGCCTATACCAGTTTCTTTGGCGCTTCAGTGTATTATCGTGGTCAGCCATTATAGCCTACCAAAGAATTTCATATTGCAAGTTAAGATTAGGGCGTATATCGAAATATGCCTGCGTGACTAAGAGAGAGAAAAATATTGTGTGTTTTGCTTAAACATTGAAGTCACATACTTTGTAAACTTCGTATAAAAATGTTTGCATCTAGCAAGACGATTATCCGTTAGAAAAGGAGGAGGAGGAAGAGTAAGTGGTGACTGTACAACGCAAACTCCCTCGGTATTCGCCTGAAATGACTTCAGGAAGAACGAGTAACCTACATCAAGGCTTTATCCACGCTCCTACCCATGTTCGAGTCTGGTGTAGTCATCCAGCCTTTGGCGCGGAAGTATGCGGTACCACCTCAGAGATACGGAAGTTTGGAACGGGGTTCAGTTAGTGTCGTGAGGCCTGCAGAGAAGCTGCTTGAATATAGAAGCGGCAGAGTCATCAGGATGCATATAGTGGCACTGGCGGTGCAGGGACTGACAATATGCTGATCACCTGTCCAACGATCACAGATCGCTCCTCGTTCTGCCTTGTAGGCAGACACCGACCAGTCGGAACAGGTCTAAGGCCAATTCCTGAGTGGTGTTTACGTTTATCTATATGCAGTATCCACAATCGACTGTGTTACTTTTGGGGGGGGGGGGGTCCATTCGGGTGCATTCAACGAGATTTTGCTTTATGGTGCCTGAAAATATCACAACTCGAAATGCGTCATCAAATCCAAGAATTGGAAAATGTTCAGCTATACCGAGTATAGCGCTCTAAAAAAAAAATGAAAGGCCTTACTATCGTACAGTGCAGCTGGCGCTCATTCATCCTACGGTAGTGGGTAAGCAAAGCACACCATCAACCTACAAGTAAATAATATTGTTTACATTTTCGTAGTTAGGCGTCACGATTGCCCTATTTTTACGCGTGCTTGAACTGATTTGTTATTTGACTCTAGATTTAGATTTTCTGTAGCTTCTTGCGATGCGTCTGTTACCGCAATGTGTGTAACTAGACCTCCGGCGTGTGCAGTGTAAACCGGAGCGTAAGTAAACTGGTACAAATTTACTCGATCGACTCGATTCGGAAGCAGCTTAGATTAAACGAGGTATTGTCACAATGTTGGAATTAGAAGACAGGCCAAGCGACAGATTCACAGCGAGTCTAATTACAGAGGGGAAAGCGCAGTTTTGTTGACCTGTCCGCGACTGCAGACTGGGTAATTGCAGTTTATTTATACAACTTGCGACCTGGCGAAAGGCAGCCGAGGAATAGACGGAAGGGAGTGTGTAAAGAGAGTGCGGGAATGGGGTTCCGGCCGACATCGTATGATAATGGCGAAGCTAACGTGCCATCTGTACGACCAGAGAGAATTGAGCAATTGTTTCATCCTTGAGGGCTTACTGTTTAACTATGGCTAGAGCTCTACAAAATTTAGCTCACTTCACAAAAAAATTTGAAAGCAGTATTTTTACCAGAAACATTTTGTAAACTATTAAATTAATGCACATCCGCTAAGCAAGCTGATAATCAAAAAACAGTAAAAGCCAAAGAAGACTGAACTTTAACACCAAATTTTTCTTGGGAGTACATCTATAAGAAACAGCTCACAGTAATTTTTATTCTAGGGCTTTTTGAGTATGCGGCATTGACAAGCTATGTAATTATTCCCATCTTCTATTACTCCTTCTCCTCCAGCCCCTCTCTCTGTCCATCTACACCTGCCCCCCCTCTCTCCCTCCCTCTCCCCCTCTTTCCCCTCCCCCCTCTCGATGTCGTCCCCCTCCCCCTACTCTCACCCTGGCCGTGCTCCCCTCCCCCTCTTTACTTTCTCTGTCGATCTCCCCCTCTTTACTTTTTGTGTCAATTTCGTCCTCCCCGTCTCTGTGTCTTATCTCCTCCTCCTTCCTTGTGTCCATCCACTTTTTCCCCTCTGCATCTGTCCATCTGCTCCTACCTCTTCTTCCTACACGTTATCACCCCCATCCCACTAGGATGCTGGCGGTTCTTACCCCCACAGTATTTCTTACCAGATCATAACTAATATGTGTACAATATTTTGTTGAAATTATTAGGGATGTTACGCTTACAGAGGAGGAGGTGGGTAGGCGGTGGGGGGGGGGGCAGGGGAATCATGTAAGCCATCTGTCTGTGAAACGTGTAAATTTTCTTCTGTGTGTTATCGTACTTTTAACTGTTTGTGTATCGCATTGTCTGGGGCGGAATTTGGAGACCAGTCCAGCATTTGCCTAAACGAGCATCGGAAATGGCCTAAAAGCCGTACCCAAGCTGGCATGCGTACCAATCCACGAATTCGATGAGGGTCTGGCACACCTCCAGGTCTCGCAAGTTAGCCCATTTCGCTGTACGGGTCTTTATCAGTGAATTCTACATATCCAAAATAATGACTGTAGGTAGTCTCCAGTCATATCTAAAAATCAGGGCCCATATAATCTTAAACACCACAATACCGACCCACAAGCATGATATTTTTGTAGATTGTACCAATTTATTTAATATACGTAGTCAATGCCTGACTGCGTCATTGTGCCTACTGTTTGTCCCATATGTCAGGGGGGCCGAGAGAGACGCAGAGGTTGACAGACTGCACGCATTTCGGGAGGAACAGAATTCTCACTCCCGTTCATCTGTAATTATGGTTTCTGTGCTTTCCATAAACCACTTCAACCGTATGCAGAAACGTAACCTTCGAAAAGGACACCGCCGACACCCTCCCAACCCCGGCATGTTTTAACAGCTAAGATCTAAAGGTTGCAGAAGAAGAACGGTACGAATGGTCACAGATACTTTAAAGTGGTCTAATTAATTAATTTGTTTGTTAGTTTCATGTTTAATGGATCATTTACAAGCTGCTTCTTGTTTTTTTCATCTTTTGTTTATGTATCGATGTGAGTTGTTAGTTCCTACGCGCTACCTTCGACACATTACAATAATGGAAATTCTTGTACCGAATAGAAGATATTGTAAAGGAGAAACTTTTTCAGTTCGTTTTCAAATTTTACTTAGCTGTCTGTCAGGTATTTTATATCACTGGTTAAGTGATAAAAAATTTTAGTTGTAGCATTGTGCACCCCTTTCTGTGCTAAAGACAACCTTAACGTGGAGTAATGAATGCCATTTTTTCTTCTAGTGTTGCACTTATGTACATCATTGTTCCTTTTGAATTGCAGTGGGTTATTTAAAACAAATTTCATGTGGGAATAAATATACTTTGAAGCAGTATTCAAGAATTGATTTTAATTTTTTTTTCAAAATCGACCTCTATACCTCATCGTAAGCAACGAATACAAGAAGAAATGCATAAAAAGTAAACAGCCAATTGTTTTGAAGTTGCGATTTTTTACTTAAGAACCACTGGGACATATAATTTCCAAACACCCATCATGTCATGAGATATATTTGAAAGGAATTTCACATTTTCTCTGGACAAAAATCCAACATTTCTAAACAAGGCTAAAACAAATTATAGTCATAAATAACAAGCAAAAATTGGCCTAAAATTTAATAAATTTGTATCAAAAGTATGTTCTACTCCAGTGGTTTCATTTCGAAACCACGCATAACAGCAGCAGTACAAACTCAAATTTACGTTATAGTAACATTAGGTATACTTACTTTCACTGTCAAGGATTTCTCCATATGATCACTGAAAAAAAAAAGAAGTCACAATCTTCCAATATCACGTAGCCCAATTTCCGTGCCGAATGTTGCATTGAACCCAGTGACTGCTATAATGCACTACATTCGTACAAGTACTTCAGTGTACTACTGGATGTGTGTGTCTGGTAATAGCATAGGTGGTTTCATGCGAAAGGCACTGGTACAGAAACCACTGGTACTCAAAGGGCTAAATATATAATAATGATTATAAAACATCCAACATTCCACATAACAGCTTCGCATTATGTTTTTTTCCTTCTTTTTTCCTTTCAACATTTAATGAGAAAATTTGTAAGTAAAAATGAATATTCAATAAATTAATAACTTGTGTTTCACTGAGTTTCATTTCGGTATATTCACTGCAGCATACGGCACGGGCGGCTAACAATCATACCGCACTGCAGAGAAACTTCTTGAACACCCCGTGTTTGACCACCAACGGCACCAGTGAAATATCCTCAGTACGCTGCAAGTGTGAGTAGTGGTCAGAACAGTGGCGTTTGTAGTTTAAAAAAATGGTTCAAATGGCTCTGAGCACTATGGGACTTAACATCTATGGTCATCAGTCCCCTAGAGCTTAGAACTACCTAAACCTAACTAACCTAAGGACATCACACAACACCCAGTCATCACGAGGCAGAGAAAATCCCTGACCCCGCCGGGAATCGAACCCGGGAACCCGGGCGTGGGAAGCGAGACGCTACCGCACGACCACGAGCTGCGGACGCGTTTGTAGTTGAGAGTGCATGTCGGAGCTAAGTGAATCCGAACGTGGGCAAATTGTTGGTAGGTAATTCTTTAACCAGGGTAGCTGAAGTGTTTGGTGTGTCAAGAGGCGCCGTATAGGAGACTTGTACCGCATACAAAGAAAACGAAAAAAAAAAACACCATTCGTTAAGTCACAACGCGAACGAAAATGTGTGATGCGTGATAGAGACGTACGGTTATCAAAGAGGATCGTGACGAAAGAAAAAAAAGATCGCTTCAGACCTGAATGTCCCACATGTGAGCAAAACACGAAGGGAGCTCCATATGCACGGGTTTGCAGGGCGAGATGGAATTCCAAAACCACTTACCAGAGATGCAAATAACGATAACAGGAAAACTGTACTGTGGAGCAATGGAAGAAAGTACACTACTGGCCATTAAAATTGCTACACCAAGAAGATATGCAGATGATAAACGGGTATTTATTGGACAAATATATTATACTAGTACTGACATGTGATTACATTTTCACGCAATTTGGCTGCATAGATCCTGAGAAATCAGTACCCAGAACAACCACCTCTGGCCGTGATAACGACCTTCATACGCCTGGACATTGAGTCAAACAGAGCTTAGATGGCGTGTACAGGTACAGCTGGCCATGCAGCTTCAACACGATACCACAGTTCATCAAGAGTAGTGACTGGCGTATTGTGACGAGCCAGTTGCTCGGCCACCATTCACCAGACGTTTTCAGTTGGTAAGGGATCTGGAGAATGTGCTGGCCAGGCCAGCAGTCGATCATTTTCTGTATCCAGAAAGGCCCGTACAGGAGCTGCAACATGTGGTCGTGCATTATCCTGCTGAAGTGTAGGGTTCCGCAGGGATCGAATGAAGGGTAGAGCCACGGGTTGTAACACATCTGAAATGTAGCGTCCACTGTTCAAAGTGCCGTCAATGCGAACAAGAGGTGACCGAGACGTGTAACCAATGGCACCCCATACCATCACGCCGGGTGATACGCCTGTATGGCGATGACGATTACACGCTTCCAATGTGCGTTCACCGCGATGTCGCCAAACACGGAAGCGACCATCATGATGCTGTAAACAGAACCTGGATTTATCCGTAAAAATGACGTTTCGCCATTCGTGCACCCAGGTTCGTCGTTGAGTACACCATCGCAGGCGCTCCTGTCTGTGATGCAGCGTCAAGGGTAACCGCAGCCATGGTCTCAGAGCTGATAGTCCATGATGCTGCAAACGTCGTCGAACTGTTCGTGCAGATGGTTGTTGTCTTGCAAACGTCCCTATCTGTTGACTCAGGTATCTGCACGATCCGTTACAGCCGTGCGGATAAGATGCCTGTCATCTTGACAGCTAGTGATACGAGGCCGTTGGGATCCAGCACGGCGTTCCGTATTACCCTCCTGAACCCACCGATTCCGTATTCTGCTAACAGTCATTGGATCTCGACCAACGCGAACAGCAATGTCGCGATACGATAAACCGCAGTCGCGATAGGCTACAATCCGGCCTTTATCAAAGTCGGAAAAGTGATGGTACTCATTTCTCCTCCTTACACGAGGCATCACAACAACGTTTCACCAGGCAACGCCGGTCAACTGCTGTTTGTGTATGTGAAATCGGTTGGAAACTTTCCTCGTGTCTGCACGTTGTAGGAGTCGCCGGCTGCGCCAAGCTTGTGTGAATGCTCTGAAAAGCTAATCATTTGCATATTATAGCATCTTCTTCCTGTCGGTTAAATTTCGCGTTTGTAACACGTCATCTTCGTGGTGTAGCAATTTTAATGGCCAGTAGTGTAATTTCGTCGGATGAGTCTTGTTTCATACTGTTTTCAACTTCTGATCGAGTTTACGTCACAAGAATGAAAGATGACGGCTGTATATCATGGTCCCAATGGTTACTCAACAAGGTCGCATTACCGTCAAGGATAATGCAATAGCCGAGCGAGGTGGCGCAGTGGCTAGCACACTGGTCTCGCATTCGGGAGGACGACGGTTCAAACCCGCGTCAAGCCATCCTCATTTAGGTTTTCCGTGATTTCCCTAAATCGCTCCAGGCAAATGCCGGGATGGTTCCTTTGAAAGGACACGGCCGACGTCCCACCCCGTCCTTCCCTAATCCGATGAGACCGCTGACCTCGCATTTTGGTCTCTTCCCCCCCTTTCCCCCCCCCCCCCAAAAAAAAACCAACCCATAATGCGACCATTTTGGCTGATCTGGTCCGTCCCATGGTACAGTAAATGCTCACATTGTCCAGAACTGGTTTTGTGAGCACGGGGATGAACTGTCGCATCTCCCTTGGCCGCCTAGATCACCAGATCCCAATATTATTCAGTCTTCGTGGTCTATTTCAGAGAGAAGGGTGCATGATTACTATACATCTCCATCATCGTTAGCTGTACTTGCCACTATTTTGCAGGAAGAATGGTTCAAGATCGCCTTTAAATGCGTGCAGGATATGTATTTATCCATTCCCAGACGACTAGGAGCTGTTTCGAATATCGACAGCTATCCTGCACCGTAGCACTGAAAGACCTAAGTCGAAACATGGCCCCGGGAGTAGACAACATTCCATTAGAACTACTGGTAGCCTTGGGAGAGCCAGCCCTGACAAAACTCTTCCATCTGGTGAGCAAGGTGTATGAGACAGGCGAAATACCCTCAGACTTCAAGAAGAATATAATTATTCCAATCCCAAAGAAAGCAAGTGTTGACAGATGTGAATATTACCGAACTATCAGTTTAATAAGCCACGGCTGCTAAATACTAACACGAATTCTTTACAGATGAATGGAAAAATGGTAGAAGCTGACCTCGGGGAAGATCAGTTTGGATTCCGTAGAAATGTTGGAACACGTGAGGCAATACTGACCCTACGACTTACCTTAGAAAATAGAGTAAGGAAAGGCAAACCTACGTTTCTAGCATTTGTAGACTTAGAGAAAGCTTTTGACAATGTTGACTGGAATACTCTCTTTCAAATTCTGAAGGTGGCAGGGTTAAAATACAGGGAGCGAAAGGGTATTTACAATTTGTACAGAAAGCAGATGGCAGTTACAAGAGTTGAGGGGCGTGAAAGGGAAGCAGTAGTTGGGAAGGGAGTGAGACAGGGTTGTAGCCTATCCCCGATGTTATTCAATCTGTATATTGAGCAAGCAGTACAGGAAACAAAAGAAAAATTCGGAGTAGGAATTAAAATCCATGGAGAAGAAATAAAAACTCTGATGTTCGCCAATGACATTGCAATTCTGTCAGAGACAGCAAAGGACCTGGAAGAGCAGCTGAACGGAATGGACATTGTCTTGAAAGGAGGATATAAGATGAACATCAACAAAAGCAAAACGAGGATAATGGAATGTAGCCGAATTAAGTCGGGTGATGCTGAGGGAATTACAAAATGGCTCTGAGCACTATGGGACTTAAATACTGTGGTCATCAGTCCCCTAGAACTTAGAACTACTTAAACCTAACTAACCTAAGGACATCACACACATCCATGCCCGAGGCAGGATTCGAACCTGCGACCGTAGCGGTCACGCGGTTCCAGACTGTAGCGCCTATAACCGCACGGCCACTCCGGCCGGCCAGGTAATTACTTTAGGAAATGAGACGCTTAAAGTAGTAAATGAGTTTTGCTATTTGGGGAGAAAAATAACTGATGATGGGCGAAGTAGAGAGGATATAAAATGTAGACTGTCAATGGCAAGGAAAGCGTTTCTGAAGAAGAGAAATTTGTTAACATCGAATATAGATTTATCAGGAAGTTGTTTCTGAAAGTTTGTGTATGAAGTGTAGCCATGTATGGAAGTGAAACATGGACGGAAAATAGTTTGGACAAGAAGAGAATAGAAGCTTTCGAAATGTGGTGCTACAGTAGAATGCTGAAGATTAGATGGGTAGATCACATAACTAATGAGGAGGTATTGAATAGAATTTGGGAGACGAGAAATTTATGGCACACCTTGACTAGAAGAAGGGATCGCTTGGTAGGACATATTCTGAGCCATCAAGGGATCACCAATTTAGTATTGGAGGACAGCGTGGAGGGTAAAAATCGTAGAGGGAGACCAAGAGATGCATACACTAAACAGATTCAGAAGGATGTTGGTTGCAGTAGGTAGTGGGAGATGAAGCAGCTTGCACCGGATAGGGTTGCATGGAGAGTTGCGTCAAACCAGTCTACAACAACAACAACAACAACAACAACAACAACAACACAACATCCTACGCCGTATTAGGCATGGTAATGTGTTGCGTTTCTTATGTTTCCATATTTTTCCCAGCCTATGTATATATTAACTACAATCACCACTGTCAATTGACATGCATTTACTGTGAGAGAGGGTATGTTTCGCCTTTGCTTTTAAGTTGGGCGGGAAATTTCAGGTCTTTCCCAGGTTACGTATGGTAACCCTGAATTAATGTCGGAATTCAGAGGACCCAAGTATTGCGTCGTCTCTCGTGGTCTACGTTAACCATGTCCATTTCTCATTGTAAGTAGATTATCTCTGTAATTACTTAACTGTCCATGGAACATTAATCCTTAGGCATGAAACGCTCCCTTGTTCTGTTTGCCAGCAGTACGCCAATAATTCCTGGAGCTTCTAGTGCGAAAAAGCTATTCCCCTTTTTTTTTGCTGAACAACAGTGACACAGTAAAACGTCGCACAGTAGGTACACTTAAACGTAAGCTTTTGTTCATCCACCCGCCTTGGAAAATGCCAGAAATAGTTTCAAGTTTTTCAGGGCAGTCAGAAGTTGCACTCAGTATTTTTATTGGCTGGTTTTCTTCAGTTCGTCAGAAACCGTGGAATTTACGTTTCAGAGCAATTGGCTGAATATATTTCCGATGTAATCAGCCAACTACTTTGAAATGTAAATTCAACTGTTTCCGATGATGATGAAGAAAACCTGTCAGTAAAAAATATTGAGTGCGACTTCTGACTGTCCTAAAAAACTTAATTTCAACAGCCGCTGTTTCCTCTGCGCTCAATGCCTGCAATCGTAGGAAATAAAGTGTTTTAAGCCCGTAGAGTTGGACCTAGTGGCATTTTCGCTAATAAAATAAACCTCTTACGCAGTCACGTTATTATTCACCGGCTCTGCACGCGTCGTTTAATATCACAGTCGTTCGGCGTGGGCTTTAGTGCCCGTTTCGTATCGGGGTATAATATATATAGCCGAGGACTCCACCACCGCACTAATTTTCTCGGCGGCGTGTCGTCTACCCCGCATCGCCGTGACAGGAAACGATGCGAGGATTAAGGAGGATTTCTTTGTTGCCCGCTCCCAGTGTCGATCACTGAATTTTGCGGACGGTGGTATTGTGTTTGCAGCGCTAGAAAGAGGTGGCGGTGCCACGAAAACTACGGCATGAGGGTTTCATTTTTGTAAATGGTGGTGTTTGTTGAAGTGTTTTCTTACAACTGGGCGTCTACAGTGGATGCTTTAAATTTAGTCTAGCTGTTTGAACTGCAGCTGGTTCCTTCATGTTTTCGGGGGGCTGTGTTGCGTAAACGTGAGAGGGTGAAACGTGGGCCAACGCGGGACTCGAATCAACTTACCTGCAGCGCGCTGTGTCGCGAATGGTTCGCGGATGTGAGTAGAAATGCATAAGATTGCGTAAGATGAACCTGTAGGAAAGCAAGCTAACGTCAGCCAGGGCGCTGGGAAGCAGGAGAGGCTGCGTTTTTGTAGCAAGGGACGCTGGAGCTTCGTGACCAGCTACGACAGAATGTGCTGGAAGGACGAAAGGACACGGGAGACGCGCGTGATCGCGGGGGGATTGCATCAGACGAGCCTATATAAGCAGGGCAGCTGGTGTTGCTAGAGGATTCCTTCGACAGTTGCCTCAGACGCTGGACCTGAGTTACTCTGCCCTCCGGGACGGGACTTAGTTTCTCGTGGCACTTAGCTGCACAGGGTGCATGCAGGATTGCACAACTTACATTCAATGTGTTGGTGCCTCGTAGGGTTCGACAGTGGACTTATCCTACCTCGTGTTTCGTCTCAGTTATTTCATCAGAAGTATACGTCCTTTATCCCACCGAGTTCCCTTATCTGCAAAGAATTTCCAGCTTTTTCTCCAGCACCAGGACTTTGAGCTGGACGAGCCACCTCATTACTGGATTTAGCGTCTAGCTCCCATCCCGATCCGCTCGCAGGAAACTACAGACGCGACAGCTGCCAATTGCGTCATCCGATCACACAACACGCACGGACTCAAAACATATTGGTTTTGTAAATAAAACCGCCTCTTCCTTCTGCCATATAATTTATTTATCCCAGACGCGTTTCGCCTTTTTCTTGTTCTAAGGCATCATCAGTGGTATGATTTGCTGATCTGCATTTCCTCTCACCTGGCAGCAGGAAAAGGCGGTTTTATTTACAAAACAAGCATTTCTATGCTTGCTGCAGAGGATGGCAACGCAAACAAACTTGTAAGACCCAAAACAACTTGTCGCAGGTTACAAGCCAAGCCTAACCCCACTCCACAGACGCTCTCCCAAGATTTTTGGTGGTATGTTCCCATGGGACCTTAGGTCACCGCTCCCTAGGCTTACACACTACTTAGTCTAACTTACGCGAAGGATAACACACACACACACACACACACACACACACACACACACACACACACCAGGGAGGACTGGAGGAGCCGCGCGAACCGTGGCAGCGCGCCCTAAATTGCGCGGCTACCCCGCGCCTCCCATGATGCTCCCCGCTTTAGCCATTCTTCTCTAAGCTCCTAGTAACACAGCAGTGTAGAAAGGCTCCGTAAAACACGAATGATCGTAGGACAGTGAAACTCTGTGTAAACATTTATAAGGACAAGCGGAAGAGAAACAACGAATAAACCATTGAAAGAAAAGTATTTTAATATCCACATGAGTGGGTAACATTTGTTAATTGCGTACGGAACCTGCGTGAGTCACGCAGATTAGGGCCCATCTCTGCGCAGGAGGGTGCGGCTGGCAGCCCTGTACTCAGTAGGGGACAGAGAGAAGCCGTTAATCGCACAGCCAGTGAGCCTGCACCCACGCGAAACAAACTCGGGGGGGGGGAGAGAGAATTCTCAAATCTGACAACAGGCACTGCCTTCTGCTCGACAGTATTTACACGCTACATATATATATACACACAAACTCACTCCGCAAAGCACAGTATGTTGTTTGTCGGGGGGACCCTGTGCAACTGCCGGTCATTTCCTTTTCTATTCCCCGCCTAAATGGAACGAGGGAGAAACTGCTTTCCATATGCCTCCGCGCGAGCCCTAATTCCTTTAATATTTGTCTTCGCACTTCTTACACGAAATGTATGATGCAGCAGTAGAATCGTTCTGCAGTTAGCTGCAAACACCTGCTTACGAAAGTTTCTCAACAACGTTTCGCAAAGAGAACGCCTTCTCTCCAGGGTTTCCCATTTAAGTTCACGAACCATCTCCGTAACAATCGCGTATTGATCAAACCTAAAAGTCGACCATTCGTCATCCCTACTGCCGTCGTTACCTGCTCTTTCCATTTCGTATCGCTTTGCAACGTTACCACTAATACTGTATTCGAATGTCTGAGGATTGTTCCTCCTACTCATCTGCATTAACTTACATTTTTCTACATTTAGAGCAAGCCGTCATTCAACACACCAAATGGAAATTCTGTCCAAGTCATCCCGTATCGCCGGCCGCTGTGGCCGAGCGTTTGTAGACGCTTCAGTCCGGAACCGCGCTGCCGCTACGGTCGCACGTTCGAATCATGCCTCGGATATGGCTGTGTGTGATGTCCTTAGGTTAGTTAGGTTTAAGTAGTTCTAAGTCTAGGGGACTGATGACCTCAGATGTTAAGTCCCATTAGTGCTTACAGCCATTTGAACCATCTCGTATCCTCCTACAGTCACACAACGACGAAACTTTCCCGTGCACTACAGCGCCTCCAGCAAACAATCGTAGATTGCTGCTCACCTTATCCGTTAAATCATTCATGTATATAAAGAACGAAAGCGGTTCTATCACAGTTCCCTGGGACATTCCAGACGATACTCGTGTTTCTGATGAACACTCGTCATCCAGGACAGCATACTGGGTTCTATTAATGAAGACTTCGAGCCACTGGCGTATCTGAGAACCCATTCGTATGCTCGGAAATTAGCTAAAAGTCTGAAGTGGGGCCCCGTGTCAAACTCTTTTCTGGAACTGTAGGAATATGGAATTTGCTTGTTGTCCTTCATCCGTGGTTAGCAAGCTGTCGCGCGGGAAAAGACCGAGCTGAGTTTAGCACGAACAGATATTGCTAAAATAAGAAGAACACGACGTGCTGGACATCTCCAGACACTAAAACAGTGTGATCATCTAGAAGTGCTTTAACAAAATTGCAGACTAATACTGATCTCTGGCTGTTGCGGTCAAGGAATGGTAGAGTAGAAATAAAATTAGTACTTGAACTCAGAGACCAGTGGTATATGAACATCGTCAGAACTGTTATGGACACGGTGACACAAAGTACATACACATGAGCTTTAAAATGAAGCTTGTTCTCTGCACTCTGTAAAGGAGGAAGTTAGGTTTCATTCTTCTTTCTGAATAGAGCACTAGCGTAGATCCGCCAGGAATGCGGGAAGGAGTTGTCAGTGGCCGTATGAAAGGAGCTATCCAGGCGTTTGCTTTTTGTGATTAAAGGAAACCAGAGGAGAAAATGTAGGGATGTTTTCAGATATGTGATTGGCTGGAGGAATATTTAACTAATAGAACCCATTGCGTTATACAATAGACATTCTGTAAGGGCTTCCCAGCAAAACTTTGCCACTGAGGCAACATGTGGACGGGCATTATCTTGCAATAGAATAATGCCGTCCGTCAACATTCATGGGCGTTTGGACTTGGCGCGCTTCAGCTTTTGCACAGTGTCGACGTAGAAAGCGATTTCCGTATTTTTGGAGCTGTGAAGAATTTGTAACCGTCGATTTGCTTTGGACGAAGAGGTGCACACGCGGATACAATCATGGTTCCGTAGGCATCTGCAATCATTTTTCCAAGAAGCCGCTGAACATCTTGTCTCACAGTGGGATAAATGTAGTCACAGTTACGCCAATCACTTTTAAATAATAAACAGTACTTACATTTTTCGTTTTCATTTGAGTGCCCATTATAACATAACGCC
The DNA here is from genome assembly GCF_021461385.2 of Schistocerca piceifrons. NCBI lineage: Eukaryota > Metazoa > Arthropoda > Insecta > Orthoptera > Acrididae > Schistocerca > Schistocerca piceifrons. The sequence goes on along the minus strand of NC_060149.1, from coordinate 218,887,311 downwards.
GATAACGGAGAGAAAGTATTATTGTCTAACAAGGGGAGGCCGCCAATTGTGAAATTCAGATTCGATTCATACTGCGCACAATAAAAGCTCATAGCCAGAGGTGTAATGTGGCAAAGCACCAAGATGCACTTCTCAGCCGTTGTCAAGAAAATCGACAGTTAAAAGAAACCGTTGCGGTGAAATACTCTCTACGATTAATAATTCTCTACAGCATCGTGGCGCAGCGGTAAGCGCTCGGGTTCCTAATCCGAAGGTCGCCGGGTCGAATCTCGCGCCGTGCAATTTTTTTTATTATTAGTTTTTTGTAATTCAAATAAATAAATAAATATATATATATAAAGTATTAATGAATTGCTTATGCATGTTGGTGAAGGCGGATCGCTCTCCAATTGTACCGCCTCCATTTTTCCGTTTTTTTTTAACGGGGTGTAGCAAAGCTCTTCCGTCCGCACTGATTTTCGACAATGTTATAAGTTGCGCTAGGGACCGCATCTACCTTCTTTCGAAGTTAGCAGGCAACTACGCTGTTATGCGGCGGCTCGTTTCGGCCCATTCAACATCTGTCATTCAAGTGTAACGAGCGAGTAACGGAGTCTATATTTCATACCTGCCACAGCAAATTTGTGTTCGTGGGGTCTCTATTATAATTCGAACGTTTGACTTACGCTATACGTATTCGTTTCGGAATATCGTTTCTACGTCTTCCGTTAACTGTACGTGGTTAACATTATGAAGACAATTAATTGTTTGCGGAAAACATAATGATGTTCGAAGTCGCCAGTTTTTCCACGACAAACGACTTTCAACAACTTATTATATGCATAATTGTTGCAACTGATTGCCGGGAATTATATATATATATATATATATATATATATATATATATTTGAATTATAAAAAACAAATACTAAAAAAAAGGGTTGCATAGCGCGAGATTCGATCCGGCGACCTTCGGATTACGAACCCGAGCGCTTACCGCTGCGCCACAACGCTGTAGAGTGTAATCGTAGAGAGTATTTCACCGCAACGGTTTCTTTTAACTGTCGATTTTCTCGACAACGGCTGAGAAGTGCATCTTGGTGCTTTGCCACATTACACCTCTGGCCATGAGCTTTTATTATGCGCAGTATGAATCGAATCTGAATTTCACAATTGGCGGCCTCCCCTTGTAAGACTGGTGAACATCTAGGACACGTCACATCGTGTAAGTACTTAGGCGTAATAGTAAGAAGCAATGTGAAGTGGGACTACCACACAAAATATTATTAGGGAAAACAAACGGAAGACTAAAACTTGGTGGAAGGTTTCTAGGCCGCCCGTGTGGCCGAGCGGTTCTAGGCGCTACAGTCTGGAACCGCGCGACCGCTACGCTCGCAGGTTCGAATCCTGCCTCTGGCATGGATGTGTGTGATAACCTTAGGTTAGTTAGGTTTAAGTAGTTCTAAGGTCTAGGGGACTGATGACCTCAGAAGTTAAGTCCCATAGTGCTCAGAGCCATTTTTTTAAGATTTCTAGAAAAGTGCGCTGCATCTGTGAAGGAAGTCACGTACAAGAGGTTCGTGGGACGAATTTTTGGAGTATTAATCCAGGGTTTGGATTCCTTATCCGAGAAGGCATGACAATAGTCATTGAACGAATTCAGACACACTAGGATTCAAACAGGTTGGTGTAACCCATTCGAAAATGTAACAAAGGCTCTGAGAACTTAAATTGAATCGTTGGAAAAACGACGACGTAGTTTTCGCGAAATATTGGTGGGTCGATTTAGAAAACCGTTATTCGAAAAAGACTGTGCGGCCGATATGCTGCCATGGACGTTTACGTCGCGTGGGGATAGTGAAATTAGAGCGCGAACAGTAAGTTTTCTCTCAATATGTGCCTGGAAAGGAAAGGAGAGGAGAGGAAAGGAAAGGAAAGGAAATTGGTAATAATGATACGATGTACCCTCTGCTATGCACTGTACAGTGGTTTGCGAAGTTCATATAAGGGATGTTCAAAAAAGATTGACACTGATAAAAAAATACCGACTTTTGTCCCCTCAAAACAGCCCCCAACCCCCTTCCCAATGCAGTGCGCTTGTTCCATCTCCTTGGCCATCCCTGAAAGACGTGTAGGAAGCCAGTCCTTGATGTTCTCTTCAGTGTCGCGCTTTCACTGCCTTGGTTTCGTTGTTGAACCGGCGTCCCTTAAGTTCTTTTTTGGCCATCGGGTTAGGAAAAGAATCGCACGGAGTCAGGTGGGGACTATAAGGCGGGTGGGGCACTGCGGAGATAACAGCATTAGCAGCATGTGGCTTGGCATTGTCATGATGAAGCTTCCACAGTCCAGTGAGGTTCCTTCCTGTTTTCGGGGTGTGATCCTTTACCAATTGCTTCAGGACGTTCTTATAGTGATTTGCAGTGACTGTAGTGTGGCTTGAAATTGTGAGAATGAACACCATCTTACGGTACTCAAAAAAAAGTGAGGACCATGGAGTTATTGGCTGACTTTGCGCTCGTGCCTTTTCTTGGTGGGGGGGATGGCCTTGTCGCATCCATTCTGTGTTGCTCCGCTTCATATCTGGGTCATAACAGCACTCCCATGTTTCATCAGCAGTGATGATGTTTTGCCACCAAGTGTCGCCCTCGTTCTCAACACATTGTTTGCAATAGCGGCACATATCGACGAGAGGCTGCATTTGCTCTGGAGTAAGCAGTTCCGGTATCCATTGTGAACACATCCTACACATTTGCAAATATTCTTCTAAACTTGTGTGAGTGCTCCCAGTTGATATCCTAAGGACATGTGCAAGCTGTTTCACACTGAGACGTGATATATCACAAATAAGGACACTGCTGTGCTGATGGTTGTAAGAAGTCTGAGGTCATCCACATAAGTGCTTAACGTAATCAGTTAAACATCGGTTGCACGATAATTCAATCAAATCTAAAAGCCGTAAATTCAACTAACAACAACTTAACTTCCAAACAACATATGGAAAATGTTGTGGGGAAGGCACACCAAAGGCAGAGTACTTAGAAGATGCAACAGATCTACTAAAGAGACTACCTACACCACGCTTGTCCGTCCTCTTTTAGAGTACTGTTGCGCGGTGTGGGATCCTTATTATCGAGAAATAGGGGAGATAGTGTCACGGACGTTATACAGAATACATATACATTAAAACAAAGATGTTTCTTGTCGCTGTGGGATCTTCTCACGAAATTTAAATCATTTCTTTCTCCTCCGAATGCCAAAATGGTTTGTTGACGCCGACCTACATAGGGAGAAGCGATCATCATCATCATCATCATCATCATCATCATCATCATCATCATTTAAGACTGATTATGCCTTTCAGCGTTCAGTCTGGAGCATAGCCCCCCTTATAAAATTCCTCCATGATCCCCTATTCAGTGCTAACATTGGTGCCTCTTCTGATGTTAAACCTATTACTTCAAAATCATTCTTAACCGAATCCAGGTACCTTCTCCTTTGTCTGCCCCGACTCCTCCTACCCTCTACTGCTGAACCCATGAGTCTCTTGGGTAACCTTGCTTCTCCCATGCGTGTAACATGACCCCACCATCTAAGCCTGTTCGCCCTGACTGCTACATCTATAGAATTCATTCCCAGTTTTTCTTTGATTTCCTCATTGTGGACACCCTCATGCCATTGTTCCCATCTACTAGTACCTGCAATCATCCTAGCTACTTTCTTATCCGTAACCTCAACCTTATTGATAAGGTAACCCGAATCCACCCAGCTTTCGCTCTCATACAACAAAGTTGGTCGAAAGATTGAACGGTGCACAGATAACTTAGTCTTGGTACTGACTTCCTTCTTGCAGAAGAGAGTAGATCGTAGCAGAGCGCTCACTGCATTAGCCTTGCTACACCTCGCTTCCAGTTCTTTCACTATGTTGCCATCCTGTGAGAATATGCATCCTAAGTACTTGAAACCGTCCACCTGTTCTAACTTTGTTCCTCCTATTTGGCACTCAATCCGTTTATATTTCTTTCCCACTGCCATTACTTTCGTTTTGGAGATGCTAATCTTCATACCATAGTCCTTACATTTCTGATCTAGCTCTGAAATATTACTTTGCAAACTTTCAATCGAATCTACCATCACAACTAAGTCATCCGCATATGCAAGACTGCTTATTTTGTGTTCACCTATCTTAATCTCACCCAGCCAGTCTATTGTTTTCAACATATGATCCATAAATAATATGAACAACAGTGGAGACAGGTTGCAGCCTTGTCTTACCCCTGAAACTACTCTGAACCATGAACTCAGTTTACCGTCAACTCTAACTGCTGCCTGACTATCCATGTAAAGACCTTTAATTGCTTGCAAAAGTTTGCCTCCTATTCCATAATCTCGTAGAACAGACAATAACTTCCTCCTAGGAACCCGGTCATATGCCTTTTCTAGACCTATAAAGCATAGATACAATTCCCTGTTCCACTCATAACACTTCTCCAATATTTGTCGTAAGCTAAAGATCTGGTCCTGACAACCTCTAAGAGGTCTAAACCCACACTGATTTTCATCCAATTGCTCCTCAACTAATACTCGCACTTTCCTTTCAACAATAACTGAGAAGATTTTACCCACAACTCTGATTAAAGAGATACCTCTGTAGTTGTTACAATCTTTTCTGTTCCCATGTTTAAAGATTGGTGTGATTACTGCTTTTGTCCAGTCTGATGGAACCTGTCCCGACTCCCAGGCCATTTCAATTATCCTGTGTAGCCATTTAAGACCTGACATTCCACTGTACTTGATGAGTTCCGACTTAATTTCATCCACCCCAGCTGCTTTATTGCACTGCAATCTATTGACCATTTTCTCCACTTCCTCAAACGTGATCCTATTTCCATCATCATTCCTATCCCATTCTACCTCGAAATCTGAAACATTACTGATCGTATTTTCACCTACATTGAGCAACTCTTCAAAATATTCCCTCCATCTGGCCAAGGCAACCACAGGATTCACCAGCAGTTTTCCTGACCTGTCCAAAATACACTCCTGGAAATTGAAATAAGAACACCGTGAATTCATTGTCCCAGGAAGGGGAAACTTTATTGACACATTCCTGGGGTCAGATACATCACACTGACAGAACCACAGGCACATAGACACAGGCAACAGAGCATGCACAATGTCGGCACTAGTACGGTGTATATCCACCTTTCGCAGCAATCCAGGCTGCTATTCTCCCATGGAGACGATCGTAGAGATGCTGGATGTAGTCCTGTGGAACGGCTTGCCATGCCATTTCCACCTGGCGCCTCAGTTGGACCAGCGTTCGTGCTGGACGTGCAGACCGCGTGAGACGACGCTTCATCCAGTCCCAAACATGCTCAATGGGGGACAGATCCGGAGATCTTGCTGGCCAGGGTAGTTGACTTACACCTTCTACAGCACGTTGGGTGGCACGGGATACATGCGGACGTGCATTGTCCTGTTGGAACAGCAAGTTCCCTTGCCGGTCTAGGAATGGTAGAACGATGGGTTCGATGACGGTTTGGATGTACCGTGCACTATTCAGTGTCCCCTCGACGATCACCAGTGGTGTACGGCCAGTGTAGGAGATCGCTCCCCACACCATGATGCCGGGTGTTGGCCCTGTGTGCCTCGGTCGTATGCAGTCCTGATTGTGGCGCTCACCTGCACGGCGCCAAACACGCATACGACCATCATTGGCACCAAGGCAGAAGCGACTCTCATCGCTGAAGACGACACGTCTCCATTCGTCCCTCCATTCACGCCTGTCGCGACACCACTGGAGGCGGGCTGCACGATGTTGGGGCGTGAGCGGAAGACGGCCTAACGGTGTGCGGGACCGTAGCCCAGCTTCATGGAGACGGTTGCGAATGGTCCTCGCCGATACCCCAGGAGCAACAGTGTCCCTAATTTGCTGGGAAGTGGCGGTGCGGTCTCCTACGGCACTGCGTAGGATCCTACGGTCTTGGCGTGCATCCGTGCGTCGCTGCGGTCCGGTCCCAGGTCGACGGGCACGTGCACCTTTCGCCGACCACTGGCGACAACATCGATGTACTGTGGAGACCTCACACCCCACGTGTTGAGCAATTCGGCGGTACGTCCACCCGGCCTCCCGCATGCCCACTATACGCCCTCGCTCAAAGTCCGTCAACTGCACATACGGTTCACGTCCACGCTGTCGCGGCATGCTACCAGTGTTAGACTGCGATGGAGCTCCGTATGCCACAGCAAACTGGCTGACACTGACGGCGGCGGTGCACAAATGCTGCGCAGCTAGCGCCATTCGACGGCCAACACCGCGGTTCCTGGTAAGTAAGAGATGGGGCCCCTCCACGCCCGCACCAACGTGGTGACCAAACCAAAAGTTCTACTGTCACCTCCGTAAACATGTTAGTTGTCTAGTATGTGGATCACAGGATGCTGGGTTGTGATGTTGTGCGTGCGTCTGGGTAAGGCTACGCATTAACACGGTCCATCAGGTGATAGATAGTGGACGAAACGCGAGTGAGGGTAGCGATTTGAAGAGCAGAGGAAAAAAAGTGCCATGGCTCGTGCCGTGGGAAAAAAACCCCTGCGACAGTGGGATGGGTAGTAAGAGCAGTAGTGGCTTGCTAGCTGCGATAGTTCATGCAAGGTTGGATTTGTTAGTATAGGTATCATGCATCATTACCATGACAAGCGATGGCGATGTGTCCCAATTGTTGCTGCTGCTGCATTCCTGGAACAATCAAGATCGTTATACAGTAGTGGGAGATCGGCCATAGATCATCTCACTGTGTGGGGGATGTGTGGAGCTTGTTTGCATGCAGTGTACGGTACGGCTTCCCTGTGTGGTGCCAGTTATTCGGCAGTGTACTCCAATCCAGCTGGATATCCAGTAATGGGTCTGATTAACAGGGGCTCGCCTGTGCCGTTATGTTTGCGTATGCTTGGCCATAGATGTTATGTCCTTACAAGTATGTGTTTTGGTCTTTTATGTTTCCATCTATGGTTGTGGTCGTAGTTCCCCAGATTCAGAATAAACGGGTTCTGCGAATGTCTGGAGTTTCTGTATAGTCTTGTGGTGAGTTTGTGGATTACCTCCGTGAGAGTCTCAAGTCGGTATTCCCGGTGAAGGTCCGCGATGCGTGTGTATCGTGGAGCATTGCTTATGATTTTGAGTACTTTGTTTTGTATGAGCTGCAGACGGCGCAGACGTGTAGGCGCAGCGTATCCCCAGACAGGAGCTGCGTACGTCATCAGGGGTCGGATAAGTGTCATGTACATGGACCTCGACACCCTTCTGTTCAGTGTGCTACGCCTGTTGAGCATAGGATAGAGCTGTTTGAGCCTCGCGCTAGCTCGGTTGGTCATGTGTTGTATGTGGTCCCCCCAGAGTAATTTCCGGTCCAGCCAGACACCGAGGTATTTGACTTTCTCGCGGAAACGTATTGGGCGTGCATGTAGAGTTATTGGTCTGCAGTAGCGGTGTTTGCGCAGTTGCTTCGGTCTTCTAGTGAACAGAACGGCTTCGCACTTGTCGACGTTCACTCTAACACGCCATTTCTCCAACCAAGGCTCGGCCACTCTGAGTGCAGTCTGTAGGCGTGACGTAATGTTTGATGGTTTCCAATCTTGCGCAAGGATGGCTGTGTCATCCGCGTAGATTGCCATCATTGTGTTGTGTGTGGTTGGGAGATCGTTTATGTAGAGGTTAAACAGCAGGGGCCCTAGGATGCTTCCCTGGGGTACTCCCGCGTGTATACCGTGTTGTGTTGATTGTTTTCCCTGCACGTCAGTGTTGAAACTCCTATCTGTGAGGTATGAGTGTATTAGACGCAGCAGCCCGTCAGGGAATCCCGCGTCGCTGAGTTTGCGGATGAGGCCGTTGTGCCATAGACGGTCGAAAGCCTTTTCGATGTCCAGGAACACTGCCCCTGTAGCTTTGTTTATGTTGAAGCCATGTGTTATATGTTCAACGACCCGTAGGAGTTGTTGTGTTGTGGAGTGGTGATTCCTGAAGCCGAATTGCTCCGGTCTCAGGATGTCATTTGTTATGCAGTGCCTAGTGATGCGTTTGAGAATCACCTTCTCAACAATCTTACTGAGCGAACTCAGAAGGCTGATGGGTCGGTAATTTTGTGGGAGGCTGTGGTCTTTCCCCGGCTTCCTGAACATCAGGACCTTGGCCGTCTTCCAAAAGGCGGGGAAGTGTTGGTGTTTTAGTATGGCATTCGTTATGTGTGTTAGGTACTCAGTTGCTTTATCCGTGAACTCCTGGAGGACACGGTTTTGAATGCCATCATGACCAGGGGCTTTCCTAGCAGCGGAATGCATTATAGCCCAGGAGACTTCGGCTGTGCTAGCATGTCGAATGTCGTCGCGCGATGGTTGGGCTAGAATGCGTGTAACCTCTTGGTCAGTAGCAAGTGTGAACACTGGATCTGATGGTACCAGGTTCGGTGTGAATGACGCTGCGAGTGTTCGAGCCATTAGTTCTGCTTTCTCTTCCGCTGAGTATGCAGGTCCGTCAGGCCCTTGAAGCGTTGGGGTGTATATTTTCTCCCTGGTGAAATGTCGGGCTAGCTGCCACACGCCAGGTCGTGCGGTGTCCAGCCCTTCGAGTTTTTGATTCCACTGTTGTGTTCTATGTGTTTGTATTTTATCGTGTATGATGCCCTGTAGTCTGTTAATGTGCCGTTTGAAGTACGGACGCCTGGTGCGCTGCCATTGTCTCCTGAGGCGATTCCTCATTGAGATTAGTGCTTGTACAGCCCTCTCGCAGTGTCCGGAGCAAGTATGGTGGGTCTGACACACTGGTGTCAATGTGTTCTTTTTCCATTTCCAGGAGTGTACTTGTCATTTCCTTCTTACCTCCCTTTCGAAGACTGCTAATTACACTCCAGAATGGTTTTCCAGCAGCTTGACCCAATGTCTCCAACCTGTTTCCAAAGTCTTCCCAAGATTTCTTCTTGGATGCTGCAATTATCTGTTTGGCTTTGTTTCTTTCTTCAACATAACTTTCTCTGTCTACCTGAGTTCCAGTATGTAGCCATTTACAGGCTGCCTTGACTGTGTCATTCCATCAAGCTGTTTGCTTCCTCCTACTTTTACACACTACTGTTCCAAGACATTCTTTAGCCACTTCTAGTACTGTGTCCCTGTACCTTGTCCATTCCTTTTCAAGCGATCATCATAATAAAATAAGGGAAATCAAAGCACGCACGGAAAGGAAAGACATAGGTTCGATGAAGCCTCTGCCAGGCACATCAGTGTGATTTGCAGAGTGGCGATGTAGATGCAGGGTCATGGCAGTAACAGACACTCTTGCTGCTCCGTGCCATTCAGCATTTCCCGCCCATTTTGAAAGCGTGATGCCAACAGAGAAGAGATGTTGAAGAGTCACAGAGCTCACAGGCTGCCAACACTCAACTGACAGAGCAGTAGCTGTGAAATCTGCAGTGACCAGCGATTAGAGCATGCAGTTCAACGGCACGTGGACAAATGTCACAAGCAGGCACTTACCGGAAAAAGAAAATATTCTGCGCCAGTCTTTACAGAATATCACTCATATGCAGACGTAGATGACAATATGTGAATCTGAACCCTACTGCTTCAGAGTGAGAATCCACTGTCGCAACCTCAAGTCTTGTTCCTTGGTATGCTGTAATGGATCATTATAGCACTCAGTTTTCTCAGCAAGTTCGTTTACAATGTACACTCCGATGCAGAATGAAAATTTCATTCTACAACAAGTCTTAAGCCGTAGCTAAGCCATGCCACTCTTTTTCTAGTCGTGTGGGGAATGTGAAAGAACACCTGTTGGGTTGGGAAGAGTAGGAGAGAGGTTCAGAAGCTGTGAAGTGTTCCATGACGTGTGCTTGGGTAACTGACTAGCTAGAAAGATGCCTGGGTTCAAAATTGTTCAAATGTGTGTGAAATCCTATGGGACTTAACTGCTAAAGTCATCAGTCCCTAAGCTTACACACTATTTAACCTAAATTATCCTAAGGACAAACACACACACACACACACACACACACACACACACACACACACACACACACACACACACACACACACGTCCAAGGGAAGACTCAAACCTCCGCCGGGACCAGCCGCACAGTCCATGACTGTAGCGCCGTAGACCGCTTGGCTAATCCCGCGTGGCTGCCTGGGTTCGAGTCCGGCTTCAGTACACAGTTTCAATCTGTCATGAAGTTTCACAGGGATAGTATCTCCAGATTCAAGAAGCAAGTGTGTCAAATGGAGTCTTTCGATGATGCTCATAGAGCCACAGCGTAATCAGATGTTTCTGCCCTTATAAACATACCAAAGTCATCTCTTCACTGTTTCATAGTGAAGTGGAAACGTGATGTAGGTCAACAGTCCTAACACTGCAAGAATGACAGTACGGTCTTATGTCCAAAGAACGTCCACCATTGACCTAGTTTTCTGTGATTAAGTGCATTATCTGGAGTAGTACACACCGTGTCAGTTTCCATTTCTAGTACCGTGGACATTTAACATGGGGCAAATATTGGCAAGTTATTCTTAATTCAGAAAGATTTAAAGTCGTCGATGTCGTCAAATTTGAAAATATAGCAACATACGAGTGCACGACAGAGTCAATCATTTCATGCAAATATATGGAAGTAACTATACAAGAAAATCGTCTTGAACGATCACATAGGTTCTGCTGTAGGTACAGCGGGAGGCAGACAACAGTTTATTAGTGAGAAATCCGAGGAAGAAGAAACTAGGAGTGCTTGAAATGTGGTTCAATCGAAGAACAGTAAAAATTGAGGGGACAGTGTGAAATGAAGAACAAAGAATAGGAAGACATTTGCCAAAAGAAGGGACAGGTTAATCGGGCATCTGTTACAGCATCCAGTAATAGGTGCACACATAATGGAAAATTGAAGTTTGTCTCCAAAATAAAGTGCCTACAAAACACAAGGCGTGTTAAAAAAAGTATAGAACCTTTTTCTTTTCCACGTAAACCACTGAAGCACGGGAGACTTCATTCGGTGAATATGAGGTAGGGAACATTAATGTGCAGAAGTGAATTTTTTGCTTACAACAGAACCGTAAGTTGCTAGCAGTCGGCCTGTGAGTGAGGACGTGCAATCAGATGTAGCCAGAAGCTTGGCGGTACCCAAGTGGAAACCATTCGGACGGTTCAACAGGCTTTGTGGGGTGATGCCATGAGCAACTCGCAAATGACTTCGACAGAATATTTATTTGGTGTGACAGTTGGAGCTTGCTCTAAACGTACAAAAATGTAAGTTAATGCAGATGATTTGGAGAAGAAACCATCCTGTTATGCTCAAACACAGTATTAGTGATCTGCTGCTTGACCCAGTCATGTTCATCAAATATCCAGACCTAAGTTTGAAGAGTGATATGAAATTAAACAATCACGAAAGGTAGTGAGTTGGGAATTGAATGATTAAAGTTTTCAATTGAAAATAAAAACACTGTTTAGGATAATGTGTGCACGATTGTGCAGTAATTTTAAATAACTGGAAGTAATAGATCATTGATATAACGTCGTGGGTATTTTCGAATGTTTGGAAATACTTGCGACATACATTATATGATTAAAGGTATCTGGAACCTATTATTGTACAATAATGTGGAGTGTATCTGCCCTTCGCCCTTATGAAGACATGAACTCTCCTGCAAGAGAGCTTCTGTAAAGTGTGAAAGGTAGGATACGAGGTACTGGCAGAAGTAAAGCTGTGAGGATGGGGTGTGAGTTTTGCTTGGGTAGCTCAGTTGGTAGAGCACTTGCCCGCGTAAGGCAAAGGTCTGGCACACAGTTTTAATCTGCCAGGAAGTTTCAGGTCTTAAATGCTTTGATGCTCAACACTTTGTAGCCATAATGTTGCAACACATTTGTAAAGGAACACCTATCTACATTTTTAAATAAGATACATTCCCTTTGTCAAACAGTTGCTGATAATTTACATAATTGGAATTTTTGTTTTAATGTTAATCTACAACAAAACTAGACAAATGTAGCAAAAATAAGTTACTGCTTGAGTGCAGAGTCAACTTGACTTCTTCCTTTACAGTGTGCAGATGGTTGTTTGTATGTTGTGAAACTCACTGAGTGCTTCAGAAATTCTGTCATAATACCTAAGAGGAACCTGTGTCTAGATCTACATTTATACTCCACAAACTGCCTTACGGTGTATGGTGGTGGGGGTGTCTCTCACCACTCTCCAAACTTCTTTATGAGCTCTAATTTTGGTTATTTTTTGGTTATGACAATTTTACTCAAAGATCAGTTGAACAAGTTACCATTACCAGTACATTTTCACAAATAGTGTAACTTAACAGTAATAGATCTCTGTTTGTGTGAATGAACAATGTTACATTTATTTCCATTTGGGATCAACTGTCAGCCCCTGCATCAATCATTAATCCACTGCAGGTCTTCTTGCATATCACTACAGTCTTCAGCATTGCCATCTATCAGTAGACAACATCATCACCTGTAAAACCTTCATAGGGCTCCAAATGTTATTCATATTGTATGACAGTAATGGCCCTCTATTACTCCCTTGGGGTTCTCCAGAAATTGCCTTTATATCTGTCGATTTTGTCCCATATGTGCAAGAGATGAGCATTTGTGTTAATAAGTCATTACAAATGTTACATTTCAATCTCAATTGACTGAGGCAGGTGGCACAGTTGTCACTATATAGGCTTGTGTCCTCATCCGGCATATACATTGAGGTGTTCTGTGGTTTCCTGAAATCATTTAAGGCAAATATTTGGATGGCCCCTTTGAAAAGGAGATGGCCACTTCCTTCCTCAATACCGGATTGCACTCCATCTCTAAATACTTCATCACTCATATGATGTTAAGCTGTAAGTCAAATGAAATACTTGCGCATTGAAAGCTATTAATTGGTGACGGTAATTGTCTGAAGTTCTAATAACTAGAAATTATATTCAGTCTGATTCTGGAATGTTGAAGTAAGCACTATAAATTTATGTTTAATATGTATTCTTAACTGTGTGTTCTCTATTTGTCGTAGTCCGTTGAAATATGATTGCTGTTATATACTGAGACATTTAAAGAACACATAATGGTACTTTCACATAGTGTGTGGTTCTGTTGTGTGTCAAATAAGTGTAATGTGAAAAAAATACATATACATTGAATGTTTCAATATTTCCTGAGAAGCACTTGCAGTTTCCATAATTATTGAAACTAATAATACTTTCCTCTCTAGGTGAAACAAAGGGCTATGGATTTGTTGAATACAGCACAAAAGAAGCTGCAATGCAAGCAAAAAATATGCTTGATGGGAAAGAAGTGGATAGCTGGGTATTATGTTGTGACTGGTTGGACTCAAGTCATGTCACATTTGAGTCCCTCCACTCGAAGTGCCTATATGTGGACAGACTGCCCAAAGACTTCAGAGACATGGGGGAATTTCGGAAGATATTCAGCTCTGTAGTGAGCCCTCCATATTGTCAGGTAAGTTTTACAGTTGATCATCATTAAGCTTCACAGTGACAGGCAAACGGCATCATCAGAAGCAGATTTGTTGGCCTTTCTTTTAGGCTTTGTATTACATAGCAAAAAAACTCGTTACAGCCTTTTTATGGATGATTATAGTTTCTAAACTTACTGTATAATGACCAAATACGTGAAATAAATTCAAATTCTTTATTTCTCAGTTGTTCAGAAACTTCTAATATGTCTTAGCAGCTCACCTTCTTATAGTTGACAAAAAGTTTTATTTCTGATACAGTTATTAATGATTAATATTTTGACACTGAAGAGGGTATCCAATGCAACATTCCTCGAGATAATCCTTTGTTTATGTTAAAAATGTCAACTTATACTGTGGTCCACATACCATCTTAACTGATATTTTCTCCATAATTGAATTTAAGAGCACATTCTGAGGCCAGTGGAAGACAGTTGCATTCCATGTAGATCTGTATGCTGCCTTGTAAAGAATTATCATACTGCATTCATGCATCTGGATGATGATATTATTTCTAATCAACTTTTTTTCTACAGTGAATGTAAAAACTACTTTTTGAAGAAGGGAAAAAAACACACACTAATTACTAAAGGAGTTAAATTAGGTAACCTTACTTGTCAGCAGCAACAGTTTCATAAACTACATAAATGGTTGTTGGCAGGATTATTTATCCAGTTTATTAAGTACTCTCATCAGACTGAAACATATCTGTTAGTTTAGTCACAGGCTTACATAATTCCACGTTTTTATTTATTATTTTATATGCTGTGATAACCCTAATAATATATTTTCCTTTGCAGTGTGATACATCACTTTTTTCTGTTCATATTCTCATCAATTAATTGTGTCTACGTTTCTGTGGTTTACACACATCTTTATATGCTTAAGTGTGGAACTTCCACGATACAGTTTATGGGCTTGTTTCTAAATAGTAAGCCAAAGATTTAGGCTTGAAGTCATAGCTCCACTTGGGGCTACTTCCAGCAGTTAACTTCTTGAGTTTCACAGTCTCTAGGTGTGCTGGTTCTCAAATCTGATGAAGTTAGGTCATGAAAGGCCTAATTTCAGTATGTTTTGAAAAACACATGGAGCCTGTTTTGTTGAAGTCAATCTTTCAGCTGGTGACAGCTGTGTGTCTATATTGCATTGCAAAGGTGCTTCTTGGAATGAGTTTGCATGTATACACATTACTTTTCTTATTATATGATTCATTTATTTTGTGTCAGTATGCAAATGTGCCTCACACAAATGATTTCATTTTTCTGATTTCAAGAGAAATTGCTTCGTACTGAAAATCAAGCATTGTGTTCTATAACGTGATTGATATCCAAGAGGAAGAAGAGAAAAAGTGAATAGGCTTTGGATAAGCAACAGCTTTGTGGTTTGGGAACAATGGCGGGGGCTGCTGTGTTAAAATTTAATGGTATTTTCATACTCCCACTGTTTTTGATCATCCAGCAGTCATGATAAAAGCTGTGGTCGAAGTCTCTCTGTGTTCAGTTACTCTAATGTATTTTGTTGACATACACAGTCGCTCATTATGAATATAGTTCAAAGATTGTGGATGGCTTGTAATCTTTTCCTTTTCATCGCGGCGAGATCTACTTACGAAATTTCAGTCACCAACTTTCTCTTCCAAATGCGAAAATATTTTGTTGAGCCCAACCTACATAGGCAGGAATGATCATCAGAATAAAATAAGAGAAATCAGAGCTCGAACAGAAAGGTTTAGGTGTTTGTTTTTCCCGCGCGCTGTTCGGCAGTGGAATGGTAGAGAGATAGTATGATTGTGGTTCGATGAACCCTCTGCCAAGCACTTAAATGTGAATTGCAGAGTAGTCATGTAGATGTAGAAAGATCAACATATGATGTTAAGTACTTTCAATATCAATATGTCAGTCAAAAATTAGAGCCTTGTGTGAAGCATTTTCACTAAAACCTAGCTTTTTCCTTTTCTTGGCATCCTGCAACAGTTTTATCAAGTTTATAAAAGCCATTTTATGTGAGCTCACTGTTCTTTCAAGTATATCACATAATTAAAAAGTTAGAGAAACACAGAACATAATCCCAGTAGCACAAATCGGCAACTGATTGCTTACTGACCAGGTAGGAGAGACCACATCTGTAAGTGTTTGCATGTATTTGTAACTATGTGTGTGAAAAATTCAAATTTTGTGAACTTTCAGGTAGAGTTCATAATTCATTGAGATGTCCTCCAAAATATGAGGTATATAAGATACTATATTCATTTACTCTTCAGGCATGGATGTGTGTGGTGTCCTTAGGTTAGTTAGGTTTAAGTAGTTCTAAGTTCTAGGGGACTGATGACCACAGATGTTAAGTCCCATAGTGCTCAGAGCCGTTTCATTTACTGATCACAAGTTATCACTGTGTCATTCCCTATTATGGAGCTTCCTGCCAGTTCTTGGAGAGGGTATTTGTTTTAAAATTAATTTTCTGTTTGCCAAATGGGTAGATACGACAGACCATAGCATGTAAACTGATGTGTTAGCTGAACTTTAGGTTCAGTGAGTGCCCGTACTACCAGTAGAAAGCATTACTATTGAACATGAAGTATTAACACCCCAATAATGAAAACTAGAGGTATGTTAATTTTCAAATAATGTAAATAAATGTAATTTACAACTCTGAAAAAGAGATTTTTACCCAAACATTTCACTACCTTTAATGGTCGACAGAAAAATAATGCTAACAGGGGGTAATTGGACCATGAGAAACAGTGAAAGGCAAGTGAATGATTCTCATTCATGGCATATCCAGATAAATTTTCAGTAGACATATTAATTCTTGTTCAAGTTTATTTTCTCAGTTGAATAACAAATTACCAATTCTTCATAAATGTTGTGACTGTGGCCCTTGTTACCATTAGTATTCTTCTGATAGACAGCACGTATTCATAGATAAATATATTCTTTTCTGCTGGGTATGTTTTCCTTTTGTTACATCAAGAATAGCAAAAAGGAGCTCTTTCATCCTGTTCTATTATTATATGTACTTTATGTAATTTTCTAGTATATATTAAATTCCCTTAATTCTGTGTAAAATTGTTTCTTTCAGATTGCCCTTAAAAATGGGTGTCCCCAGGACTGGGGATTGGTTGAGTATAGTACTAGTGAAGATGCAGAAGCAGCACAGGTTTCTCTCAACGGGTACAATCTGAGAGGACAGTGCATCAGAATAAGTTACTACATCCCTGGTGTTCGTGCTATAAATCTTTATCTAAAGCTGCTTAATGAATCAGTAAGTTAATTGTGCCAGATACATGGAAATTTATCTTCTTTCAAATTTTCAGTGAGTGTATGAATAGTCAAAGTGGTTTAGGTAACTGACTTAAATGTTTAAGGCATTTAGTTTTAAATTTGTAAGACCATGAAATGTCCTTTTACTATGAATGAGTGATGTAACTCACTGGCTATTTGTTTTACAATGCAGTTACCAACAACAATGCAGTGAACTATTATGAGTGACATGTTAAAGATTCTATGATTTTAATTTTGGCTTCTAAAAATTTTAATTAATTTTGTCCTGGAAAGTTTTAGTAAGGGTACTAATAACTGCTCCTCCTGCTCCTCCTCCTCCTCATCCTCCTCCTCCTCCTCCTCCTCCTCCTCCTCCTCCTCCATCACTATTAAAAATAAAAAAGGTTAAATGCTAACATTTGTCAGTCTGATATGTGTGGTCAGTCATCAACAATAAAATGTAGTATTAATTTTTTTTCTTGCCATTGATCACAAGAGGCCCATGACTTTACTGTGACCATCACATGCCATAGATAGCATTCAGAAGCAGCTTGGTGTAGGAATTAAATGTAAACTGGTGTTTATCTTTAAGCTGTCACAGGGGCAATTGTATTAAAAATTATATAGTTTTCCTAAAAAAAAGTGTTTTAGCTTTCATTGTAAGCTTTTTTAATGATCAGATACACTGATATCACTCAAATTCATTCTGCTGTGTTATGGCACACTATCTGTTTCAGCTAAATGGAAGCACATGGATATGAGACTCATTTGTCTATTTTATTTTTTTTTTTTACTTTGACCACTCTGTCAACAGTATAGGACACGTCACATATTTTATATAAATAATGTATACATATATAAATATGTACAAAGTAGGATAGGATTAGATGATGATAGGACAGCAAGTCGGCCATGGCCTTACCAAAGGAACCACCCCAGCATTTACCTTAGTAATTGGAGAAAATCCAGCTCAGGATGTCGAGTCAGTTTACAAATTCTACTCGTCCTGCTTGTCAGTCCAGTGTGTTAACACTGCCTTAGCCACCTCGCTTGGTTATAGGATCTGGAAAGAAAACCAAACGTACATAGTCTGCAAGGAGCTTACATTATGTACAGTTAGCAAAATCAATAATATAACTAGAACATGAAACTTTGTTATATACTCCAGAAAAGTATATACACGTGGGAATGTCATTATTTTCTCCTTACAGAAACCTAAAACAAAACCTCAAGTAATAGTCAATTTCATTATGGATCATCATTGTAGCCAGTGGAATATAACAAGAATTTGTGAACAAAGAACAGTACTCTATAGGTAATACCAGGCTGTCATATGTAACAACCATCACAATGCTTTATTATGATAGTTAAGACTTTGGATGACTTTTTAGTCTTGCTGTACTTCCAGTGAGTAAAGTGTAAATACATATGGGCAGTAATAAAGTGATCTTCCATGCTACTGTTTAGTCATCTAATTTTTTGTCCAAGATATTTATGCATATGTAAGGCACATTATTGATGACATAATAATTTAGTATGAAATACATTCTGCCTTTTTTTTCAGGTAAACAGAGGCAAGGCTACTGGGTTATTACCAGACCCACCTGCTCCAGCAGTATTTCAACAGCTGCAGAACTTGGCGAAACAAAACCCTGTGTGTAAGTACACTCAGAAGTTTCAAATCAGTGCTGAAATAAGACCTCGTGCAATGAGACCAGAAAGCTTTCTAAATAAATTATTGTATTAACTGATTTTTTGGATTGGGGCTAATAATAATAATAATAATAATAATAATAAACCTACATTATGGACAGGTAGACAATTTAAGAAAATTCTTTATAGAACGAGCAGAAACTAGCAAAATACACAAAGCAATCACTCATATAAATACATCGGCTACACCACTGCAATTTCATAACCACTTCTACAACCCTTTAGATCACATAACATCAACAGATACAAAGAAAGTAAATTGGAAAAAGAAAACAGTACATGGCAAGCACCCGTATCATCTAACACAGCCACACATCGATCAAGACGCATCCAACACATGGCTAAGAAAAGGCAATATATACAGTGAGACGGAAGGATTCATGATTGCAATACAGGATCAAACAATAAACACCAGATATTACAGCAAGCATATTATTAAAGATCCCAATACCACAACAGATAAATGCAGACTTTGCAAACAACAAATAGAAACAGTAGATCACATCACAAGCGGATGTACAATACTAGCAAATACAGAATACCCCAGAAGACATGACAATGTAGCAAAAATAATACATCAACAGCTTGCCTTACAACATAAACTTATAAAACAACATGTTCCCACATACAAGTATGCACCACAAAATGTACTAGAGAATGATGAATACAAATTATACTGGAACAGAACCATTATAACAGATAAAACAACACCACATAACAAACCTAACTTCATACTCACCAGTAAAAAGAAGAAATTAACACAACTAATCGAAATATCCATACCCAATACAACAAATATACAAAGGAAAACAGGAGAAAAAATTGAAAAGTACATCCAACTGGCTGAGGAAGTCAAAGACATGTGGCATCAGGATCAAGTTGACATCATACCAATTATACTATCAACTACAGGAGTCATACCACACAATATCCACCAGTACATCAATGCAATACAGCTACATCCAAACTTACATATACAACTACAGAAATCTGTAATTATTGACACTTGTTCAATTACCCGAAAGTTCCTAAATGCAATGTAACATATACCGTACAGTTAAATGGAAGTCACGCTTGATCAAGGTCCGCGTCACCTTCCATTTTCAACCAGACATAATGTCTGAGACAAGAAAGAAATAATAATAATAATAATGCATGACTTTTCAGATAAATTTCAGATGGCAACAGTGTATAACTCATGACTGTAAAATCTAAAGAATTATAAAAAACAGAAGTTCCATCAGTGATGTTATTGTATAGTGTGTGGCTCTTGGTATGCTGAAATATTGATTTGCTGTTAATCAAGAATTTTCAGATTTCTTCACTGCCTAACTCTACAGTACAATCTGTTTTTTGATTTAATTCACTATTAATTACTGTTCAATCATAGCATGCAGATAGGAGAACACTATTTTTTGTGCTGAAGGTAATTCATTTTATTTATACTGGTAAGGTTAGGACCTTGAGACTCTTTTCTAATTGTAACTGGGTAAATATGCTTTGATCATGAAGCTATGGTGAAATGAATCTGCAGATAAATCACTGTAGGTTTTACTGTGCCATGATGCTAGCTGTGTGCTTAGCTGTTTGTCTAACACAACATCTGCTTTCAAATCCAGTTATTTGTGTTTGTTGTCAAAGAAAAAGGGCTAAGGTGATAATAGATTCTTGGTCTTCTTGTTATTTTCTTTGATCTTATATACAGCTGTAATACTCTTAAATGGGCTATATTGCTTTTATCAGTTGAGCTTGAAATGAAGAATACGGCAAATGTTCTGTAAAATCTAGAAAATTTTTAAACTCAGTGTTTATTGTTCACTATTTGTGGCAAGTTTCTTACATTATAGTTTATTATACAGTTGTAATTTGTGCTAGTGTCATAAAAAACTGCAACTTTTAGAGAAATAGAGTTTAATTTTTTAATTGCTGTACGTGGTTATGTTGCAGTTGCACAGTCGCTGCAGAACATAATATGGACACAAATTCAGGCTCTCCAAAATGGCAGTGAGGCTGGCAAAAAGCCGGCAGGAGGAAATACGACAAGCAAAGGGAAGGCAGCACAGAGTGGTGCTCAATCCCCAGCACCAGAAAATGCACATGCAGCTCTTGTTATTCTACTAGCAGCTCAGATGCAGGCACAGATGGGCAGCAGTCAGCCTTCACTTCTTGGAAACCCACAAATGCTTGCTACATTACAAAACTTAATAAAGCGTGGGCCCCCACCACCACCCCCTCCCCCTCCTCCACCACCTCCTCCTCCCTCAGGTAGTGCTTCAGCAATACCTATTGTACCTCCTCCTATGCCACACTATCCACCACAGTTTGCCCCTGGCACCCCACAGCTGCCAAAAAATGGTTATCTAAAGCCTGGACAACCACAAAAGGTAAGATAATAGCTTTGACAGAGAAGTTTTGAGAAAAATTAAGTCTGCTGCAAATGTTTCCTGAAACGATGATATTTCATGAGTTTTAAATGTGAGCAGAGAAATTATAAGTAATATAAAATTTTTAAGTTTTAATTTTGCTGTTAATATAACACTTAAGATCCTTACCAGTCGCCGGCCGGGGTGGCCGAGCGGTTCTAGGCGCTACAGTCTGGAACCGCCCGACCGCTACGGTCACGGGTTCGAATCCTGCCTCGGGCATGGATGCGTGTGATGTCCTTAGGTTAGTTAGGTTTAAGTAGTTCTAAGTTCTAGGGGACTGATGACCTCAGAAGTTAAGTCCCATAGTGCTCAGAGCCATTTGAACCTTATCAGTCTTATATCCTGTCATCCAACTGAAAAGAAGAGGTAGCTATATTGCATTTTCTGTTAGTTTTTGTTAAAACTAGATTTTATGCTGCTGGTTTGTAGTGTTTTGAGGAGGGAGACACAATTTTATTACAGTGTACCATAGTAGTTGAGTCACAGGGAGCTGAGCTGTAGGAATCTGGATTATGCAATGTGCCACGGCTACCGAATAGTATCATGCAATTGGCTACATCTGTCTTATGTGTTTTGGCACTTGAGCTGACCACTTGACAGGGATTTTCATGTTAGTTCCCTTTTGATGATGGCTGTCTTTTTGCAATGTTCATTAGAGGTTACTATAAGGAATCAGTCATTTTTTTATATACAGGACACAGTAGATGTCATTGTTTCTTGTTTTATGAGTTTCCAAACACCGTTAGAAGTATAAATGAAATTCTGATGTGGATCACATAGCAAATTGACAGGAGAGAGCAGTCGAAGCATGTGATGTAGTTCCCTTTCTCTCTCCGTGGAGAACACGGTAAAATCTTCTAAATAGGTACATATTACCCTGAAAGCTGTGTGGAGCATTTGCTATCTTGTGTACCTTAGGCAACTTGTCCATTATTTCAGAAAAATAAGTTCATAAAATTTTCCAGCTTCTGTACAGATTAACAGGTGATAATAGCCATGGCACTCAGTGTTTGTATGGAAGAGATTTCCAGAACAATGATGCCCCAACAGGATGACATTTAAGCAATTGCTTTTTGTCTTATGTAGCATATAACATTTAAGGCCACTACATATGATTGGGAGAGTACTAGAAGTATGAGGACACCACAATAGAGGAACAAACTTCTTCGTACAGATGACAACCCTAGTGTCATTGTAAGATAATCAGCTGCAACAAGTAATGTCAACCACATGACTGTCTGGATAGTGCTACATGAGGAGCTGCTGTATCTGTGCCATATACAGCATGTGCAGGCATTGTCAGCAGCAGGTTTTCTTGCACAGGTATACTTCTGTGTATGGTTCCTTCAACAATGCATCAATCCTCACTTTGGTGCAATTGCGCTGTTCACAGATTGTCAATTTTCACAGTCAGCACATGTAAGCTGTTGAGGATCCTTAGAAAATTGCGCACTCGTGCCATCAACAAAGATTTTGTGTCAGCGTTAGGGCCAGCATTGTTGGTGACTGTTAGCACCATATGATATTGTACCCAGGCTCAATGAGAAACTTACCATGCTTTCTTAGAGAACACACTATCTGTTCTGCTAGAACATTTGCCTTTAAGCATGAACTAAAACATTTAATTAATGGACAATGGGGCTTCTCCTCATTACCATATTAATGTTTGTAGGCTTCTAAATAACAGATTCCATGGTGAATGAATAGATGGAGGTGCTCCAATTAATTCCTTGGCCTTTATGCACTCTGGACCTAAAACCCACTAAAAATTTATATGTGGAGGCACTTGACAGCTCTTTGTACTGAATCCTGGCATAAGATGTACATACTTACGTGCCCATATAGTGGAACGTTGTGCAATAATATGCAATTCTCCAGGGATAATCAGCACATCAGGTATTCAATGGAGTGGCAGGTTGATGCATGTGTCCTTGCTAACAAAGTGCCTTTTGGACATTTCATTCAGTAAAGTGTTTCATATTGTGCTGATATATTTTCTCCTGTGTGTATCTGAACAGTAATGTGTTAAGGAGTTGTCAAAACTTCGGCTCTGCCAGACCGATGTATAACACTTCCTTCCTCTGCATGTCAGGAAAGGTTCCTGAAAGTTTGACAATACTTTTTTGTCACACCCTTTATGTTAGTGCAATATGAAGTATTATCCCATCAGAAACTTAGTTCTTATTCAGTATTTATATTGTAAATGATTGTGAAGATATTCTGATCCATCATTTCACACAATCATTCCTTCTTACAAGCCATGAGTATTTTTGTTCAGAGACCATCTTTAACATTCTATTCAGATATGCATCAACAAACTAGAGAAGTTAAAGGTATTTATTACTTGGAAATTTTCATATATTGGTGTCTCAGTGAAGCTCTTCACTATAAATTCAAATGACTGAAGTTAAGAGAACCAATCTGGTTCAGGTGATTTAATTATTCCATTTACATAATTTATTTCTTTATAACTTCTCCTCTAATAATTCATAATATCATCTAATGATGATGATATTCATTACCTACTTTGACTTTTTGGGTGGATTCCAGATGAACATTTCATACACTCTCAAAATGTTCATTTATGGCCCCATGGAACAAACTGTATATAATACCTAATCAACTGTGTGGAGGAATAATCTCTGCAAGCTGCTCTTTCAACGAGGCTCCTTGGGATTTCTATCTATGTTGCTTCTTGCTTCATATTATTCTGTGAGTTCATTTCGAAGAAGAGAATGTTGCCCTTCTGGCCAGTGGTTTAAGCCTGACCTCCCCCCTCCAGCCAAAGTAGAGAAGATATAAAGTACTGGCTATAGCAAGGGAAACATTTAACATCAAATATAAATGTACATGTTAGAAATCTGTAGTGAAGGTATTTGTCTGCAGTGAAGCTTTATACAGAAGTAAAACATGGATGATAAGCAGTTCAGAGAAGAAGAGAATAGAAGCTTTGGAAATGTGGCACTACAGAAGAATGCTGAATATTAGATGGGTAGATTGAACAACTATTGAGGAAGTACTGAACTGAATTGTGGAGAAAAGAAATTTATGGTGCAAATTGACTAAAAGAAGGGGTAAGTTGAGAAGACACATTCTGAGGCATCAAGGAATTATCAGTTTGTTACTGCGGTGAGGGGGGAGGATGTGTAGGGGAACAATTGTAGAGAGACAGTGATGATTACATATCCAAATTGATATAGGTTGCAGCAGTTACTCGGAAGTGAAGAGGCTTGCACGGGATAGTGTGGAAAGCTGCATCAAACCAGCCTTTGGAATGAATACCACAACACCAACAACTTGTAAAGCAAGGGAGATTGGGATTTAACCATCTGTTGATTGCAAGGTCATTAGAGACTGAACGCATACTTGGATTTGACAAGGATAGGCAGGAAGTTGATTGTGGATCTTCCAAAGGAACCATATCCGCGTTCGCCAAAACTGATTTAGAGAAGCTACTTAATATTTGAATTTGGATGATCAGTCAGGGATTTATACTCTGCTCCTCTCAAATCTGAGTTTAGTGTCTTAACCACTGTGATGTCTCTTATCCTCAATCTAATTACACCTATGCTCTGGAGTAAGGGTAGTGTGTCTGGTACACTGGACTTGTTGCTGGAGTTTTTCCATTGCAGTTATGCTTACTTATGAATACATTGTTAGTGTTATTTCTGCCATGTAAATAACATGAAAACATTTCTGATTTTTTAAAAAAAAATTGGAAACTGTGAAATTTTTTCTGAAAATTTGCAAAACCTAGACTCGTCCTAAAGCAGCTGGCATATTTATTTTGAGTATCGCCAAATTGAAGATTGTTCAGCAATTTTGTAGGTTTTGGAAAAGAATCAAATGTTATAGTCCAAATCATTCCACTTAAATGATATTACTTTACTGTTAATCCAAATTAATGTGGGTCAATTAATGTTTCATGAGAAACAGTAGGAAATTCAGAACTAATGTTTCTTGAGATACAACATGCTGGCAAGAATGGCACCACTGTGCAATAGTACAAAAAGAAATTGCATGTAGCATGTAGTTTCCTATCATGTTCCTCCATTGAAGGCATGTATGGTCTTATGAAATAACTTAGGCTAATATTGCACCCTAATACTTTAACAGGGACTTGCTTGAAAAAAGAACAAGCTTTCATTACCATATAACCAAAGTCTTTCAAACTTTTGGCAAAAAAGTCAGGGATGTGAAATTTAAGGGAAGTTCTTGTGCTTCAACTATCTTACTATTGCACTTCCCCAAATGCAAAAGAAGCACAATTTTTATTTTTTGGCCTTCTTTTGAATGCATGCTATGGTAGTCATTTAAGATCATACATAACACTCTTCATGGAAACAAGTAGTCTCACATTACATCATGTGCTATGCTATGGTTCAGTGTAAAAAAGTAAATAAAATAAAATAAAATCTTTCACCAGTATCTTTTTCATTAACAGTTTCCCATCATCTTCCCAATACTAGATGGAATCTTTGTCATGTATCAGTGTTTCAATAGTTTCCAATACCTCTTACATCAGGATGAGGCATTATGCATGTTTCAAGAGGAATGTGGCAAAGAGCTGCTTTAACGTATAAAAAACACAATACTTTGTACCATTTACACTCTTTCTTTCAGATACTGCTGTAACAGAACCTCCCAATTATATTAATAAGATGAAAATATTTTGTCTAGTTGCTACAGATGGTGACAGAAAAAGTGAAAGATTTAATGTTAAAATTAGATAATAGTAGGCTGTGAGAAGATAGAATAAGTGGTGAAAGTTAAGGGAGTGAAGGTGAAAAGTGTGGGAAACAAGAAGAAATTTCAAAGAAAGTAATGTATATGTAGAAAAACTGAAATTATCATATGGCATTATTGGCTGAGAGAGGCCGTCTGTTGTTGTTCAACCATTTGGTGCACGTCTTTGTATTTGATGCCATTTCAACGATTTGCTTGTCAGTGAAGGGGAGATGAAATTAATAGGACAACACGGAACCCAGCCCCCAAATGAAGAAAATCTATGTGCTGCCAGAAATCGGACCCAAGGCAGCGATGCTGACCGCTACACCACAAGCTGTGGATATATAAGTGCAGCAAACAGAAATGGGGAGACCTACCACATACACTCCTGGAAATTGAAATAAGAACACCGTGAATTCAATGTCCCAGGAAGGGGAAACTTTATTGACACATTCCTGGGGTCAGATACATCACATGATCACACTGACAGAACCACAGGCACATAGACACAGGCAACAGAGCATGCACAATGTCGGCACTAGTACAGTGTATATCCACCTTTCGCAGCAATGCAGGCTGCTATTCTCCCATGGAGACGATCGTAGAGATGCTGGATGTAGTCCTGTGGAACGGCTTGCCATGCCATTTCTACCTGGCGCCTCAGTTGGACCAGCGTTCGTGCTGGACGTGCAGACCGCGTGAGACGACGCTTCATCCAGTCCCAAACATGCTCAATGGGGGACAGATCCGGAGATCTTGCTGGCCAGGGTAGTTGACTTACACCTTCTAGAGCACGTTGGGTGGCACGGGATACATGCGGACGTGCATTGTCCTGTTGGAACAGCAAGTTCCCTTGCCGGTCTAGGAATGGTAGAACGATGGGTTCGATGACGGTTTGGATGTACCGTGCACTATTCAGTGTCCCCTCGACGATCACCAGTGGTGTACGGCCAGTGTAGGAGATCGCTCCCCACACCATGATGCCGGGTGTTGGTCCTGTGTGCCTCGGTCGTATGCAGTCCTGATTGTGGCGCTCACCTGCAAGGCGCCAAACACGCATACGACCATCATTGGCACCAAGGCAGAAGCGACTCTCATCGCTGAAGACGACACGTCTCCATTCGTCCCTCCATTCACGCGTGTCGCGACACCACTGGAGGCGGGCTGCACGATGTTGGGGCGTGAGCGGAAGACGGCGTAACGGTGTGCGGGACCATAGCCCAGCTTCATGGAGACGGTTGCGAATGGTCCTCGCCGATACCCCAGGAGCAACAGTGTCCCTAATTTGCTGGGAAGTGGCGGTGCGGTCCCCTACGGCACTGCGTAGGATCCTACGGTCTTGGCGTGCATCCGTGCGTCGCTGCGGTCCGGTCCCAGGTCGACGGGCACGTGCACCTTCCGCCGACCACTGGCGACAACATCGATGTACTGTGGAGACCTCACGCCCCACGTGTTGAGCAATTCAGCGGTACGTCCACCCGGCCTCCCGCATGCCCACTATACGCCCTCGCTCAAAGTCCGTCAGCTGCACATACGGTTCACGTCCACGCTGTCGCGGCATGCTACCAGTGTTAAAGACTGCGATGGAGCTCCGTATGCCACGGCAAACTGGCTGACACTGACGGCGGCGGTGCACAAATGCTGCGCAGCCAGCGCCATTCGACGGCCAACACCGCGGTTCCTGGTGTGTCCGCTGTGCCGTGCGTGTGATCATTGCTTGTACAGCCCTCTCGCAGTGTCCGGAGCAAGTATGGTGGGTCTGACACACCGGTGTCAATGTGTTCTTTTTTCCATTTCCAGGAGTGTATATTAGTGAAAGTAACACATTATGGTAAACATTGAGCAGTAAAGCCATACTAAAATATCATCAAGTTTGAATGATAGAGCAGAAAACTTATCTTAAGTTCCATGGAAAAACTGAAAAAAAGCTCATATGGTATTGATGGAGAGCTCGTATGGTATTGTTGGAGGGATGAAAAGTTGGCACAGCATATAATGGAAGAAGAGAATGAATTGATGGACATTGATTATGGAAACAGAAATAAAATTTTTCTCAGTGGTATATAAGCCACCCAACTACTGCATAAAAGCAGCACTGTGGCAAGTGGATAGGATAATAAAGATGTTCAACAATAGGTCAGCTTTCAGGTCTGTATTCTGTCAGTCGGAATCCACATATATGCTCACTCTCTACACTGGGATGCCATTCAGCCTGGAGGGCTGAAGGAGATAACAGCAGTGTTGTGACATCTGATGCCAAGTGTAAATTCAAATGTTGAATTACAGTGTTCAACACCTCATTTATGTGAATATTTGTAGTTCAAAAGTACTGCTGTTTGATGAGTAATTTCTTGTCCTCATGCCATAGTTTTTATCTCATATTTTACATTTCCAAAGCAACACAATATCAGCAAGTCAAAGAGAAAATAAAATTAAATACCATGCTGGTTAAAAAAAAATTACACATAACTGTTTAAATCAGGGTACATGCAAATTTAAACATTCAGGTACAGTATGTCAAGTGTACATGAGTGTTTTACAGTGTAATTACGTATGTTTTACATTTTAAAAATAGTTCTCTGCTATCAATGTATCACCATGTACTCAAACTCCTTGTGAAATTGTTTCATGTGAATGCCCTTTGGTAGTTGGACACATTAATCATCCCATGCTTCTTGCAAATTATACATAAAGAAGTGCTATCCTTTCTGCCAGGTCTCTGCAAATGTGAACAAAATATCTTTGAGCTGTGGACTAAAGGGGGGGATATTGAAGAACTGTGAACCTTCTATAGTTAAATAGTGAGTAAAATTTGTGCCGGAGCATTCTCAGGTTTCAGTCTTGGCCGGACTGTTCTGAGTTTCTTTGCAACTTTCTCATATCACTTCTAGCTCTTTTTATTATTTCTCTGACAACCGAACATTTCAGCACCCTTTGCTGTGAAACCAAGAAATGTTCCCTTTTTGATAGCCAGGCATTTTTAGACTATCTTTCTGGTATGCATGCTATTTTTCACACACAGTTTGTTCTCTGTCTTGGTTAGTTTTTGCATGTAAAAGTACTGTTCAGGCAGACAGATAAGGCACTTTAAAGATTTCTGTATCTTACAGTACAACACACACTGAGCTTCCTGGACTAGTTGCTGTACAGCAGTGATATTGCACCAGTGATCAATGAAGGTCATCCTGAGTGAGCAGCACCATTGAAAATGAAACTCAAGTTACCATCCTGAAACAGTAAAGCATCTGAATATGGTCAAGTGTCTCTAAGTACCAGGGGAATTTCTTCAAACCACTGGTCCACTCAGTAGATGAAGGAAACTGCACTACAAAATTCGTCACCAGTTTTTGCCTCCACTGAAACAGTTATTACTGATGATTGATCAGTAACTATACTGACATACAGCTATGTCAGAACTGATGTTAGAAGTTCTACTATTTAACCGGAATGTATGTTTGGACAGGTCTAAACATACATATAAGCAGATCATAACATGGCTGCCTGGGGCCATTACTGCAATCTTCTTAATAGGCTTTATGTGTGAATGTAATAGGATTGATGGCAAAAACAAGACACAAAAAAGCAGCTTTTGAACATATTGAAAAAAGTATGGGAGGGGGAGTGTCTTGCATAGCATGAAACTTAACAGTGAGGGCTCACAGTATAATTGGTCAGTGTTGAAAACCCATATGTTGCAAGATGCAAGAGATGAAGATACATTCAGTTTGAAAGCAAACAATTGAGGACGATGATGATGACGATGGTGGTCTTTCTCACATGAAAATACTTCAGCTTCATAAGAGAAGAATGCTATTACATATTAAATAAGTGGCTGTTTAAGATGCAATATCCATTAAAACAAATATTCTGTATAATGGGACTGAAAATATCATGAAGTAAATATAATTCATGTCTTGTGCAAGAATATGATTTATTGCATATTTCCCAAGATATTAAATTTATGTTTGGAAACCTGATACCAGTAACAATAAGTATGTTCATCTACGTAGAAAAGAACAGCATGTTGAATACTATGAATGAAAGGCACAAAACAAATTTCAACTTAATATTAGACACACTTTAAAGCAGTGCTTCATCTAAAATAAGCTTCTGCATGAACAAACATATGAAAATGAGCTATAATTATGTTATATTCTTTTTATAAATTCAAGATGGGCTCAAATACTGTACTGCAGTGGCATATACTGGCAACAGACAGAGTTGTTAACTTGAAGTTTTCAAAAAATATTGTAAATGCAGTGACACTCCACTTTTACACTTTTAAAGGCACTTAAAAAATCTGTAAAAGTGAGAAAATGTAAAATGTGGGAGTTTACTTTTTAAGAGGCAAAATTACACACAGAAATGCCCCCTCTCCCCCCAACCATGCACAATTTATGTATGATGCATGTACATAATATAAATCAAAATACTCATTGCAGACATGTCTTATTTAATAAAGGTTTTTCTCAATCTGGTGCTACGTTTAACCACAGACAGGACATTTCCCAACTCCAACACTTCAGCTCAACAGATCACACAAAAGTGATATGTTTTGGGGAGAGCCAGACAGTAGCATACCAAGCCACTGCCAGGTTGATTTAAGTGTCTGAAAACTAAGATGCCATATCTGGTGGTTCTTGTGTTTACACTTGCATGTCATGAAGATGTGCAATTTGATTGTTCCACTGCATTCAAGATCACTCCAAATGCACTATTTTTAGTAAAGTTTGTCCTGATGAAGTGTTGGAAAAGTAACATGATGGCTGAACTTAAAATGCTGAACTTAGAACCCTGAACTCCTGTAGCTGTTTTACATTTTACAGTGAAAAGTGCATGAAATATTGCAAATTACATTAAACATTGTTTGTGAAAGTATGGATTGGGCTACACTACAGATTAATTTGTCATCACAACCTTTCACATTCCAATAGTTGTTTTTTTCAACTCTCAAACAAATTTTAAATTTCAAACTTAACGTAGATGTCGGATTACACTACAGATCTGTCTCAGGGGGTGGATATGTTTTCAAGAATTTGAGTGAGGTTCTTACATAAATGGCTTACATAATGTCTACAACAGAAGGACCACCACCACCACTATCACTTCCTGCGTTATAATTGTTTTCATGTATATGAAAATCAATTAGATCTTCCAAAGATATGCTTTCAACACTGACAACATTGTTTTCAGCATGTAGGAAATCTTGCATGGAGTGCTCCAGCTGCAGCATTCCTCACAATGAAGCAGCAGAATTTCATTGTCATCATTATTACTCAGATATGGTATGTCAGATCCATTTCCTTTGTCTGCTTGAATGAAACATGCTTTTGAAAGCAGTGGTGGACTCCTTAACCTCTGTCTAGCCCTTGGCAATACAGTGCAAAACACACAAAACTGACGCTTTAAAGGGGGTTGGTTCTTTCTCAACTTCCATCAAACTTAACAACCTTCTGCACAATGACTTTCCTGTAATAAGATTTGAGGGCATGGATAATGCCCAAAGCCAAGGACTACAATTTGTTTGTGCAGTTTGGTAGTAGGAACTTCAACTGCATATTGCATGAATTTATACTTACTGGATGTGCGGGGCAAATATCCATAAACAGAAGAATTTTCCTGTTATAGGTTTCCATTCCTTTATTGAGGCTATTCAGTTGCTTCTTGAATAGTTCCAGTGTTAATCACATTTTGATATTGGCACTATAGTTAATGGGCAATGTTTTTACATGTTTGAGGCAGTGTGTTTTGTTTATATGCCAAACACAAACAATTTAATTTTTTTCTGAGCCATCAGCATCTGTGTCTTGCATTACTGTATGGTGAACTTGACTGTGTTACCCATCAGGGCAGTTTCTCTTTTAAAGGCAAATTTCATCTAGGGTGGAGATCTCCTTTATGCTCTACTGCTTCACAAGTTCTTCTTGTAATGTAACACTTTGCCATTTTCTAATGGTTTTTATGTTTGCGTTGTTTCCTTTGTCATGTATAGTTTTTTACATCATGGTATGCCAGTTCTTGAACCTACTGATTCTCCTGTTAGATGTGAATTAGACCTCAATTAAAAGCATATTGGCCACCTTCACCAGCTTTACATGCAGTATCACACCATTTGTGGGGATACTGGAAGCACTTTCTATCTGAAACCATTTCTTTGTAATTTCTTCCAGTTCCGTATATTTAGAGTAACTGACATTTCATCATTTCTGAATTTGGCCCAGTGTTACTTGCACTTTCCAAAATAGTCTTTTGTTTTTGATTATGCTGTTCAGCATAGACGCTGGTATCCCTATACTCCATGGTAATTCAATGCCTGTTCTATGATATTTTTCCAGAATTTTTACTTTCTCTCCCATTGAAAGTGTTTCACTGTTTCTTTTCATAGTATTTTCCATCTTAAAACTGTGCCAGAAAACTCTAAGCTTCCACTTTAAAGAAACACTTAACAACATAACACTTTGACAACTTAAACAAGGCTATGAACAATGTTACATGATACACACAGTTAACTGTTGGCACACTCACTGACAGAAGTAGCTTTACCAATTGAAACTGACTCACCTCAGTCTGAAGTGACAGCTCTGTCGATGCAGCCTACATTGTCAACCTTACCTAACAGATGGCAACTATCATCTGTGTACAGACCATAAACAAAACTATATAATTAATTATGAATACTAGTAAGTGGATAATGTCTAATATGATCATACTCACAGAGTGAAAATAATTGTAACAATATAGCCAGAATAATATCAGCATACTGCTATTCGTACAGCACACACTATAGAAAGCTAAGGCTGCTAGTGACAAGAGACAAGTGAATGTTCATCTGAAGTCGCACATTCTTCTGACTTACATTGAAACAGTTACTCTTAACCACCACCAATTTGAGTAGAGCTTGGCAACAGCAGGAGACAAATTAATACTGCCATGAATTATTCTGACTTTTTTTTATTTAGATTTACTGCGTAGGGCATGTATAGCTCCAGAAAGTTAACCATACGACATTTGCAAACACTACTTAAGGCCAACACCATGCTACCATACTTTTATGTTGTATTCATTCTCTCTCCATGAACATTGTTTCATAAAGTGCATACCATGGAAATATTATAAATATTTTAACTCAAAACAGGTGAAAATTAATATTGTTGATGGGTGCAATAAAATATGTAAGCAGTGGGAAGATTTTACTTCTGGGAGTGTAAAAGTGGGGTTATACTGTATTTATTTTTATAAATACTGTGATCTGGGATCAAATGGTATCAAAGCCTAGGAATATATGGGCTGACTTATATTCCAGTTAATGGTTAGTGTTCACCCATGTGATATAATTAAATTGTTTCCATTATAAAAAGTTAAATATTTTATCAACACACGACATAGTTTTGTTATTCTCACATCATCTATCCTCAGTATACAACATTATTAGTACATAATTATAATTATGTCTTCCTCTCTTCCTGTTTTAGCGTTGGTATTTTTTTCTTTAGAATAGTGGTGACTAAATTAACTTAATAAATACATAAGTTTCGCATCATACATTCACTTTGTACTGCCATTAATATCTCACATTTAATTTCATACTACTATGGTATTGATTAAGTAATTTTGTAGTATTCATTGCGGTAAGATATAACAGCATGTGTCAAAGAAGACAAAACACACAGTGGGAGTTTTCTTACCATTAATGCTCAGAAACCAGTAATACTACATTCTAGAATGTGCCTTCTCTTCTTCTGCTGTACCTGTGAGCAAAATGATCATTATAGAAGATATTTCTCTTGTATTTCACTGTATAACTGTAAATTAGACATACTTTGAATCTCGTGCCTTAGCAGATTTTCTGCCACACTTCCTGTACTGTATGTATGTGTGTGTTTTGTCTTCTTAATGTGGTGCCACTCAGTGGGTGTGCTCATTTATCTTGCCACAGTTTGTCTTCAGTGAATATTTGTTTTTTAATTAATTGTTTTTACTTACCAGCAGTTACCTCTTCTTCCCAATCCATCAAGTGGAATGAGCCCACCACCAGCAGAGGTAGCTCCACACCAAGTCTTAGAAGATATGGACCAAATGAGCATATGGAATGGTCTTTTAGGGCAATTGCAGGCACAACCACAACCTGCTGTTGGGTTAGTGGATCCTACAGGCATTTATGAAATGAAAGCTCCTTTGCATACAGAGAAAACTCAATTTGTTACACCAGGGAAACTACCAATGAAGCAAAATGGTAGCATGATCGGCTTTACCGAAGCTGTACCGGGTGATTTACAGCAAACCATTAACACAATATTAAGCAATGCACAAAATCTCAATCAGCTTCTGGGAACACTGACCAATGCAGTACAAACAGGTAATGGAACAACGGGGATTCCAGTTGTTCCTCCACCAGGACCTTTCCCATTTGTGGGAGTACCAAATATTCAAAACCATTTAGCACAGGATCCAAGCTGGGCTATATCTGTAGCCCCTGTTCCTACTAGTCATCCTACACCAACAATGAGTGTATCTTCTGCACAGACTGGGCGCACATTACTGAGCAGTCCAATCCCAAGTGTACGGCCATCTATAATAAGTACTCCTGTTGGCCCTGGCCAGCCTATAATAGGTAGCCCTGTTTCAGTTCCTGCTCCAAAACCCGTAGGTTTCTTGGAAGTAAAACCTAATCAATTAAGGCAATCACCATATCAGAATGGTTGGGGTCCAGGAACATTCCTAGCCCCTGCTGCAGCTGTTCCAGCACCGGCCCCTCAATTTGGAAGTTTCCCAGCTTCAGGTTTTGTGCCAGGACTGTGGTCTCACCCAGGAAGTCCAGTAGTGATAGCATCACCTCCGTCTGGGCTTTCAACACCTGTTGGACAGAAAAGAAAATACAATAGGCTCTTGCCATCCCCAGAACCAAGTCCAGAGGGTAACTACATTGGTCAGCATTCTCAAGGTTTGGGTGGTCATTATGCTGACTCTTACTTTAAGAGAAAGAAGAAGAATTAAAATGTATTTTTATTACTGAAATACATGTAAGATCTACAACTTGAGGTTGAGATCTGTCTTTTTCATTTCCACGGTTTAGCCTATGAATCTGCAATGGGGATTGGCACATCCCCAGATGAGCACTGAGTTCATTCCATTGCTACAGGATTGGATTTCTTATCTCCCAAATAATGAGCAGCTTAAAAGTGCCTTTCATTTGTGATGCAATTAGTAATTGTTTATTTATTTTAATGTGGATGTGAATATCATTTATGTTGCAAGTTGTGTAACGAATGATAGTATGAAATTAATATTTTTTTGCAAAGAGTTTGTAATTTTTTAGATTACATCTCTTGAAGAAGTATGTGCACTAAAGGACTTTATTAGTCTTTAATCTTCTTGTTTGACTGTCACATCTTCTTCTGTTCATATTCTTCATTTCATAATAATTCTCCTGCTTCTCCTACAAAGTAAAGCAGTTATGCACTGTGGACACTTCTCTCCCTGTCTATACTTCTGTCTGCAATTGTGTAAGAGTATGCTTGTGAAAAGTACGCTCTGGTTTTTGGTTGTAAATATCTTCATTTTACCTCAATATAATGGTGCCTGTAATACCTATGAGCTAGTTTTAGTTACAAATTTTATATTATCTCCTCTTATTTTAAAATATGTGTATGGTGGGTGTGTAATCAGACATACATAGCTGCTAGGTAATGCATAGCTGTATGTGCTTGCTTTAAGTGTAAATTTTTAGTTTTGATAATGTTTTCAATACACTGATCGTTGATTTTGTATAAAAATACTACATTATAAGCCATGAAGGCTGTTGGCTTTCCTACAGATCATCATACAAACCTATTTTTGTAGAAATTTCAAAAGAATTTATTGCTGAAGAAGAGCATTTATTTTATTAACCAGAATGAAAACCATTAATGGAATGGAAGCTTTTAGAATTTGTTGTTCATGTGCTATTGTGCAGTTATATTTTTTCGTATATTCTCGGCAAAATAAAAAACCATAATAAATGGTTTTCCATTAAAAGAACAATTTGTATGTCTTTTAATATTCAGCTTGATGCATATAAAAAGAATATTTTATCCGTAATATTAAAGTATTTTGAGACTGTTGTGTACAATGTTTAATGTTAATATTTATGTGTAATGACAGTTTATGCACAGTCAGTAATTTATGAATATCCTATTTAACTGTTTAAATAAGCCAACTTATGATGCATCTATTTCAGAAAAAATTTCTTGCTTTCTTATTTTGTTCCTTCTTTTTAAATAAATTTTTGTTCAGATTCTTATGAACTATGATGTGTGAAGTATTTTTGTGTGGAAAGCAAATAGAGTGTAAATATATACATAAAAAATATACACACACACACACACACACACACACACACACACACACACACACACACAAATACACACAATGAAACAGGAAACCTTATTAACTGAGAAATCCTTCGTATCTCTGTCACAGAGAAGTCATTAAAGCCAAAGGCATTTGCTGAACTATTTTCATTGCACGTACAAAGATAAGCTCATTTGAGCTGTTGACCATTCTTCAAGACTGATAATATATTTTGAAAAGGTGGTTTTCTATTAATGGAATTTAATGTATTTTGGACCTTCTTGAATAATTTTCCAAAATAGTTTGTGTGAAATAAAGAAACTGAAAAAGATGGGTAAACAAGGTTTACACAGAGATCTCCAACTTAAAAATTTGGAGACTACAAACGAATATTATCAGCCATTTAAAACTTATTTTTACCCTTTTTAAATTTACAGACAAGAGAATGGCAAATTATTGAAATAAATTGTAAGCCTTTTTTTTAAATTGGCAAACATAATTAGAGATTGAAATGTACCACAGTCACTTGACTTTCTACTAATACTGTTCCATTACAGATTAATTTTTAAGTGAAGGGAACACACTCTTCAGGGAAATAATATTCTGAAGGCATCTGTTTTCTCATATTTCTTATTGCATTTGTTTTTCCACTTAGACTGTTACATGGCATTTTCAGAGATTTGTCATTATGTAAAAGTACTTGTATGTGACTTTTTGATATGATTTACCCTGAACTTTCAAGGAAATCTCAGTTAATAAGGGGTTTCTGCAATTTTCTGTATGAGATTTATAAATTTCCTTTAAAAAGGAAATGATTTTGATTCTTTGTTATGAGCAAATAAGTGTGGTGATATTCAATGTGTTTTTGCTGTATCCAGCATTATCTGTGTAACACATTAGTGCTTAATATTTTAGAAAATGATGTAGCTCAATTATTTATTGTTTTTCTCATTCTTATTATATCTGTCATTTAGCAATGTGCTGAATCTCAATAAAAGTACTTGCAGTAACATGTCTTTATATAGTAATTTCCTCAAGTGTACAGCACTTATTCAACTGAAACCATATCCATCAGTTTGCAAATTATTAATACCGCTTAGTTCCCATACATTTCATTCCATATGTAAGGAAATCCGTTTTTCTAAGTGGAATGATTCTGAATATTTTTAACATGTGATTCAGTTAATTCCATTTAACCATGCCCAGTAATGGCAGCATGTAAATTTCAGCTCAGGTATCCAGGTTCAAGCAGTCACTTAGTATAGATGGTATTAAAAAAAAGAAACAAAAACAAAATCCTCCCCTTTTTCCTTCCCTCCTCCTAGTTGTAACCGGTTATTTTTAAGCATATATTGGACTGCCACATGCTCGTACTAGGGCAGGCACATACAGGAACTGTGCATGTAGTTCATGGTGATAAATTCCGTAGAAATCAGTATCTACTTTTGTTGCAGGGACGATTTGAGTTACTATAAAAAATCTTTTACACTGACAGTTTGCGTAATCAGTGACATTTGGCAAATAAGTTGAGGGGTAATAACTGTTATTACAAAAAATGTTATAAATCATGTACAAGATTAATTGTGGTGGTACTGATTGCACAAACTGGTTTTGGATTTTCTTTTTGGTAGGTAATAAACTATGTGCCAATAAAACTTACATAAAGAGTATTTTCAGTTTTCTGGGGAAAAAAGAGAGAGGAAGATAATGAATGGTGCATTCTTTTATATATACGTTCTACTTTTACTAGTCTTCTTAAGTAATACACAAGTGTAAAACACACCTTATAAATTGATCTATCGACAGTGGGAGGATACACAGAACTGATCTTAAATCTCCTTGAAGTGATTTCAATTTTGTAATTCTGTCATCTGTTTGGAATAGAATGCACAATTTTATCACATCTGTACCTAAAAGTACAGTCATAATGTACAATGTGTCACTGTAACACAAACTTAACAGAGATCAGACAAAAAGCATATCAAAGGAGAAGGAAAAATGGGGAATTTTTGTAATAGGTGTAAGATGATATAATAATGAAGGAATGGCAGGGAATGATAAAGGCACAACATACAGCATCTTGATGCTCTTTCACTATTTCTACAATCTGTTCAAAATGACTTCAGGATTGACAGTTTGGCAGGAGCATGTGGAGGCGTGGACAAGAGTTGCCCTGTCCCGCATGGAGCACACACATAATCTGATATTACATTCATCTTGCTCAGACTTGTAAACTACTCACTGTGTAAATATTTAACTTTGATCAGTCTGATCTGGAAGAACTGCACTATATGTTAGTTTTACTTTTATATGCAACAAATTATTAAGCTTATATACACACAATTCGCGAACACACATTTTCTGACAACATTACCGAATTTTCAACCTTCAGGAAGCTTTTTTGTAATTGGAGTTGGGTGAACACCTTAAGCAAATGAAAACTTATTAATACATCACATTTTCATATACTCAAACCAGGAGCTCTGTCAGAGTTTTGCAACATGAAATAATGTCAGTTAAATATGACAGAAAATGGTCTGCTTGCATGAGAAGTACTAAGTGGTTGCCCTTATAGTTTTGTTTCAAGAAACTGAACACTAGGCTTGTAATTAACCTGTTATTGAGTTTTCTGATCCACCTACTTATTTGTAACAGCAAATTTAAGATTTATGTATGTTTTTCACACTAATAGAATGTACCTTAAATAGTCCAGCCAGTATTGGGAGTGATACATAAACATTACTTCAGTATTGCAGCAATTATATTGTAAACAATAATATCTATTTTGTGTGACATAGTATGAATTCCTGTGATGAACTTCATCTGGAGTTGGTTATTGATGTGGCCTTCTTATTAAAATGTCAAAGCTTACAAAAATGTTAAGTCTGTTGTGTAGTTGTTTATCATTGGAGATTGTGCACTTCAAAGATGCAGCTGAATCTTCCTATACTTCATTTCTGTGATGATAATGCAAAAGCTCGACTGGCATCATGCTCATTGCTAAGACAATGTAACTGTCACTGTTATTTAATTAAATGAAAAAAAGCTGTGTGCAACTAATTTGGAAAAGACAAGATTCCTTAATGTTGACCATTAATATGCTGATGTTGTATTGTATTTTCTGCAGTAATAATCATGAACATGACAATGAATCACAGCCTCAGGAAATGAATCTATATTGGTAATCCACTTATCCATAACATGTTTTTTCCCCAAGAGTTTCAGGCTTCAGCATTATTCCAGCTTCATTTTATTTCTGAAACATTTCTGTGCCAATCTGCACAATTGTATTTTTGTTTACGTTCAGAGCTGCAGCAGTTCTATCGATTATGTTTTTAATGGAGAGCATTGGGGCTGCCATAAAGTTTTCCAGTTTCAAAGTAGGCACGTAACATGCAATCCATTTATCTCAATTGGTGTATTGCAGTCCCCTGGCCAAGAGAATGGTGTGGAACATTTCCACTTGTAACTTTCAACAAACTGCTACTGATGATTTTCAGTATTGCACAACAAATAATGGTGCCAAGGAATAAAATAACTCCTGCAACAGTACAAACAACAACAAACAAAATCACAGGGTGGTTTGATCATACAGGACAGCAAGCTACCTGAAACTCAAACACGGTGCAAGAAGGGAGTGTTGTGGTGGTGGGGTGAAAGTTTGTTAACTTCAAGACTATGCCACCCACATGGGCTCGCCCCTACTACTTCTGTCATAGTTGTCAATCCTAAAGTAATTTTGAACACACTACAGCAATAGTCCATTTTGCCGTGCCCTTGAAATCTATACTGATAATGATCATCAGTTTCTCCATTTCTTCTTGGACCAGATGACTCTTTCGTAGCAGTGTTCTTTCTTTCTCTTCTTTTATCTGCAGTCATCTGTTCCTTCTGTTTTCCTCTTTCCTGTGTTTGTGTGGTGCAATATCTTTCAACAGTAGCACTCACACTGCAAAACATTAATCTGTCTGCAAGATGGCATTCCCTCTCCTCTTTCCACCAATTTTACTTTTCATTTTCCTCCAGCCATTGTGTTGTTCCACTGAATGAAATAGCTCCATACTAAATGTAATGTATTTATTATTATGTGGCATTCAATAATTTTCTGACCTCCTGCCTTTGTAAATCAGTTTCTTCTAAATTTTTTTCTAAATGAATTAATCTGTGTCTGCAGAAGTAATGTGTTTGTTCATCCCTTTCTTTTTTCATGTCAAACTAAGTTAGCAATTCAACACCCACTGTGTCACTGCTAGTTATTTGCTGAGACATTTATGCGAAGGTCATGACAGTTTGTGTATACCAGTCCTGTTACTCCACATTCAGTAAAAATGTGACTAAAACATTCATATCGCAAAATAACATTATTTATCTACTGAAGTTAAAATCTTCTGGGTTGTTAGGCTGTGTCATGGTTCTCCTAAAATGTTCAATGTTTTGACCCCTCTGCTGGGATCTCCCTCAGGATCTTTTGGTGTCCACTACAGAGTTCTCTGTTCTACTCTTTAACATTATTTTCTGCAACAACATCATATTCTGCACATTCCCTTCAAGATGAAATACTGATGTTATTCACATGCTCAGAAGGTTAGTTTAGCAAAGCTACATCTAGTTACTGTTTCCAAATTTGTGATTTGGCTCGTAACTCTTTTTACATAAAATAATGTTGCATAGACATGATAACTGC
Organism: Schistocerca piceifrons; assembly: GCF_021461385.2. NCBI lineage: Eukaryota > Metazoa > Arthropoda > Insecta > Orthoptera > Acrididae > Schistocerca > Schistocerca piceifrons. The sequence continues at coordinate 218,846,681 of NC_060149.1, read as the reverse complement.
TCCTTCAACATTTCATTTGTTTGTTTATTTTTTCACATTGAAGGATAACAGACAAAAAGAAATGGTGAAAACAATATGTCAAGAACTTTGTCACCAGTTGCTTTGCATATGCATGAGAAGAAAGTGAAAAGAACTAAATTTTACTTATATTTCCAATTGATAGTATATTTGCATAAATTTTCCATGTCCCCAGAATGATTTGAAAAACATTGTGTACAAATGCATTTTCTCATGTCTGAAGACTCTGAAGAAAGTCCACTTGCAAGCATTTCTCTAGCTGTGCTCTGTAGTATTGAGGAAGAAATTTTAAACAATATCACATTTTCCCATTTATATCATGATAAATACATACAATTTCATTTATGATCATGTAACTTGTTTATGTGGACTCCAGTTCACACATAAAGAAATTGAATTGATAGTTTTTATTCTTACAAGTTGAAACATTTCATGAATTAAAGATTGCTAGCAAAGTGTAGCACTTAATGTTGCCCTGAGTGAAGCAGCAACGCATCATGAAAGGACTACACGAGACACTGTTGGGGCAGCTATCCTGGTCCACAAGTGCTCTTCTCCCACCTACAACTTATGGAAATTGGCCAGAGTTATTTCCATGTCAAGGATATCTCACTCAATAGTGTGTAGGATATGTGAAACAGATTGCATTCAGGTAACTTTTGTGGGATTCAATTGCTGATGGTACATGTCAAATGCAGAAAGTGTAGCTGAATCAACTGTGTGTGCGAGCGTGTGTGCGCGTGACCAGACATTCACATGTGGGTGGTAGCATCTTACCCCATATGGAGATGGTGGTTCTTGGTGATTTGGCTGTTGCTGTTGTGGTGATTGTTGTTGCCCAGCTGGTGTACCCATACATTGTTAAAATCCATGATAGTTGATAGTGACTCCTCTCATCAACCTATGGCAGTTGGCATGGGTTTTCCATGAATTGAGACATTCACATTACAATGTTGACTGATATCATGTGACTTGCCCTCACATGTAAAGCACTGTGTTTAAATGACATTGGAGATGGCACTTTGTGTGTCACCCACAACTTGACTGCAATGAGGAGCACCAATATCGATGTCATGCACATGTGCATCCAATTTTCACTTAGATTGTCAGAACTAATACTAATGACACCACAGTCCTCTCTCTCTCTCTCTCTCTCTCTCTCTCTCTCTCTCTCTCTCTCTCTCTCTCTGCCCATGAATTTTTGTCAGATCAGGACCTATAAATGCTACAGATAAGTTTAGTGTTGAACGAAAATTAATTTTGTGCTAGTCTCTAGTCCACAGAGCAGAGTCTCACTGAGAAAAATTAAACTTATCCATTTGATGTTGGTTGCTCTCATTAACACTGATCTAGAGTAAGCAGCTAGCAAATGGTTGGCAATGACGACAGGCATTGAATTAAATTATTGATGGAAATATGTTCTCTAAGGGTACACTCATATATTGCTCATGCTAAATTGATTTTTTTAACTACGGTGGATATTCACACAGTTACCACTCAAAAGTCCTATATTTTTGTCCTCTGTTGTATTATCAAAGCATGGTGACAGCAGCTGATACAGGTAGCAGAAATTTAAAATTTAAAGAGATTTAAAAAGCTGTTCATAAATAATGAACTTCTAAAATTTGTTTTGGGAGAGAACATAATTACTGTAGCAAAGTGTAAGGACTTCATATGGTAAATGAATTCTGCCATATCTTCTCTACGACATTTCTAACTGCTGAAATGAGGTATCTGTGACTGAGCAGTAAATACAATTACTTCTACAGCCTTTGCTATGATGTTGAACTCATGTTAACATTGTGCCAATTTTAAGTATAGATTGATTGCCTGTCCATGTTCTGAACTAAGATGGCCAGCCTAAAGCAGCTAAAAGCCGTCCTTAAGCCAAACAATGTGGAAAGAGGGTGAAAATACATATAAATCACTGAGAAATCTAAGTCTAGGAAGATGCACAAAGTCTTTGGTGGTAATAAACTGTTTATTTTGAAGCATTAGTTTAAAGTCACAGTTTTACCATCCTTATTTCTGCGAGTGAGTGCTGTTAACTTTTATTGTGTATCAGTGATCAGTAATTAAATGTAGTGTAAATACTTCTGGACCATAAATGGCACCCAACAAGATCAAATGCTTCTGGAAATGTCCATCATCAAATAGACAGCGATGATACCAGTCTTAAAAAAAAAAATGTTTATTTCATTTGTCAGTGAACACATCCATGTACTGCCACATACATTTCACTCTTAATGTAGGGGTTGTGGTCTATTTATCTGCTATGTCTATTCCTTTCTTTCTTTATTCTCTTAATATAAAAAAAGGGCATCTCTGGAACTGCAGTTTAACTTTAGAGTCTCCATTTCCATATTACCCTAAAACATTTACATTTTCCTAATTTGGTAAATACCGTCCTGTTACATACCGTATGTCAGCATATATAACAGAATTTGTTTTTGCCTTCAGTTTTAAATTCTATGTTGACTAAGGATGGAGCACTGGTAAGTTACATGGTATTTTTAGCTGTTGACAATAAATTCTGATTACCAGGTGCAGGAAAAGATCAGCTGATTGGCCTAGGCATATTACTGTCAACAGTTTAGAGTAATCTCAGCAGGTGCACAAAAAGTCACTTTCAGATGTACACAGTATAACTAAACACTATGTACATATATTACAGTTCAGTTGTGATTATATCTTCTTGTAGAATGGCGGTGATAAATATATAATGTCCCATTACTTGAAATTGCCTATGTTTTAGAAGCCATACTCACTTGTATTGGTTTATGGAGACTGTTAGTTCCTTGTAGGCTTATCAGAAAAGTGACAAAGACGTGAAAAACTTGCAAAGCTCATTACTGAATCCTAAACTTTGGCAAAAGAGTTTGTTTCTGTGAATAATGGTGAACCAACTGATGTGTAACCTTTTATCTGTAGATGTAAATACCTCATACAGAAATTTAACTGTGGGACACTAGGTGCGACTCTCAATTATTTCTGCACACACAGATCCAGGCTGGACAAACACTCAAAAGATTTAAATTCTATAAGAACTTTGTTGCAACATTTGTTCCTGTTAATTTTTCATTTTTGGTGAGGTGAATATCAAGACAGTTCCTTGAAGAAAGCCTGATAATGATCGTGTTGTTGACAGGCACCTCAGTAGTTAAAAGATTCTAAATGTATATATCATAAAAACTATGGATCCCTACATAGCAAGAATGATGCTGAAACTTCACTTGGACAATCCCTATTTATATGCACCAAGGCTTACCAAAGTCTTTTGAGATGAAAGCTGCGAGAATTAGTTTGTAAAACCTGAGCTACTTTGTTTCCTTTGCATTTATGTTCTACATTGTGAGCATATTTTTGTAATAAATTTCCAGATAGTACATAAATTTACCAATGTAACTATAAAACCTGTAGCTATGCCATTAGTTGTCATCTAAAATGAAATATACATGTTTTACAGGGTGAACCCAAACTTCAATGACAAGTGTGGAGGTTGTTCAAAGATATTTTCTAAGTATTTTGGCATAAAATACCTGTATTCTCTCATGGCTTGCTGCAGAGTAATAATGTAATTGTGATTCATTCTGTTTGCTACCCTAATTACCATTGTTTCTGTGAAAAGGTCTGTAGTTTTCAATCATCGAAATGTAAAACACAAAATCCAGAATAATGTGACAATCCTTAGGGCTTTACCACACTGGAATGCAATGGCAGGTCTGCTGGCAGAGATGCCAAACAGATGCATAGGACATAATGGAGCCTCTCGAACGTGGCATCTACCTGAGCATTGAAGCTCTGCCAGCAGAGCAGCCACTCCGAGGTTCTGCCAGCAAGCCTGTCAACCTTTCGGCACTGCCAGTGGAACACACAGTGGCCTACAGCTGCTCCTGCACCAGGACACCAGCAGAGCTGTCAAGCACTACCTACTGATCACCTGTACCTAGTTTTATCTGCCCACAGGAGTGCTATGGATAGTTTTAACACTGAATATTTTATCTGTAAGAGTCAGATGAGATCAGCAACTTGGGACACTTCATCTCAGAACTGTTTGAAATATGAACTGTTTGAAGAATAAGTCTCTCCACATCATAATCACAGTCAAACTACTTACAATAAAGCACTTTCTAGACTCAGGCTGGATGGAGATAGTGGAAATTATTGAACTCAATTTTCCTCACAACCTGTTCCTGATGCTCCACTCCAACCACAAAAGTTTCATACCACAGATAAAACGTGTACTATCAGGGCTATGTAAATTTTCCTCAAAATCTACTACCAGACAGAAATAGCACAGCTACACCTTCTGCTGCAGCAAGTGATGATAATAGGTTGTATATTGACACACTAGAATTATTTTAAGAAAAAAGCTATATAAACAAAGGAGACAGTTTTCTGCCTTCTTGTCTAAAACTTTTGTAAATTTACTTTCAGTTTATAACAACTTACTTTTCAAATAAAAACTGAAAGTCACTTCTATGAGTACCTTACAGTTACAACCAAAACAGCAGAAATAAACAGTTTGCTACTGAGTACACAGGTCATGAAAACCATTTTGTCTAATGAGATTAGTGTCCTTAAAACAGTGAACTTTGTCATCAGGTAATTTCGAGAGATCTCCACTACCTCATCAAATGAACAGAATGAAATTCTCAGGATAATGGAAAATTTAGCACTGTAATTTCTTAAATCGTTATAAAGCATGTGGAATAACGTCATGATCAGCAATGACAGGATGTACCCAGAACTTCTTTTTCTGCATTCCCTTTTTATTTCAGACTTGCACATAAGGTGGTAGCTTTTCTACTGAGTGGAGACTGAAAGCATTCGTCTGGCATCTCTGCTGGCATTTTTTACTGCCAGATCTGAGCACTGCCTACAGAACGGCCAACAAACCTACTGTGGCATGCCAGAGCCCTTAGATGCAGAGGTTCTATGATGGAGTTGCTGATGCTGCAAGAATGTATCAGTATAGCACCATCATCATGCCACTGTTTTGTTGCATTCAGTGAACACATACACAAGTTGCATATCTCCAAACTCTTCATCAGTAAACTGATCCATACTGCTGTATATCACTGTTTACGTACAAATAAAACTGCTGGAAAAATAAACTTGAAGCAGAGCTGAGCAGTAGTGACTTCAGACTTGAGGATGAAGAATAAAGTGAGCATTACTATTGTGAGTAAGTACTCTGAGTGCATGGAACAAGACACACAGCACATATCCTCAACATTTGCAAAGTTTTTCAGGTATAGTTCTGTGTAAAACAGATACAAAGAAAAATGATAGTATCAATCACATAAAATGCAATTCCACTTATCCACTGAAGGCCACAAGTCCCTTTACCAAAATACTCAGTAAATATTCCTGAACAACCTCCAAAATTCTGCTGATGGATTTCAGGTTTGCCCTGGTTTTGGCTATAAATGCATACTGACCAATTTATTTGTGCTTTATCAACTAAACATTATTTTGCAGTGCAGAAATCAGTTTGATATTTGTGTATCTGACAAACGTATGTGAAATAAGGAAGATCAGAAGAATACTTTCCACAATGCTGTTAATTTTGTGTAGTGCATAGTTAGGCCAGAAACATATGGTGGAACATAATAGTACTTTTTTACAAATGAAAAAGAAAGTATTAAAATAATTGAAACATTGTATCCGATGATACACAGCATCATATTAATAAAAGTAGTAGCATTCTCATATACAATACAATTCACAAATAGTGTCTGAGCTAGATGATTATTCAATATTATTTATATTGTGGGCTAATATTGTCTAAAATGTGTTCAGTTAATAGGGTTTTGTAGCATATGGCCACCAGAATTGACTATAAATCACTCTGCATGAAACACAGAGTTTCTATGATATACCATCTATACTAAAAATAAAGCTGCAAAAATGAACAAATACTTCCTATTGTAGGAAAAATTTCTAGTTGCCAAACAGTAGTAAGAATGCTAAAATAACATCTTTATTCTGTCTACATTCTGCTGTATTTAAACATTTCTTACCTTTCCTTGTCTTTTTAGTAACATTTACTTCTTTTGTCTGTCTTGTCTAATATTCCGTACAATTTTGTAAGTTGTAATTTCAATTTTTCTGGTATTATTAACTAAAGAAACATACAGATCTAGTAAATGGTTTACAATAAGAGTAAACTTATTATTAATAGCTTTCTGCTTCAAACTCTCTTTTCTGCACAAGAGAGAGACTGCTTTAAGTCCTGCAGTGAGTTAAGAATTCCTCAGTTGGATACAGCTTTGCATATGTGTAATTTCATTACACAACAGAGTGCAATGCAACAAGGAGAATGACTTCATTTTCACATTTGATTCAATTTGTTTTTCTTTGGCCACATTGTCATCATCATAAAAAGAATTTTATTTCATGAAATGTGAAAGTAACAGTTATGCTGAAATTTGTTCATCAAAATTACACAGAAGAGAATTCTAGATATCCCAGGGCAAGTGCAGAAAAGGCTCACACATTGGTGATTACCTTGCACGGAAATTTGTTTTTCTGTCCATATAGCTAAGCAGGGACTGATACATAAATTCCTGTAAGATTATAATTGAATATAGCAAGCTAAACTTGATTATAACTTTTGTAAATGTAAACTCTTTGTCTCCTTGTACCTAGAGCATCTGGAGTCTGGCTGGCACACAGCTCAGTAAGGGACGTGTTGGCTATTCCAGAACAAATTATTCTATGCAGGAAGGTAATGTATGAAGATTATTTACCTTTCAACTGTTGGAAACAAAAAAAAAAAAATAGAATAATTGTTATTTCTGAGTATTCAGGAGTTAGATACTGCTGTTCTTGTAAACAATTTAATCCCTTTAATTTTTAATGGTCTAATTTATCAACTTCCAGTTTTATGTTTTGAGCACTTGACATGAATATAAGAATATTGATATACTGTTTTCTAGGCAGTTCATTAGAGTATTAATTGCATAACTAATATTACAGTTATTTTGATATCTTGTGTTTTTTGAAACACTGGTGTTTTTTGAAACACTGGTGTTTTAATGATCAAAAGTGCTTAATAAACTTTGTTTTCTTAAGAGTTATGTTTATATGTCTTATTTGTCTCTATTTGTTACCTCAACCTTACCATTTCCCATGCAATATGTGTGTGTATTGAAAAACACACACACACACACACGTGTGCACGCTTTCTCTCTCTCTCTCTCTCTCTCTCTCTCTCTCTCTCTCTCTCTTTCACACACACACACACACACACACACACACACACACTGGACAAGGTAGCTTTAGTAATGCAGTATACAAGCTGCCTGGAATGGAGAGTTGCGTAAAACTTCTGATGAGTCTGTCTTTCAAGAGATTGACAGTAGAGCATTGTGTAGACTGTTGGTAATGGTGTTTACATTCTTATCTTCACCGTTTTGGGGTGGTTTGATGTGGAAAAGTGATTTAATCAGTCTTCAGCTGAACCACAGCCATCAGTGTCTGAAATCCCTGTTCCAGTTAAACTATATTTTATATCTCATTACCTCACAATCTACAGAATATGATTGATGTCCCTGAATGTCATCATTTGTGACCCACAATGTGAGAGGAAGGCCCCCATGGAACAAAGAAAAGCAATGAGGACAGGCACTTAGTATCAGAGGACATTAAAAATGTAGTATTACAGTCATATGGCCAGTTACTCCAAATTCACACTTCCCTATAAAACAGAATTTGACAAAGTGATGATGGTGGGGATAACAACACAAAATTATGTCCATACATGATATGGCATAAGCTAGACAAAAAAGAAAATGCTGAAAATTCTGCTCAAAATTTTATTGATGATGTGCTAAGAATAGTGTGTATTATTAACTCCTTACAAACTACTTCCCAAAAAAGATAGTGTACATTACAGAAAATATATGAAGTCATGTCACACATGATATGCTGATAGAAGCACGTAGTCCAGATTTGTAATGTTAACATTTAATCCATGAACTATCAGGCATGCAGCTGTGTTTAGTTCACTTCTTTGTCTGCTGTAGTTTGGGTATCAGCCTTTTACTTCGTCTGTCAGTATGTGCATGCATTATGGATATTAAAAATTCATATTTGGTAATGATCAAAAAGTGACATTCAGTTAGAAAGGTGACATCAACTTGAAAAAAATAGTATGTGTATTCACTGAAATAATATATGCCATATCATTGACAAACTTTTCTGCATTGCAATGTCTTCTTTGGGAGCACATCAATTCACTCAACATTAATATATCTGTGTTACATTTAATTTCAAAGCACATTTAGTGTCAAGAAAATCTAATAATTCACACCAAGACAGATTTTCATATCTCCAACAATACTGAGGTTATTAGAATTGGTGCTTCATTTAGTTGTAAGCATCAGACATACAAGAAATCAGTTGTCCACATTACTGTGATGAATATCTCCCTTCAAGTAGGGAGTTGAAGGGAAATCTACGTATGCACACATGGAAAACCTCATTACAAAAGAACGAAGTTAATTTAACGCATCTAATTCTATATTCGTGTAGTGGATTCATTAAGTCATCTTGGATTATCATTCTTCTACCACTAGTTACATTGAAATCTTTGTGTTTTCAAACTAAACACTGATACTCAAAGAGAGTGAGCTCAAAACTTCCTTCATTATTTGCAAATAAAGCTCACATTTGTGTGTCAGGATGATGTCATTTTGTTGGCATTAGTGGCTGGAGGTTATTTAAAGCATGGCAGTGCTGTTGAAAGCTTGGCAGACAAAAATGAAATGTATATTATCTTGAACATACCCTGTTTTAAAGTGTGCAGTGGCAAATGTTAACGAGTGATGGTTTGTAGTGATGCAACATGAAAGCACATTATCATTGAGTCAGACAGTACAGGATTCATCGACATTATTATAGCTGACAACGTATAGCTAATTTCTCATTTGTGTGTGTGTGTGACAGAAAGTGTCCAAGAAAGAAATTACTTTTTCATTACATATCCTGTCCATACTTTGAAATCTATGAAGAATTCATTGTCCAATACAAGTAGTCATAAAACCAATTCCAAATAAAATTATAAAGTGAGAACAGAGACGTAATTCTGGTTTAAAAAAGTGCGCTTTAAAAAAAGTGTTTCTATTGAGGAAGTTATTAATAATAAACCAGATGAATGTAAAATATAAACTTCTATTGGCCAGAAAGGTCACAGTTAATAAAATATTCTGGGCTATTATGCTCTGGTCAAATGGATTTAAGTTTAAAACCCAATGTTTCATCCTAATTATCAGACGACATTTTGGAGGGGGATTGTAGCTTCTTTGAATGTTCAATTCACACTATGGCTCACTACTGAAAACAGTGAAATTCCTTTCCATGTGTATCTGTGCAGTTTCCTCAGCACCAGAATCCAGATGTCATTCAATTTCATGCCTTCCTTCCTTCCTACCGAAATTCCTGGGGTGTTTTATAATCTCTATGGCCTCTCTGTATAGCTTTTCATGGTATCTGCCTGTGACTGCTAGTACCTGAGTCCTATCAAAATGAATGTGGTGGCTCCTAGCTGCAAAGCATGTTACACAACAGCCGATCTGTCAGTCTCTCCCATTCTGCAATTGCCCTTGTGTTTTATTGACCATTCTTTTTGTAGTACCCACATACACCTTCTCACAACTACATGAGATCCTATAAATTCCTGCTTCTTCCAGTGGTTAGCGAGCATCCTTGTCCAATTTTAGGTGATATTTTATCTTCCAGGTGGGTTTGTAGATTACCTTGATGTTCTGCTTTTTCAAGATTCTTCCTATGCAGTCAGTAACATCCATAATGAAAGGCAGGAAAACTTGATTTCACCAGCACTTGAGCATTGATATGATTTCTATGCGGTGCTTTCAACACTGTTTACAACTCAGTGAGTGAATAACCATTCTTGAGCAATGCACTGGCCAGATCTTTTAATTCTGCAAAAAGCAGCTCTGTTTTGCAGATTTACCTTGCTCTATCTGCCAACGTTTTTATGATGCCTCGCTTTTGTTGTGGCTGGTGGTTAAAATGTTGGCGTAGGTAAAACAATCTGTGTGCATGGGTTTTCAGTAAACCAAATATCACAAGCTACCATCGTCTTTCTTGAAAACTGATCCTGTTGAGACTTTTGTGAAAACAATCCAGATGACGATGTGTAATAGACAAAAGAAGGAATTTGATAATTTGCAACCTATCAGATAATCCACCATTTAGATGCTTCCCACATGGCTATCAGTTTATCTGAACTTCGCTATCTGACAATGAGAGATGTGTGCTTGCCAAGGGTGGAAACTTTGCCATTAGCCCACAAGTTGTGCCCACGGAGGAAATAATAAACAGTGTAGAAGCAAGCATTCATAGTATGGACATGGTTACAGCTGAAGAGATCTGTATAGAAGCTGTAAAATTATTGTCTTGCACAAAGCCTCCAACAAGTAATTTAACTGTGAGTGAGAGGACCGCCACAAAATGCCTGAATGAGGATGATAGTGTTGTTATTCTCCTTACTGACAAAGGAAATGCAACAATTGTTTAGAATGTGACTAACTATGATAGTAAGATTAACAACTAATTATATCTGCAAACATATAGGAAACTAACTAAAGAGCCCACTGAGAAAATTCTTAGAACTATTACACAGTTGATGAAGAAGTCTTCTATTGAACAGAATGTTCAGAAAAGTCTGTTGAATTCAGTTGTGCTACCACCAAGGCTTTATGGATTGCCAAAGGTGCACAAAGAACATGTTCCTCTAAGGCCTATAGTGAGTGCTACTGGTTCACGCACTTATTCAATTGCCAAGTTCTTGACAACATTATTACGACTGTATGTGAGCCAATTGTATTCATATATCAAGAATTTGGCACATTTTATCTGTAAATTAAATAGTGTAGTGGTACAGCTGGAGGACATATTACTTCCTTTTAATGTGGTATCGCTATTCACTATGGTTCCATTTAATGAAGTATTTCAACAGCTGAATTGCATTTTTCCTCACGATGTTGCAGAACTGTTTAAATATTGTCTCAGATCCACATATTTCAAATGGAAGAGGAGTTCTATGGGCAGACGGATGGTGTCAGTATGGGGAGCCCCTTCAGCCCAGTTATAGTGTACTTCTTTAAGGAAAAATTTGAAGAGCAGGTGCTGAAAACTGCAAAAAAGAAACCAAATATTTGGTTCTGGTATGTGGATGATACATTTGTTTAGTGGCAGCATGTCAGGGAGGAACTGGATTGTTTCCACAAACATCTCAATGGATGAATCTGAAGATTTTCAGGAAAGAAGATGGTAGCTTGGGCCACAGAGCTTACTCAAAACCTACACCCAGACCATTACCTACACTGGGATTTGAATCCACAAAAAAGTGAGGCATCATAAAAACATTGGCAGATAGAGCAAGGAAAATCTGCAAACCAGAGCTGTTTGATGCAGAATTAAAACGTCTCATCAGTGCATTGTTTAAAAATGGTTATTCATTCACTGAGGTGAAAAGAGCATTGATACCATCACATAGAAATCATAGTGATGCTCAAGCATTGGTGGAGTCGAAAGTTTTCCTGTGTTTCATTAAGGATGTTACTAACCCCATAGGAAAAAAAAACCTTGAAAAAGTGGAACATCACAGTAATCTATAAACCCACCTTGAAGATACAAGATCACCTAAAACTGACCAAGGATGTTCACCAATCACAGAATCCTATAAACTCCTGCTTTTTCCAGTGGATTCTGTGTAGTTTAACGAGAGAGGGTCTTATATTAAAACTGCAAAATGTCGGTTACATAAAAAAAAACCTTTTGTTAAAATACTAGAATGGATGCAAAAAATTATAAAAGGGGCATAAAATAGCAGTTTATAAATGTGGAAATAAAGTAGTGAAAACTGAATTAGTGTCTTAAGATACTCAAAGTGTGAGACTTTGAAAGTATTATTAAGAAATAAGGTCTTACTCCGAAAGTAGAAAAATAAAAATTGTATAAATTTTTTTGTTACAATATTAAAAGCATAGGCCCCCAACAATGGATGTATAAATAGTGAAATACTTAAAGATCATAAAATTACAGAAGTGGAGTTATGCAGATGATCCAGACTGCATGAAGTGTCATTAAATGTTATGAATTAAAAAAAAAAAAAAAAACACTGAATGTATAAAATGTAAAAAGTGTAAAATAATAAATTATAAAAGTGAAACTAAGAGCAGTAACTAAAGTTACATGCAACATGGTGTGTTAGTTATAGTTAACAGCATCTGTTTCAGCTTGGTGGCATTGTATGGTATGCAGTTTTGCAGTATGTATGGAAGCCAGTCTGCATGCCAGCCTGCTGCTAGGATGGGGAGTTCATGACATCTGATGCAGTCTAGGTCCTCTGCATAATTACACTTCTATAATTGTAAAAAGATGACTCACTTAACAAGCGATGTTTCGCATAATGAGTGACGACTGTTTAATGTGACAACACCAACCATTTTCACGAGGTGGGGGAAATGTTCAACAGTATGAATTGGTCTACCCCACATTGTCAGCAGTAGTATATGAGTAAGGTATTTAGTATGTATTGCAGTCTGGGTTTAGTAGTCTTTCTGCTACCATCTTAGTGCAAGTTGTGATCACACATTTTTCTAAACTTGTTTTCACACAGTCCTTTTTTTGTGTGCAAATTTTAAGAACCTCCTTTGAAATGTCCGCAAAGATAAAGTTGGAGGAAGATGATCATAAGGTAAAGGAACTGACCTTAGAAATGAAATATAAAATCATTGAAAAACATGAACGAGACGTGAGTGTTGCTGATTTATCAAGCATATACAATCAGTCTACATGAACTGTTTGCACTATCCTCAAGAAAAAGGACAAGATTAAGGAGATATATGCTTCAAAGGGAGTGACAAGAATATCTAAACAATGGTCTTGTAGGGATAAATGAAAAGCAATTGGAAGGTGTCACTGTTAACGAGGACATCATTTGTGAGAAGGCAAGAATAATTTTTCCTGACCTTGTTAAGAAGATGTCAGACTCATCAGAGGCCATAGAAGTGTTTAAGAGAAGCTGTGGGTGGTTCAAGAAGTTTAAAAGAAGAATTGGTATTCACAGCGTTGTGAGACATGGTGAAGCAGCCAACTCCAACACAAAGGCAGCAGAAAACTTCATCAGCAACTTCAAGCTGCTTGTAGATTCTGAGGGTTATCTGCCACAACAGGTTTTCAATTATGACGAGATGGGTCTAGTCTGGAAACAGATACCAATGCGTACCGTTGTAGCAGCAGAGGAGAACGCATTGCCCACTCACAAGCCAATGAAAGTCCATCTCACACTGCTATTCTGTGCCAATGCAAGCAGCAATTTGAAAATTAAATCATTGCTTGTTTACCATTCAGAAACTCCACAAGTGTCTGAGAAGTGTAAAGTCCAGAAGAGCAAGTTGAATGTGATGTGGAGGTCCAACAGCAAGGCTTGGGTGACATGTGATCATTTTTGTGATTGGTTTAATGAAGTATTTGTTCCTTCAGTGAAAAAATATTTGCTCGAGATGAATCTGCCATTCCATGTCTTGCTTGTTATGGAACACGGTCCTGCGCATTCCCCAAGCCTACAAGACCACCTACCTAAAGAATTTCAGTTCATCAAGATCCAATTTCTGCCTCCCAACACCACTCTGTTACTTCAGCCTATGGACCAGCAGATTATTTCTAACTTTGAAATGCTCTACACTAAAGCACTCTTTGAGCATTGTTTTGAGTTGACTAAAGCTACTAGTCTCGCTCTCAGAGAGTTTTGGAAATGTCACCTCAACATCGTTGCCTGTGTCAAGATGATCGAAAAGGCATGGGAAGGGGTTACCAAAGAGAACTCTTCCCTTTGCTTGGAAGAAGCGTTAGCCAGAGTGTGTTGTCAAATGTGACTCTGAAGCATTTGAGTCAGTGCCTGTGGAGCCTGTAGTCAACGAGATTGTGTCTTTGGTCAAGAGCTTATGGGACTAGAAGTGGATAACAATGATATCAATGAGCTTGTGGAAGATCTCAGTCAAGAAATGACCACTGAAGAGCTTATGGAGTTGCAGTGTGTTTGACAGCAGGAAGTTGTGGAGAGGAGTTCTTCACAGGAGGAGGAGGAGGAGGAGGTAGCAGCAAAGCACCAATTTTCTGGCACCATAAGAGAAATTCTGAAAGCATGGCAATCAGTTGCATCATACATTGAAAATCATCGCCCCAGTAAAGTGTGGCTACACATGCTACAAATTTATTTTACGATAATGCTGTATCACATTTTTGCCAAGTGTTGAAGCATCATCAGAAAAAAATGACTATTGACAGCCTCTTGGTAAAATAAATTTAGTTACGTATCATGAATAATGAAGTATGTAATACTGTATGCATAATTTTCTTTGAATAAATGGCATGAATAAGATAAAACTTTTAGTACCTTTCTGCATGGAACACATTATCATATTTTACATTAATTTAAATGGGATAATTGTTTTGTTTAATGAGTGTTTCACACTATGAGTAAGATTCTCGAATGAATTGTGTTTGCTATGTGAGATTCCACTGTATTTCATTATTTAGACATCCATTTTCTGGGCCTATACTTTTAATAAAAGATATAAACAATTTTTATATTTTCAGAATAAGACCTTATGACTTAATACTTTCAAAGTTCCACGCTTTGAATATCTTAAGATACCAGTTCAGCTTTCACTACTTCATTTCCACTTCCATAAACTACTATTTCATGTCCCTTTTACAATTTTGTGCAAACACTCTAGTATTCTAACAGAAGGTTTTTTACACAATTGACTTTTTTGTACTTTTGTCTAATTTTAATATAACATCCCTGCCACTATCTGTCCCTCCCCCTCCCCGCCTTGCCATCTGTGCCTGCTCTCAGCCCCCCACCCCCGCCATTCCATTTTATAACTTTGCGATTTTATGCTGTTTACAATTCACATACCCATTGTCCTACACTATTAGTGCTTCAGTGAGAAATTTTACATAAATATACATTCTATAATTTTAACATGACACCTCTTGTTAATCTTATGATATCCCCACCACCCCCTCCCTGCTTCTTTCCCCTCCCCCAATCAGCCTCACTTCATTTCCCCTTCCTATACCTGTTTTAAACATTGACTGCAGTTGCAAAACACGGTAAGCTGATATGTGCTTCTGAGCAGACAAGATGGATTCCTGCCACAACTTCTTAGGTACGTTCTACATTTACGTACAATTCTTTTTTCTGCTTATTGTAAAATATTAGATGCTATGCAAAAGTGTGCAACTGAGATGGAACAATAAATAAGAATTATCCTAAATGTCAATACTGTTGCTGAATCTCTCAAGACAATTATGTTGGCTATAGTGACTATCAGGTATGTTATGTAAATTACTCTAGCAGTGCACAGAGCCACTTGGATAGTGCTGGGAGCACAGAGTGTGTGTAGAGAGGGAGAGAGAGCGAGAGAGAGAGAGAGAGAGAGAGAGAGAGTGCATTGTAGCACTGCCATCTAAACACTCCATTGTCAGTGCATCACACTTTCTCACATCTTAATGTCTTCTTATTTTTGCTTTAAGGAAATACAATTCTTACATTTTTGTTTATCCACCAACCTGAAGTCTTGGTCATACATCTTTGCACTTAAAAAACTAAACCTAATCTCCTTAATATATGTCAGTGTGTGTCAGCATTCAGCTCTCAAGCAGTTGGTTAACGTCTTGGTGACAAAGAAAATGTTCACCAAAAAAATTTGGCACCAATTTCTTGAGATAACAGCAAATATCTAAGGTATTCCTTGTAGTGAAAGCGTGTGTGATTCTTGATGCTGATGCATTTAACAGGTGATGCCATCAGGCTTGATACCTGCCCTTGGTGTTTTTTGAAAAGTGTGGAATACGTACCTGGAGTGTGTGTTGCTCTCTTCCTTTCTGTCAGCCCATATTCATTTATAACTACAAAAACATGACCATACTGCACAAGCACTCATGATCATTCTTCCAAAACAGATATATACTTGACACCTAACAGGAAGCCAGAGATACCCAATGCTAAACCACCTCCACTAGGACTCACCTCGGACAGTAATTCAGTCTCCTTGTATTGTACTTAAAACTGTGTTGTGCATCTGTGATTAACTTACGTATTCACAACCTATGATATGTTACACTTTTAGACATAAAATGTGCTATTTTGAGCTATGGTACACCTTGTGGGAAAAAGGCAATGGGTACCTCGCTGAACTTGCTCTGCACATTAACAGGTTACGCATCAAAGGTAAAACGAACAGCCATCATGTATCTGTTTCCCATCAGTGGAGAGAATTAAGCTGAATGAGCATGATTATAGGGTCCCACAAGCATGAGCATTCCACTAGTTTGGTTTTACACGAGTAATGTGTGTCCAGTTAGCAATGGTATTGTAAGAAAAAGCATCACTCTGTTAGGCCTAATAAATCGGTACTGACTTTGAGCTCTAAAGTATTGTCATTTGTGAGGCACACTTTTTAATGTAGCACATAACATCTCTTGCACTTCTTGTAGAAAGATCAGTGAAAAAATGATTTGTTGAGAGATACAGAACTTGGTTTTCACAGTACTGCTGTAGCCCAGAAGCCACTAATGACAAGAATTAGTGCTCAGCATAATTTAGAGTGGTATAAAGAATGCTACCATTGTTTTGTGGGGCATCAGGAGAACGTTTTCTGAAGTGATAAGCTTCACTGTAAGGCATACCCAGCAAACAGCCATGTATACATCTATAGAAAGCTTCAAGAATGGCAGCGGATGGTAGTGACAGTGGAACCTGATGGAGCTGGTGTAATCATCTGAATCAGTATTTGTTGGCTTGTACTGGGCCCATTCATTTAAATATATGGCAAAATAAATGCAAATGTTCATGGAATTTTTTAAACAATAGGAAGTTTCCCACACACAGTGGCAAAAATTTGTAATCTGACCATTTTCTGAGTAAGTATTATAATGCTCATGAATGAGGCCACTGCATTGTAGCTCTGCAAGAAATCAGGTTGACTTGCTGGCTGAATAGTTCAAAGCCCTGACCAAACCTCCGAGAACACCCTTGGGGTGACTAGTTATGTTGTTTGTATTCCAGATCAGTTTGCCCAGAAACTATGGAAACAACTATTCATGATGATTAACGAAGAATGGAAGCACACTTTGCCTCCATTTGTTGGAACTTAATTTTTGGGGACCTCCTTTACCATTATTACAGTGGTTAATCTTTTGAGGAGGCTCTCGCCTATTTGTTACCTGTTCACCATATCCAGAATAAAAATTGTGGGTTTGAAGAGGCTTTTAGCCATGGAGTGTATTTTAGGTATTTTTAAATGCTGTCACTGTATATGAGTTAAGAAGCAGGGAGTATTAGTCCATCACACAATAATAGGGACTTTTTTAGATACACATTACATCCCTGGAACTTATATTTGATTACAACATAGCAGAACATTGATACTTGCCAGTAAATAAGTGAGGCCTGTTATGCTGGTTCAGAAAATTTTGATCTGGTGTGATGCCATAGCTGGCATTAAAAGCAGTAATGTAGATACACGTATTGGATATTACACTTTAAAAACCACGGTGTGGTCTAATGCACTGCTTTCCAGGCGGGAAGGCGTGCCGATCCCCAGCACGAATCCACCTGGTGGATTAGTGCCGAGGTCCGGTGTGCCGGCCAGTCTGTGGATGGTTTTTAAGGCAGTTTTCCATTTGCCTTGGCGAATGCAGGCTGGTTCCCCTTATTCCACCTCAGTTACACTATGTCAGAAATTGCTGCACAAACATTTTCTCCACGTACGCGTACACTATAATTACTCTACCACGCAGACATTGGGGTTACACTAGTTTCAGTTTGGGGTGGCGGTGGGGTGAGTAGACTACTGTAGCCTGTTGTGGGGTTGTGTACCACTGCGAGCTACGGCAGGGATGAAGCCTCTCCGTCATTTATAGGTCCCCAGTTCCATACTATACAACACATGAGGAAATAATGGTTAGCTGTGGGCTATCCAGAAACCACATGAACCTTCCACTGAAAGTGCAGCTCTCTCATATGCACAGGAAAACAAACATTTCAATATTGTTTGGAGTATTCACACTTGACAACAACAACAAAAAGGATATTTTGCAATGGTCACTGACTCATTGCATAGGGGTAGGTACTAAAGAAGTGTGATGACCCCACGGCACAAGAGCTAGTGCTGAAGATGTGTAATGAACCGACCATTCACCCTGGGAAGGTGGCTGATGATGTTGTATACTTGAAAGCATAAAAAGTGGTAGTGGCTGAAGTTTGAAATGCCCACTTCATCACACAGGAACCAATTATGTTACAGAGTGTACAGTACTGCTCATAAAAGTAAAGGACTCGTAATTATGAGAGTAGCTGAGGGAGTTACACCTTACTGACACTGAGCACAAAGCATGCGCCCCTTAAAATTACATAAGAAAATCTACTATGTATTATTCCTAGGATTGAAAACATCAAAAAAGCACTTTAAGCTGAGAAGTGGTGAGAAGGGTGAACAACAGTAAAAAATATCTAAATATTAGAGCACTTAATCTAGTGACTTCATATTAAGAACTATTGTGAGGTGATGCTGCACCCCTGGCAGAACTGCTAAATCTGTCCTGCCCTCTAACAAAAGTACATTTCTGCAATTTTTTCTACACAGATTTAGCAGTTTTTATGATTTTGTAAGTAAGTTTTATAAAAATGAAGTATGTTGAAAAAGGCATTGAAGAAAAATATTCCACCCTTGAAACTTTTTGCCTTTGCTTTGAGCTTTTCTCTTTCTCCTGTTTCTTCCTATGTTATTTCCATTTCCCTCAGGTCTACTTTAACTTCTTTGATCCACATCACTTATGTATTGGAGATCTTCATTTATGGAAATAGATTTCTTGTTGTAGAGGGTTTTTGTTAATTGAAAAGCCTCTTCCATTTTCACTGACCTTGCTAAGTTAGCTTCTTTGTCCAAAACATTTAGTTGTATATTTCACCTAGATATTAAAATTTTATAGCCTCATTTATTCTTCAGTAATCACTTTCCACCTATTTTGGTGCCTCCTGTGCATCTGTCTTGTACTTTTCTTTCCCACATAGGCCAGCTATTGAAGCTGTATGTTGTAGGAAATTTATTTGCATTGTTGCATGTTCTATAGCTTTAGGTAAGATGGCAAGGTTGTCAGCAAAAGTCATACAGTCAATACTCATATTATCCCCTTTTATCCCAACTGTGATTTTCTGAAATTCCTCCTTGTTCTTCTCTTCTTTTCCTGTGTTCACAGATTACCTTCACTTGTAGCCAATTGAACAGCAGTGGAGACAGTTCATCTCCTTGTCCTACACCAGTTTTTATCTAAAAAATCTTCACCTGAAAATTTAATTTTTCATTTGGTATGTTTTTTTGCGATTGCCACTGATTTGTTGTCAGCACTAAACTCTTACTAAATGTTCTTCTATACCTGATTCTAAATTTCAGATTTAAAATTTGTACCAAACAGGATTGTACTTTTCTAAACCCTCCTCAGTGATCTCCTTTTCGCTGATTCAGTCGGCTTTGCAGATTATTTTGTAACACTTTTGAAAGAATCTTGTAAGTCACTAGAAGGAGGGAAATTCCTCTGCAGTTGCTGGCATCAGTTTGATCTCTTTTCTTGTGGATTGGGGAATTAATGCTGTTTCCCAGACTTTCTGAAAGACTCAATGTTGCTTCTTGTCTGTTCCAGCACCTTCAATGTTCCACATTTCAGCCTTATCATTTTTCAAAAGTTTAAAGTTATTTTGCATTTCATCTATGCTAGGTGGGGGGGTTTCGAAATTTGTGTAGATGCATGCTGAATTTTATTCTAGAAATTTTGGTTCCTCGCAATTTAACAGTTTATTGAAATAGCTTACTAATATTTCACACTTTTCGTAATAATCCTCAGTTGGCAGAAGTTTGAAAAAACCAGAATCCTTGAGTGAAATAACATATTTGATTATGCAGCCAGTTGCCATTGTTTGAGATTCTACAATACTGCAGTGAAGTATCAGCAAAAACTCCCATGTTGAATATGAGTGAGCTGTGCAGGTGGATGCTGTGTGTGTGTGAAACGAGTGGACTGTTGTTACGTAAAATATGTTAGACACCTGTTTGGCAATAGTTGTTTCTTTGGTGCTGCCTGCAAGAAACGACACTATAGGAAAGACAGTGGCTACAGCTTGCCTTTACAGTTCTGGGCATCTTTTCGTAAGCAGAAGATAGGAACATAGGGGTAGGAGAACTTGCGCATCTCTTCTGGTTAGTTTTTAAACCATCTATCTGTCTCTTTTTCCCTGTGCTTGCACCCTTGTCAGGGGTGTACATTGATTTATCTGAAGGACAGAAATCTTAAACTGTGCAACCACAAGGATATGGGGCTGATAACACAATATTAAATACATTTTCACATATTACATCTGCAAACAATGGAAGATGTTAAGTAACTGCTGCACTAACCTAACATTTATGTTGAGCAGCTAAATAAACTAAAATATACATGAAAATTCAGCTCACATATTTTGCCAAATACAGTAGTGGCTAAGGTAAAGAGTTGATGAAAGACTCAGTGTCTATTTTAATTACTAAAATATAGAAAATACATTGTAATACCTTAACAGAGCATGTTATATATTGATGTAAGCATATTATTTCCTTATAGCTGTATGAAACAGTTGACAAACAGAAATTCTGCCTTAAGTAGCAGGCGAGCATAGAAAGTAATTGTAGTAACACTGTTCATGTTTTACGTCGCACTTTACTTAGCGTAGACCAGGACTGTGTCCTAGGCATGCCCGATGTTAACTCACTGGGCACGGCCCATGCTGCCTGAGTTGTTGTTGTTGTTGTTGTTGTTGTTCCGCCGGCAGAGGTCGCGTCCGAATTCTCACGTGCCCTCTGGTGGACGGGACTCTACTTGCGGCAACTACCGTCCGTGACGCGCCGTGCCGATGTGCACCTCCCGCGATCTTTCTGGTGGCTACTACACTCCTCCTCCTTCGGGGGGGGGGAGAAGCCACTGTGATCCACTGCGTTGGAAGGTGGAGCGTCGGGCAGGAGCGATGACCTCCACATCCATTGTAAGGCTTGAGTCGAGGGGATCTGCCAACCCTCGAGCCGGAACCTTCGAATACGGCTGGAAGTGACCCACACGAAGATGCCCCCGTCGTCCCACCACCGGAGCCCGGCACAGAACGGGCAACAAGCTGTTGAACTCCAGATCCTGTTCCACCTCGGGAGGGGCAAGACCCAGTGGTGGGGATGATGGGGAAGGGATGACCACAGGTGAACCAGCCTCCTGAGAAACCAGGCCTGTGAGGGGGGCCGGCTCTCGCTGGGGCATCTCTAACGATGGTGATGCCAGTGCTGGAGCTACTGGAGGCTGCCAAGGCTGAGAACCATCGCAGTGCGGTGGAGTCACAGCGGGGAGAGGCGGTAACGTCCCCTGAGAAACCAACACGGATGCCGGCAATGGGGAAGCTGGTGTCCGAGGGGTCGGAGGGTGGGTGCCCAAACGTGGACGTAGCTGATTTTGGTGACGACGTACCACCTGGTCCCCCACCTGCAAGGTATAGAGCCGGCAGCCGTTTCGGCGCAGGACCACCGCCGGTATCCAACGTGGATTGCGATCAAACATACCCAGTGGAAAGCCAGGTACTCTGTTTTGCGAAGACTGGCGAGGACCAGGCCGGAGGAGGTGCAGCAGAGTCCTAGGTTGGCGCCCGTGGAGGATCTCTACGGGGCTGCATTCTCCCATTGGTGTGGTCCGGTATGCCGTCAGGAAAAACGTCAATGCCTCCTCCACAGGAAATTCGTGCACATACTTTTTCATCTGCGTCTTAAGTGGGTGCACCATGTGCTCAGCTTCCCCATTCGATCGTGGATGAAAGGGAGGAGAGCAAACGTGCTGAATACCAAAGCGCCTACAAAAATCCTTGAAGGTCTGTGAAATAAACTGCGGTCCATTGTCCGAGACCAGGGTGATTGGCAGACCTTCCACAGAAAAGATTTTTGCTAGTGCCTGGATTCCAACTTCTGAAGTGGTTGAGGAGCAGCGAACCACATATGGGAATCGGGAATAAGCATCAATGACAATGAGCCAAAAGCCATTGATAAACGGGCCCGCAAAATCGATGTGAACACGTTCCCATGCTTGGGTTGCCGGCGGCCATGAAGAGAACGCTGCCCTGGGAGATGCCTGTTGGCTCACACACTGGGAACAGGCGGTCACCAAGCGCTCAATTTCTCTGTCAATACCGGGCCAGTACACATGTCTGCGTGCCAAGGTTTTAGTACGGGAAACACCCCAGTGCCCCTCATGTAATAACGTGAGGACCTCCCTTTGTAAACTTGCAGGCACAACAATGCGAAGAGCTGAATCATTGGTAGCCAGAAGGAGAACTCCTTCCATGACCGAGAGGCGGTCTCGTAGAAGAAAATAATTACGAAGAGGGTCTGAGGCCCGGCCTGAAGGGCGGGATGACCACCCCTGCTGAATGAGGTGAACTACTTGCCGGAGAACCGGGTCAGCTGCCGTTTCCGAGAACTAGTGATTGGGAAGCCATCAACCGCTTGGTGGGACGCCACATCCAAATGAAAACACATAATCTTCTCTCGATCGAACTTAGGATCTGGGCCCACTGGAAGACGGGAAAGAGCGTCGGCGTTGGCATGCTGTCCGGTAGGGCGAAAATGAATGTCATAATGGTACTTAGAGAGGAACAAGGCCCAGCGCTGTAGTCTGTGGGCCACCCTATCCGGAATCTGAGAGGCGGGGCCAAATAACGATATTAACGGCTTATGGTCAGTGATTAATTGAAACTTCGTGCCATACAAGAAAGGGTGAAACTTGGTAACAACGTAGACAATGGCCAAAGCCTCTTTTTCCACCTGGGAGTAATGGGCCTGCGCGGGACTAAGAGTTTTAGACGCAAACGCCAGTGGTTGCTCGGAACCATCTGCGTTGCGATAGGCCAGGACCGCCCCCACCCCATACTGCGAAGCATCTGTAGCCAGGACCAACGGCTTATGGGGGTCAAAAGTAGCCAAACAAGGCGCTGACGTGAGGAGGCCCTTCAACGAGGTGAACGCTCGCTCGCATGCATGCGACCAATCAAAAGGAACACCCTTGCGCAGAAGGCAGTACAGGGGGGCGGGCTATGGTGGAAACCCTGGGAATGAACCGGTGGTAATAGGCTATCTTGCCTAAAAAAGCTTGTAAGGTCGACGATACCTTGGACCAAAATTCCTAGTGGCTGGACGCCGTGCCGAGAGATGGTGTAGCCCACATACTCAATGGACGGTTGGAAGAAGTTTGACTTATGCGGGTTGCAACGCAAGCCCACAGACCCGAATTTGAGAAAGAGGGTGCGAAGGTTGTGCAAGTGTTCCTTCGTGCTGCGGCCTGTGACAATTATGTCGTCCAGGTAATTAATACAATGAGGGATTGTCGACGTGACGTGCTCAAGATAACGCTGGAATATCGCCGGGGCACTGGATATTCCGAAGGCCAACCGCTGGTATTGGTAAAGGCCAAACGGGGTGTTGACGACCGCCAGCCGTTTGGAGTCCTCATCAAGTGGTGTCTGATGATAAGCCTCCGAAAGATCGATTTTCGAAAAATATTGGCCTCCCGCCACGGCGGAGAACAATTCATCAGCACGAGGCAAAGGATAGGTGTCCACCACCAATTGGGAATTAATGGTGGCCTTGAAATCGCCACAAAGACGTAATTTTCCCGAGGGCTTCCTGACAATAACGAGGGGCGAAGCCCACTCACTAGAAGAAATGGGAAGAACGACCCCTAGGGCTGTCAGCCGGTCTAGCTCTTCCTTTACCTGAGGGCGAGAGCCAAGGGGATCTGCCTCGCGCGTAGGAAACGCGGGCGAGCCGACGCCTTCAACGTTAAGTGAGCTTCAAAGTCTGAAACACGCCCCAGGCCCTCCTCAGAGATATCTGGAAAGTCTGAGATCAAAGATTCCAATGATTGATAGGGAACGTCTTCGGAGACCAACTGTATGGTGTCAGCGATAGAAAAACCGAACGCTTGAAAGGCATCCAGGTCAAAAAGGTTAGCGGAGCTCGCATCACTGACAACAATAAAGGTAATAGGCCGAGTGACTGATTTGTAAGTCACGTCGGTAGTGAATTCACCCAGTAGGGGAATGAACTGTTCACCATAACCGCATAGACGCCGGTAAACTGGCGCCAACGGGGGCGATCCAAGGTCGGAATAAGTTTGTGCATTCAACAACGAAACTGCCGCGCCCGTATCTACTTGCAGTTGTAACCGGCGCGACCGAACCGACACCTCGATAAATAGTTTGTGTGCCGATGCGTCGGGAGCCTGGCCCGATGAAAATTCCTGAATGTCAACGTCCATGTCCTCTGTACCTGCTTCCTTCGATTCTTTCGAGGCTGAGCGGCAAACTTCAGCAATGTGACCTTTTTTTATGACATTTGCGACAAACGGCCCAACGCTGGGGGCACTCTGACCGATCGTGATGTATATAGCACAACGCACAGGACGGCAACAGGGGCCGGCGGCCGGAATTCTGTTTACGCGCCGTGCGGGAGCGGCCGTAACGGCCAGATTGTACCGCTCGCACGTCGTCCATCCCGGACACAGTGGACGCGGACGCGCCGCCCTGAACCGCCGCGACGTCGCACCACGCTTCCAGCTGTTGACCTGCGGCGTGAGAGACTTCATACGATTGAGCAATGGACAGGACTTCAAGGGAAGGGTCTTCTAACTGCAGGGCCCGTTGCCGGACCTCCCTATCAGGGGCCGAACGAACAATGACGTTACGTACCATAACGTGGGCATACGACTCTCGCGACTGCTCCGTGACAAAATGACACTTGCGACGAAGACCGTGCAGGGTAGCGGCCCACGCCCGGTAAGACTGATGGGGCTGTTTCTTGCATTGATAGAACCCGACCCTAGCCGCCACAACATGCGTGCGGCGGCGATAATATGAAGACAGCAATGAACACAATGCGTCAAAAGACAAGGACGAGGGTTCCTGCAACGGCGCTAGCTGCCGCAAAACTTGATACAGCGAGGGACATATCCAAGACAAGAAGAGAGCACGACATACCTCCGCATCGGCAACATTAAACGCCTGAAAATGCTGCCGAAGGCGATGTTCATATGCGTCCCAATCCTCCGCCGTCTCGTCATACGGGGGAAAGGGAGGAGGGAACGGCGCTGGAGCAGACGGCGTGGAGAGCTACGCCGGAAGCACTTGTTTCATGGTGGCCATGAGCTCCGTCTGCTGCTCAACCAAAACCCGCACTAAATCCTCCATGCCGTGGATAAGCCGCGAAACCGGAACAACGACGCAACACGCGAAAGAACGACCCTATTCGTCGCCAATTGTGTAGTAACATGGTTCACGTTTTACGTCGCACTTTACTTAGCGTAGACTGGGACTGTGTCCTAGGCATGTCCGATGTTAACTCACTGGGCACGGCCCGTGCTGCCTGAGTTGTTGTTTTTGTTGTTGTTGTTCCGCCGGCAGAGGTCGCGTCCGAATTCTCGCGTGCCCTCTGGTGGACGGGACTCTACTTGCGGCAACTACCGTCCGTGACGCGCCGTGCTCATGTGCGCCTCCCGCGATCTTTATGGTGGCTACTACAGTAATTACAAGCACTGTTGATCGCTGTGTACACAATACTTTTCGGACTTTTTTTTCCTTAAGATTTAAATTTTGTATGGGAGAGGATTAGGTCAAGATAATTAATACAAGTTTGCCTTCAGATAGTCAACAGAATGAAATGCATATTTTCTTAGAAAATCTTTAATTTTCCTCCTGAAGTAATTTACAGGCACAGAGTAACAATTACATTTATAATACATGTATTTAATGTAATCACCAATATGCCAGTACCATATGGGACACTCTTCCTGTATTAATTTTGCAGGAAAAGCTTCATTTCTGTAATATAGTTCTCAGTATTTAATGCAAAATGATAGTGACTCGACCATGTACATTACAACAGATGTTTAATCTCGACACTGTTTCTGCAACGCGGTCACACACTATGTGTTACAAAAATAGCGATCACATGCTGTCTTCCAGTAAGGGGAAAGTTCTTCTGCACAACTGAAATGTAATCAAGCAATATTTTTCCATTTAATAGCACTCAGTCATTATAGTATACTGGCTAATTCATTTCCTACATACATATAACTGAGGGATCAAAATAAGCAAAATTGTACACATTTTATACCTACGAATATACGATCATATTTTACTCGATCATAGCGTTCTGCATCAGCTGTTCATCTGTCGTTGCAGCCAGGCTTGTACAGCAGCTACTCACGTGACATCGCTTTCAGGTCAGAACGTCAACGCAGCCAGGCGTTTTACTGGCGTGAGACATTCCGGAAGGGGTCAGGCCTGTTTTTCCGCGTAGCCCGTTGCATCTCCGCCCGTTCGTTTCCTGTGGGACTGAGATTTGGCGCGGAAGCAAGCCAGTCGAGAAGAGGTTTTGAAAACTACTTTTGACGCATGGCTGATATCTGTATTGGAGACTGATCCTGTTGAAAACAAATTAATCTCGCAGGATGTAATTGTCGTCGTACCGGTGAAATTTTAAGCTTACCGATAATATGAATATGGCGCAGAAGATTTATTTGTTTTAAGTGGTTTTATGACATTTACTACCTGACGAACTGCCAGGACGAAGGTCAGGAAAAAACTGCATGATCGCTAATACGAAGCGATATGCGTTAACGGCCCCACTCGTGAGCGACGGAACTCTGCAGTTGATACAAGGGCATGCAATCGCTTCGCAGATAACACGTGTGACGACAAATCACAGCGATCGGTCGCTGATCACGAGCAAATCCCAGGCAATACGGTGAATCACATGCGATTTGTGCAAGCAATATAGCTTCTTGTCTGATTAGCAGCGATATATGGCAATATGACTGCATGTTGCTTTTATTAGTTATTGAGCGTGCTTGTGTAGTTTTGTCTCATTTCGCGTTGCCAACGTTGGGAAATGATTTTACGTTTCAATGTATAGCTGTTGAGGGACGACGAACCACTGTGCGAAGTGAAGTTGGGGCCGGAGTTGGCATTAATATAAACAAAAAATGGTTCTAATGGCTCTGAGCACTGTGGGACTTAACATCTGAGGTCATCAGTCCCCTAGAACTTAGAACTACTTAAACCTAACTAACCTAAGGACATCACACACATCCATGCCCGAGGCAGGATTCGAACCTGTGACCGCAGCGGTCGCGCGGTTTCCGACTGTAGCGCCTAGAGCCGCTCGGCCGCACCGGCCGGCCTAATATAAACGCGTAGTACAAAATACACCCTCCGATTTTGCAGTGATTATCATATTGAAGCTTGTGCGCTAGAAGTAGAAATGATGGGAAGTTTATAGTAATGGTCACGAGACACTGTGGTCCACCAGATGATTATGGGTTATTTAAGAAACAATTACACCCATTGTTTAAAGTTTTAAACTTACAAACAGAATGATGTAACATAATATTAAGTGAACATTATAATTTAAATATTCACAGCATATCTCTCTACAACTATAGTCAAGTCCGTTGTCATTTCAGATAATCTAACTCTCTCTCATACAGTATAATCTTTAACGAGAGTTATAGTATAATCATTGCTGCTATTAACAACATTTCTATCGACATTTCGAGACTCGAAAATAAATTGTGTAAATACTTGCACTTAAACTATAATATTACTGAAGGAAAATTAACTGAGGACTAATAAATGAAACACGAATTGTATTAACACACCGGAAAAATGTACATAACCCGTTTTGCGTCAGTGGAAAATGTAATATATGTAACTTAAATTTCTCAATAAAATCAGTTCAAAGCATGTTTAATTAGCAGCAACGATTGCTTTCTTAATTTTATTTTTTTGCGAGAATTCGTGGGGATACGCAAATCAACTACAACTGCTGCTGAACATAGTTCATTTTCGTTGCAGAACTTCCCGACACAGTGACGTTCGCTGTAATACTGGTTGAAATCGCTCGGCAGATCGCTCGAGTGTGACGGGGTCGAGGTGAGCGACCGATTGCAGCAGTATCGCACGCGACAAATCTCTGCGATCTGTCGCTCGTGCAATGACCCCTATACGATTATGTTTTCGAAAACTAAGGCCAAATTACCTGAACCCTTTTACAGGAGTTACTTTTGAGTGGTTCCCAATCAGCCAATGAACACTAAGGATTCGATGACCCAAAAGAGAGAATTTCAAACATTTACCCATTATGGATATGTAACACTGCGACTGTGATCGATAAAGGTTTTATTCTTTAATTTTTATTTTCCATTGCCTGTTTCGAATCGCCTAGCGATTCATCATCAGATGGTACATCTTTACTGGATGTTTGTAGCATTGTGGGGGTCGTGTAGCTGTGGCAAAGTGTATAATCGAAGCATGTAAGCACTGAATGTGGCGAGAATTATTCACATTATGAGATCAATGTAGTTGCATTACTTGTAGTTATTAACATCTGTTGAGCTGTTCTTGGTGCACCCATTGTTTTGGAAAACATAAAGTGACGTTAATTTTACACTACGTCACAAACTTAGCGACAGGTGAGAACTTCCACGTGTTTTATAAAAAATAGATAAATCAAATAGCATGATTCAAGTTATGTTCTAAGAGTTTCTGTTGGAGCAGTTTCTTTATTCAGCACTCGCAGTGCACTTTGGTGACAGTAAGTACGTATGTATTTATGTTATCTTCATTATTGCAAAAATAACATGTATTGACATTACAAACTTGACAAGTGCTGGTTACAAAATCTAATAAACAATGAGTTTGGATGATATTCCACCTACAGTTTTAGTGCTGAAATTACGTTTGACATTTATCTTCATGTCTAATAGACACTGATCATTACTCATGAAATAAACATTAGGGCTCTGCATGAAGGCTTTTTTTGTGCACTAGAAGAAGAGAGAACGAGTGATGCGTAGGTGTACCGTTGTGGAAAGTTGTCTGTGTGTTTATGTGTGTGTGTGTGTGTGTGTGTGTGTGTGTGTGTGTGTGTGTGTGTAAGAGAGAGAGAGAGAGAGAGAGAGAGAGAGACAGAGAGAGAGAGAGAGAGAGAGAGAGAGATTTTTATCCGGAGTTTTTTAATTTTAAGTTATTTGCTAAATCAGTCTGTACATTTAAGAGGGCGTTGTGTGGTTTATTCTTATGGGTGAAATTCTGTAATTGTTCCAATAGATCCATCTTTATTCCTTTGTCTACAGTGTGTAAAATATGTAGTTTTGTTTTGGTGCCTGTAACTGAATGACTGTTTTGTGCTATGTGGGCTTCAAACTTGAATTATTTAAATTTCTTAAAGAGTGTGTGTCTGTGTGCTCGTTGCATTGTTTGCCCAGTGTAGTAGCAGGTGTAGCTCTCTCAGGTTAATTTATATATACCAGATTTTTGAAACAGTGGATTGGCTGTTTCAGTCTCATAAGTTCTTTTGTTTTGTGTTTTGTTGTTTGTGTGGAAACTTATTTTGACTTTGTGTGGCTTAAACAGTTTTGCAAGCTAATATGAAATGTTACTGAGGAAAGGCATGGAGATTATTTAGTTCCTTCTGTTATGGACTGTGTTGCTGATGCTGTCTGGTTGCCTTTTTTTCATATAACTTGTCAACTATGGATGGCTCATCAGCATTGTTGTGCGCTTTTGTTTTTGATATGTTTAGTTATTTGGTTTTGAAATCAGGGTTAGCATGAATTATGTTTACATGGTTGACTGCTGATCTAAAAAAAAATGATAATTTACGTTGATTTGGGTGGCACAGTGTGTTTTTTACAGTGACATCCGAAGTTCAAAATGGTTCAAATGGCTCTGAGCACTATGGGATTTAACTTCTGCGGTCATCAGTCCCCTAGAACTTGAACTACTTAAACCTAACTAACCTAAGGACATCACACACATCCATGCTCGAGGCAGGATTCGAACCTGCGACCGTAGCTGTCGCGCGGTTCCAGACTGTAGCGCCTAGAACCGCTCGGCCACTTCGGCCGGCCCATCCGAAGTGGTGGGTTTCCTATAGATTTGGAATTTAAATTTTTTGTCGTGACAGGTTATGTTTAGGTCAAGAAAATTAATTCCATGTTGTTGAACTATAAAATGTACTTTGGGATGTATATTATTAACTTTCTAAGATGAGAAAATTACCGAACTATCAGTTTAATAAGTCACAGCTGCAAAATAGTAACGCCAATTCTTTACAGACCAATGGAAAAACTAGTAGAAGCCGACCTCGGGGAAGATCAGTTTTGATTCCGTAGAAATGCTGGAACACGTGAGGCAATACTGACCCTACGACTTATCTTAGAAGCTAGATTAAGGAAGGGCAAACCTACGTTTCTAGCATTTGTAGACTTAGAGAAAACTTTTGATAATGTTGACTGGAATACTCTCTTTCAAGTTCTGAGGGTGGCAGGGGTAAAATACAGGGAGCGAAAGGCTATTTACAATTTGTACAGAAACCAGATGGCAGTTATAAAAGTCGAGGGACATGAAAGGGAAGCAGTGGTGGGGAAGGGAGTGAGACAGGGTTGTAGTCTCTCCCCGATGTTATTCAATCCGTATATTGAGCAAGCAGTGAAGGAAACAAAAGAAAAATTCGGGGTAGGTATTAAAATCCATGGAGAAGAAATAAAAACTTTGAGGTTCGCCGATGACATTGTAATTCTGTCAGAAACAGCAAAGGACTGGGAAGAGCAGGTGAACGGAATGGACATTGTCTTGAAAGGAGGATATAAGATGGACATCAACAAAAGCGAAACGAGGATAATGGAATGTAGCCGAATTAAGTCGGGTGATGCTGAGGGAATTACATTAGGAAATGAGACGCTTAAAGTAGTAAATGAGTTTTGCTATTTGGGGAGCAAAATAACTGATGATGGGTGAAGCAGAGAGGATATAAAATGTAGACTGTCAATGGCAAGGAAAGCGTTTCTGAAGAAGAGAAATTTGTTAACATCGAGTTTAGATTTGTCAGGAAGTCGTTTCTGAAAGTTTGTGTATGAAGTGTAGCTATGTATGGAAGTGAAACATGGACGATAAATAGTTTGGACAAGAGGAGAATAAAAGCTTTCGAAATGTGGTGCTACATAAGAATGCTGAAAATTAAATGGGTAGATCACATAACTAATGAGGAGGTATTGAACAGAATTGGGGAGAAGAGAAGTTTGTGGCACAACTTGACAAGAAGAAGGGACCGGTTGGTAGGATCACAAATGTAGCATTGGAGGGCAGCGTGGAGGGTAAAAATCGTAGAGGGAGACCAAGAGATGCATACATTAAACAGATTCAGAAGGATGTAGGTTGCAGTAGGTATTGGGAGATGAAGAAGCTTCCACGGGATAAAGTAGCATGGAGAGCTGCATCGAACCAGTCACAGGTCTAAAGACCACAACAACAACAACAACAACAAGATGAGGTTTCTATTTCAGTGGTTGTCCCATTGTATAGTATCAATGTATCATCAACATAGCGTTTATAATAAACAGTTTTGTTAACTACTATTTTTTTTGCTTTAAAAAATTTGTTTTGTAGATCATTAATACAGATGTAGTAAGCCAGTTAAGCCACTGCTCATTGATAAATCGTTATTCTGAATATAGATTTTGCTATTAAAGGAAAAATAATTGTGAGCTATCACGAATTTTTATTGACCCATTCTCGAGGACGTATATAGCAAACGATCATTCTGACGGAGCCATCCGCATATAGTACAGTCACCAGGGCGTGCGAAATTTGAGCACTAGTACCCTGTATAGTGTCCTTTTGGTGCAATGCACGTTGCAGTTCTCCCACGGAGACAATCGTAGAGGTGACGAATGTAGTCTTGCTGAATGACCTGCCATGCAATGTCCACCTGGTGTCTCAGCTCAGCTCAGACTTGCAGACCGCGCAAGATGACGTTCCATTCAGTCCTAAACACGCTCATTGGGGTACAGATCTGGGGATCGTGTTGGCCAGGGTAGTTGACGTACACCTTGGAGACCAAATTGGATGGCACGGATACATGTGGAAGTGCATAGTCGTGTTGTAAAAGCACATCAAATTGTTGGTGCACTAACGGTAGCACGATTGGTTCAATGACGTTTTGAGTGTACTGCGCACTGTTCATTGTTCCCTCTACGAAAGGCGTTTGAAAAGTCCGTGCAAAAATAAAAACTACATATGTGTTTGGGGTAAGCCCTTTTTATTTTTCGACATAGTCTCCTTTTAGACTTACACACTTCGTCCAACGCCGTTCTAATTTGTTGATCCCTTCCGAATAATAAGAATTGTCCAAGTCTGCAAAATAGCTATTAGTTGCTGCAATTACCTCCTCGTTTGAACAAAATCTTTGTCTCACCAGCAATTTCTTCAAATTGGGGAACAAATAGTAGTCCGAGGGAGCCAAGTCTGGAGAATAGGGCCCGCATCTCGTGGTCGTGCGGTAGCGTTCTCGCTTCCCACGCCCGGGTTCCCGGGTTCGATTCCCGGCGGGATCAGGGATTTTCTCTGCCTCGTGATGGCTGGGTGTTGTGTGCTGTCCTTAGGTTAGTTAGGTTTAAGTAGTTCTAAGTTCTAGGGGACTGATGACCATCGATGTTAAGTCCCATAGTGCTCAGAGCCATTTTTTGGGAGAATAGGGTTGTTGTGAAACGAGTTGGAATCCTGTTTCCATTACTTTTGCGACCACAACTGCTAAGGTGTGTGCTGGTGCATTGTCGTGATGGAAAATGACTTTTTTGCGGTCCAATCGCCGGCGTTTTTCTTGCAGCTTGGTTTTGAGACGGTCCAATAACGATGAATGATATGCACCTGTAACAGTTTTACCCTTTTCCAGATAGTCGATGAGGATTATCCCTTGCGAATCCCAAAAGACAGTTGCCGTAACCTTTCCGGCCGAAGGAATGGTCTTCACCTTTTTTTGATGCACATTCTCCCTTGGTAACCCATTGTTTAGATTGTTCTTCGGTCTCAGGAGTATAGTAATGTATCCATGTTTCATCCACAGTGACGAAACGGCGCTTAAAGACCTGCGGATTCTTCCTGAACAGCTGCAAACCATCCTTGCAACACTTCACGATTCCGTTTTTGGTCAAGCGTGAGCAATTGTGGAACCTACCTTGCGGATAGCTTTCTCATATCCAAATGTTTATGCAAAATATTATGTACCCCTTCATTCGAGATGCCCACAGCACCTCACGCACCTTAACTCATCAGTCATCCATCACCATATCATGGATTTTATCAATGATTTCTGGAGTCGTAACCTCCACAGGGCGCCCAGTACGTTCAGCAGCAGTTGTGCCCATATGGCCACTCCGAAAATTTTGAAACCACTTATAAACTGTTCTAATCGAAGGTGCAGAGTCACCGTAATGTTTATCAAGCTTCTCTTTAGTCTCCTGAGGCGTTTTGCCTTTCATAAAGTAATGTTTAATCACCACACGAAATTCTTTTTCGTCCATTTTTTGGCAATCACTCGACTTCCTTGATTCACACGAATCCCAAACACAAAGAGATAGACCAATAAGGCTGAAACGTGGTGTGAGTTCTTTCCAAAGGTACTACTAACTAAATATGACCTCGATACGCGCCGGTGGTGCCATCTCTCGGACTTTGCATGGGCTTTTCAAACGCCCCTCGAATGATCACCAGAGAACAGCCGTTGTGAGATGTGGCTACCCACACACCATGGTGTCGAGTGTTAGCCCTGTGTTCCTCTATCGTGTACGCTCCAGACATTGACACTCACCTGCACGACGCCTTACTTATGTATGAGCATCACTGGCACAAAGGCAGAAGCGACTCTCGTGACAGAAGGCAAGTCTCTATTTGTCTATCCCTACAAGAGTTTATCGCAACACCACTAGGGGCGGGATGCATGATACTGGGGCCTGAGAAGGAGATGCCCTAACGGCAACAGGATCGTAACCCTGCTCCACAGAAACTGTTGCTAAGGATCCTCGCTGATACCCTTGGAGCAACAGAGTCCCTAATTTGTTGCGAAGCCGTGGTGCAGTCCGATATGGACTGCATCTCGTATGAGTCAGCGCTGTCCGGACCCAGGCTTACGGGCATGTGCACCTTCTTCTGAGCACTGACGACAACGTCGATGCACTGTGGAGATCTCTCGCCCCATGTATAGCGCAATACTGCACTACGACCGCCCACCCCTGCAGACACACTATACTCCCTCTCTCAAACTCCATCAACTTCACAAACAGTTCACGTCCACTCTGTCATGGCATTCTAACAATGTTGCAGACACAGATAGAGTACTGTATGTCACGGGAAAGTGGCTCTGTAGATGAACAACTGTTGCGAAACTTGCAACATCCCGTGGCTGATAACGTGGTTCCTGTGGATTTGATCATCACATTAACTGCCCTCTCTTAGTGCCCTGTGCAAGTATAGTATGCGTTAGTCATGTGTGTCAAGGTTTTTTTTTATTTTTCATTTTTCGGTAGTGTATAAGCACTTCTACCTTTTTTTCTTTTTTTGCGGAAGATCATTACCCACTTATCCGTTGGATCCACGCCCGGCCGCACAACCTAAATAACGTGAGCAAGGAACCTGTATTAGATACCACAAGCAAAAAAGAAGCAACAATTCCAGGTGCATAATACAGGGTGTCCCAAAAAGAATGACCCGATTTTAAATATAATTATTTATTAGGAAGAAGGGCTTAACACCAAGAAATTGCATTTTAAATTACTCAGAAAAGACAAAAGTTTCTAAAAATCCATTGTAAATGTTCAAAATGTTCTCTATTGGCTGCACGGATGACATCTAGCTGATAGCCAAATTCATCCAAAAAATGTTAAAATATGCGTGAAATTTTATGGGACTTAAATGGTTCAAATGGCTCTGAGTACTATGGGACTTAACATCTGTGGTCATCAGTCCCCTAGGACTTAGAACTACTTAAACCTAACTAACCTAAGGACATCACACAACACCCAGCCATCACCAGGCAGAGAAAATCCCTGACGCCGCCGGGAATCGAACCCGGGAACCCGGGTGTGGGAAGCGAGAACGCTACCGCACGACCACGAGCTGCGGGCTGGGACTTAACTGCTAAGGTCATCAGTCCCTAAGCTTACACACTACTTTACCTAAATTATCCTAAGGACAAACACACACACCGATGCCCGAGGGAGGACTCGAACCTCCGCCCCGGCGGCACAGTACATGACTGCAGCGCCTTAGACCGCCTTTTTTTTTTTTTTTTTTTATTTTTATTTTTTTTTTTAGATCTCATTTTGTTCGCTTTCGTTCGTTGTATCTGCTCGGGGCGGACGTCGTAAGATACCAGTTTTAGTTCGTTGTTGATCGGTGAAGTCAGTTTTTTTATTACAGGGGGCAGGTAACTGCTCGGCTAATGCCGCGCGGCAAAATTCATCCCAAACTGAGCGTAAGGTGTCTTCTGTCACTGAACCTACAGCAGCTGATATTCTGATTTTTAGTTCATCAATGCCACGAGGTAATGGAGGAACCTAAACACATTGCGTAACATATCCCCATAGGAAGAAATCACATGGTGTTAAGTCGGGGGACCTAGGAGGCCAAGAGTGTAAAGCCTGGTCTCGCGGTCTTGTAAGCCCTATCCAACGTTGAGGCACTTTGTCACTGAGGATGCGCTCGTAGTGACATCTAGCGGATTCTTTTCTGAAATTCTAGGCCATGCCGATTACATCTAGCGCTGTTTCAGTTACCTAGTGACATTTGTCTCAATATTATTACAAGTTAAAATCGGGTCATTCTTTTTGGGGCACCCTGTACATTCTCCATTCGTTCTACTGCAGTATTTGCTTGTATCTTCATGTAAAGTTCCTCATAATCTCCAACTGATAAGACTTCATGGGGCTGTCGTAATTTTGGGTTAACAAGGCATTAAACTATAATGACTGCCCAGCATTTGTAAATACGGTAGAAGGATTTTATCATTAAATATGCAGCATTAACAGAGATTAAAAATTTATTGTCCTTTACAGTATAACGAACGCAGAAGTGTGTTTTACTATTGTTACTGCATATTACATATACCAGCCCAGTGCATCAAAAGTAGCAGAGAAAGTGAAAAATCTTTAACTCGAAAATATTGCCAGTAGTGTGCTTTTTTTTATAATTTGGTTTGCTCCCTCACAGGAAAGCAAGCATTATATCAACAATGCAAAAACAGTTGCCCCAGTAGTCACTTTTTGGCCGAAAGACAGCGCTATAACATTCTCACTAGGGGACCGCGTCTACTCGTTGTCACCGATTTCGTCCAAATTTATGGGATATGTAGTGCTTGACCAGAAATGAAAGTGATGGAAGTGGCGGCTCCAGACAGCCGAGAGTTTAGAAGAAATAGCATTTTTGGCGCGGATCGGGCGACTCGTGCTATTTATGTTAGTGTAGCATCCAGGCGACGGTTGGCGCAGCGGAATAAGTACAGAACGGTAATCCGAGAGTCGCACGGCACGGTCCATAAGCGAAAGCTTTTTTATTTTTTATTTTCAGTTTTTCTGTTACTTTCACTGAAAATAAACCATAGAATGCTCAGTATATTGTATTTATTAATATTTTCATAAAAGGCACGAAAAGGAATGGCAAAGGTCAACCTGCGATTGCAAATAAATTTCCAGGGCGAGATTGTAAGACGAAAATAAGAACTTAGAAAAAGAAATTAGATTCTTTGATTATTTTAAAGTTGATGGTTTACATGCGCTGGAGAGACACTCGTCGTAAAAACAGAGAAGGCACTAATTTTCGCGGCATCTTGTACACGTTATAAACGCTGTATTTTCACCATCACATGGTTGTTTTAAAGTTTCTCTAGAAAAACGTGGTTTACACACATAAAAGGTTCTCTCTCATCGGACATTTTAGCAGCAGACCATGCGTAACAAAGTCCTGCATGATAGTATTCCAATCCCTTCTTGGAAAAGTAACTGCATAGTCCTCGAGGACGCTGTAAGTACGACCCTTTCGTGGAAATTAATTTGGAGTCCCAAATTTTCCATTGCCTTTAATTTCATTCCTTTTATCAAAATATTAATAAATATAACATATTGATCATTATTTCGGATTATACACAATGTAAATAATGTAAAACTGAAAACAAATAAGAAAAAATTTCCACATAGGGACTCGAATCCACGATGCTCAGATTGCCGTTCAGCACTCTTATCGCTATCTGGATGGTACGCTAACATAAATGGCTCATGACTTGCCCGATCCTTGTAGAGTAGGCGCGGTTCTCTTGTCAGAGCTGCTGGATTTCATTATATTCTGGCAGGAATCTGGCATTATTAAAAAAATTATTTAATATTCACTGCGCATTTGCTGGGGGACTGAATCACACTACTAACGACACTCACAATCATTGATTCTTTTTCTGTTACTTTTGGCTCGACTGGTAGTTCACATGTGGATATCAACCATTTAGATTAATAAGGCATTAAATTATATCATCCTTAAAAAAACCATACACACACACGCACACACACACACACACACACACACACACAGTACAGCAAAAATTAGTAGCTTTACAGTTCCTACGAGCATTATCTTTTCATGTTAAAGAACTTTATCTTGTATGACGTTGGTGTTGCCAGTAAGACTCCAGCACTGATTCAGTACCTGTTGACATTTTAAAAAGTCTATGGATGGGTGAATGACGATGGGATCCAAGAAATGCATGTTCTTAGCGCACAGCTGTATAGCTATATCGAACTTTCCTTCCAAAAGTTTAGCGACAGCTTCCCTGTACGACTGTGAGAACTCGGCTATCTTACATGCTGTTTTCTTGAAGTCGACTTTCTTCTTACAGTGCGGACAGCGGCGAACTGCAGTCAGGTTGCTTTCTATCGGCTTCTTGCACTGCGGACATTTGTAACTGAAACATACACAATGGACAATCGTCACACTAATCGTGTTGTGACGTTAAGCACAAAGTGTGTAAAAATTATCATAGTCTGAAATGTGTTAGACAAACATTGTAATGAAATCTGTTAGGTATAAGACGCAGATGCTGATTGGGTATTTAAGGAGATGAAACAGCTAAAGTCATCAATCTCTCATTCACCGTCAGAACAGAAGCAGTGCACCAATCCCGTCTGTGTATACAGTAAATTCTGTGTGTAAATGTGAGAAAGTGTTCTATATGTTTGCTTAGCATGTTTCTGAGGTGAGGGAACAAGCCCTGTATTCGCGTATTGGGATGTGGAAAACGACCTAAAAACCCATCATCATCCATCCATGGGGTGGACTCTATCTGTGGTCAGTGTACCTCCCTGTGTCAGAAGTGCCCTCGTTAAGGGGACATTTTATGTGGAATTCGTTGAAATTTGACATTTTCTTTTTTCTACTCCATAATGTAGTTTGGACTTTCCTGGACATTTTGGTATATAATACATTAAAATCAGACAATTGTGAGACCTTCAAATAATAGTTTGAATGTTGATGTGTGACTGTCAAATTTCGTGGCTACGCATATACTGGCAGAGTTGAGCAGTCATATCTTGGGAACTACACAGTCTAGAAGGCTGTGAATTGCTTTGTTTTGTGCCTACTGCTACGTCTCAGAAGTTAGCATTAAAAACAAACAAATCAGTTCTTTGTTTCTGATACTAGTTTTCGTTGAAAGTAGTGTGATTATTGGCTATTTTTGTAGTAAGCTAACTTCTATTGCTTTTTAAACGTAAATAAAATGACTAAGCGTAAAAGTAACTTCAACAAACGCAAATTTGAGGGTACTTTCTTTCATCGAATATCAACTGATGAAAAGCCATGTCATGTTTTGTGTCCATCTCTACAAAACACTTTGTGTAAATATAGGCAAGCTGAATTTTCTGATACCCTGCATGAATTTACACATAAACATTCTCTTCCTTTGGCAGTAATGGAGGCAATCAATCCTATTTAGATATTTGGCAAATCCTGAGCTACTAAAGAAGTGTTTACATGGGAAGACCCAGAATGTGAATGAGTCCTTCAGTACTGTTGTGTGGTGCCGTCTGCCTAAAAATGTATTTGTTGGCCTTCTGACACTAAAGTTAGCAGTGTCTGATGCTGTAATAACTTTCAATGGTGGGAGCTATGAAAGACTTAAGGTTGTGGAGAAGTTGGGGACAATATTTGGACAGAACACAGCTAAAAGACTGCAGGAACTGAATGAACTTTGTATATGTGAAGCAGAGGTAGCTGCTCAGCAAATGACAAAAGAAGCAAGTAAGAAAAGGAGGAGGCAAGCACTGGGCTGTTGTGACACTGATGCAGACACAGTCTATGGGCCATGGCAATTCTAGTGCAGAAATGTAAGACTGTATAGGAATTTGTAATAAAAAAGTTTTAAATCTCAATATCTCTGAACTACGTTTTTTGCAATAGATGTCCCATTTTCTAGAAAAGTACTGATAGTAGAGACATGACATTTTCATAGCATTCCAAGTGTGAGATTCAACACGTATAGAATAAAAATAATTAAAATGTCCTGAGTTGTTTTGTTTTTATGTTCATTCATTTACAAAAATTATGTCAAAAAATTGAGTGTTTGAAAAAAAAAAAAAGATAACATGCGACACAATACAATTTTAGTAATAATTCTAGTTCAGTGTATCTAGAAAGGTGCATTCACTAATTATGGAAAATTATAAGTTGGTGTCTTAAAAAGTTTCCGAGATAATGGGTCACAAAATTCGATAATTTAACATTGGCGGCTTAGGGCATACAATGTCCCATTACGACATGCGATTATGCAAGCGGGCTAGGTATAAGAGCCCTGACTGAGTCTTTTTGAATAAAGGTGATTCTATGAGATTATTCTTTCCGGTGAGGCATTTGGTTCACTAAAATGTCTGAAGCATAAGCTGAAACTATTCTTCAGTTTTGACAGAAAAATGTTCATTCCCTTAGAAATGTGTACCAAAAATAATAAAAATGAAGAAATCTACATGTGTATGCATATTGTCGTTTATTTTGCATATCAAAGACCTACCATACAATATTTGTATCAATCTCAGACTTTCTGCAGACGATGTAGTTTCTATAATGATGGGCTACATTAGAAAAAGTACACAAATATTCAGTCTGATCTCGATAAGATTTCACAGTGGTGCAAAGTTTTAAATGTTGAGAAATATAAAGTTATGCATTCTACAATATGCAAAAACTTGGTATCCTATGATTACGATATCAATTATTCACAATTGGGATCAGAAATTTGATATAAATATTTGATTGTAGCAATTTATGGAGATATGGAATGAAATGTGGTAGCGTTAACAGTTAACCGCTCCATCTATGGCGTGGTACTTCATACTGGAGGGAAATCTTTTACGAGGATCATTGGACAATTAAAGAGACAAACTGGTCTGCAGAAAAATGCATTTATTTTTACAAAACAATACTTTTTCTACCTTTCAACATAATCCCCTTGAACATTTATGCACTTGTTCCAATGAGCTACAAGCTTTTTTATTCCAGCTGCAAAGAACTCTTTATCTTGATGTTTGAACCAATTTCCCACAAACTTTTTCACGTCCTCGTTGTCTTGGAACCTTTTCCTGCATAATGTCTCCTTCAGAGCACCAAACAAATGGAAATAACCAGGTGCTAAATCAGAACTGTAAGAGGGTGAGGCAGTAATTCCCAAACCATTTTGTCGATGGTTTCACGGGTTAGTTGAGCAATATGAGGACGTGCGTTGCCTTGCTGGAGAATCACACTTCTCCTCTGAGGCCCACAACATCTTTCTCTCATGGCTGGCTTCACCTTGTTTAGTATTGGCTGTTCATTGTACGCTGCTCTTCGAGATAATCACAAAAAACTGGACCTTCAGCAACCCAAAGAACTGTCAACATGACTTATCCTGCTGACACTTGGGTTTTGAATTTTTTCTTGACAAGTGAGTTGGTGTGCTTCCACTCTATGCTTTGTCTTTTTGATTCTGGCTCATAATAGTGAACCCAAGTTTCATCACAAGTTAAAATTTTGTTGAGGAAGTGCTAACCTTCTCTTTCATAACTTTCCTTTAGCTCTGTGCACACTCTCAACCTTGTTTCCTTCTGTAGCCGCGACAACTTGTTTGGGACCCATCTTGCACATGTTTTGCGGTACTTCAGCTTGTTACAGATAGTGTATGAACTGTATCAGTACTAACGTGAACCTAATCAACTATCATTTCCACAGTCACACGTCGGTCGGCACGAATAATTTCATCAATTCGACTTTCAAATGAGGGAGTTGAAACTGCAGCTGGTCGGCCAGAACGGTGATCGTCAGTCACTGAGTCGCGACCATTTTTGAACTACTCTACACACCTGTAAAAATTTGTGCGATTCATACAACCTTCACCATAAACTTTAGACATTCTGCAGTATATATTCATGGTTTCTCGCCTTCAGCAAGTAAAAAATGAATAACAGAATGTTGTTCAACTAATGTGGACGTTTCAAGCAGACTCGCCATCTTGAAATGTATTTTTGAGGTTATGAACAAAACAATGTTGATACATCAGCTGATCAGGGCTCATCCTAGTGGACAGCTTAAAGCCATATAAGTAACAAACTTGCCCTACTAACAGTTTTACCCCAGACCAGTTTGTCGTTTTAGTTATTGAATGACCCTCGTACATACAAATTTCACAAAGAAAATCCAGATATATCTCTACGGAGAAGAACGTGACGGGAAATGGTCAAATGATTTGGCATAAAAAACAGAATTCTGATCATCGCATGGAATGCAAGAAAATTCAGAAACAAAGAACTAGAACGTAATAGGATACTGACGAAACAAAAGACAGACATCAGGGTCATGTCTAAAACAAATAATAAGCTAAAATGGATCTGAGATCTAGATTATTACATTATGATTTACAGTGGACTACCACAACATAGAAGAACACGTTGCGGAGTGGCTGCACTTGTAAATAACGAATGGAAAAACATAATAATGAGCCAAGCTTACAGTAATGAAAGAATAATAACTGTGAGATTTAAGTAAGTAACAAGAGTGTATACGCACCAGAAGAAGAAAGAAAATATGATACAGCTACGTTCCGTGACAAATTACAACAAACAATGAACAGAATCAACAAAACAGACCATTTTTTGATATGTGGCGGTCTGAATGTCCATGATGGAAATTTGTCAGTACCATGTGTGATACGAACCTTTATGGATAATGGAACGAACAGCACTGGAGAAGAGCTCAGATAGTTCGCAACGTTCAGCAAGTTAAAATTAACTAATACTTTCCTCTGGAAAAATAAATAGCCATAAATGCACAATGAGCGTGCGGAAGTGGAGGTCACTCATAGATTAAATAATCACAAACGAAAAATTCTTGTCTGAGACACATGGCGTTATAGAGGATGTGACATATTTGGACCACTATCTACTAGTGTCTGTATTTATACTGCTAGATAAATGGAGAAAGTAAATAATAATAATAATAATAAGCAAATTACCAACAGCTCAGTGAGTATACAAAATAAACTTCACCCAAGATGATAGCATAAGCACACTATATAAAAAAGATTAAATCAATATCTAGGAAAAAGTCAACTAGGAATAATGTTGATGAAGAGGGGCACAATTTAAGGAACTATATAGCAAATGCAATTAAAGGAGCAGTGTGGAAAAGAAAAAAAAGAACAAAACCGAAAAAAATTAAGAATATAGAATGATATATTAAAAGCAGAAAGCATACATAAAAGGGAAAAAATAAAGAATATGATAAGCTTCTGCAGAATAGCACACCTGAAGCAGGAAACCACTATCAACAGAAATTAAATTTTGGTAGACAACTTGTATGACAGGGCCATCAATAATCTTGGGACAGATTCATCTCTCACATCAAACATGATCTACCTGAAAGACAAACTCTAGCTTACTACGAAATGAAACAAATGAACTATTCAGAAAAAGTTACAGCAAACTGAATATAATTAAAGAATATGAAAGGACTGGACATTACCAAGAGTTACTGTGAAAACAGGATGATGCTGGGAACGATATGTGTTTTGATGAAGAAAATGAATGTGTAAATATTGACACTATAATAATGGATTAACTAAAAAAAATAACTTAAGAACTAAAAATAGGACAGCTGCAAGAATAGTTAGTTATTTATTAGTTATTTTCATGTTCTATGGATCATTTGCATGATAATTCCTAATGACGTGGAACGAGTCATTTTACATATACACTACAACTTAATTTTTAAATATTGCTATATGCTGAACATTTAATTTTTTTAAAAGTATCTAAAAACGTGAATATTTTCTACCCACCGCCTTTTACATATTACAATAATATAAATTCTTCTCCTGTATAGAAGGAGTTATCAAGGAGAAACTTTTTTAGTTTGTTGTAAAATTTTGCTTTGTCATCTGTTAGACATTTTATATCTCTGGGTAAGTTATCAAAATTTTTTGTTTCAGCACTGTGCACCCCATTTTGTCCTAAAGACAACCTTAATGTAGAGTAGTGAATCTCGTTTTTCCTTCTGGTGCTGTTGTAATTATGAACATCATTTTTTCTTTTGCACTGCAGTGGATTACGTACAACAAACTTCATGAGAGAATAAATATATTGTGAAGCAGTAGTCAGAATGTCCAACTCTTTAAACAGATGCCTATAAGATGATTGTGGACGTGCACTACATATTACGTTTTTGGGCAATGAAGACTTTCTTTCTTAAAGATGAGTTATCCCAGAACTTTATTCCATATGACATTATTGAATAAAAATATACAAAATATGTCAACTTTCTGATTTGTCTCTCCCCAAGATTTGCAATGAGTCTAAGTGCAAATGTAGCTGAACTAAGTTTTTTTAACAGTTTTAGCTGTGGCAGTTCTCCAAGGAGATCAAAATGAATTTAGAAAATGACATTATCTGTACAATAGAACGCCCCAAAGAAAAACAAACAGAATTTGATCTTGGAACCCACAAAGCTTGACAGATTTTGAAAAAACTTTCGATCGAGTTGATCAAAATAAATTATGGATAGTAATTAATGACAGTGGCTACCAAGCACAGATCACAAGGGTAATCAACAGCTTATAC
The DNA here is from genome assembly GCF_021461385.2 of Schistocerca piceifrons. Lineage (NCBI taxonomy): Eukaryota > Metazoa > Arthropoda > Insecta > Orthoptera > Acrididae > Schistocerca > Schistocerca piceifrons. The sequence goes on along the minus strand of NC_060149.1, from coordinate 218,802,542 downwards.
CCAGAAATAGTAGTATGTACAGGAGAGAATAGAGATAAAAATCAATCGATCAAGGAGTGAGATAGAGGTGTTCCTTTCCACTCTCTCTTTTTAACCTTTATATTACTAATGTCCTTAAAAGTTTGAAACTATACAATTATCCTGAAATTACATTAGATAAACACAGTAATCTAAGTGCTTTACAGTTCGCAGATGTTAAAGCATAATGCAAGGAAGTGAAAACGACATGCAGTTAGCAGTACACTAGCTAAACCAAATAAGTGCAGAACAATCTAATAATTTCACTGCATAAGACGAAATTTGTGGCCCTTCAAGGTAAATACCCACTACGACCAAAAACAGTAATTAACAACAAAGTAATTGAACAAACGTCATATTTTAAATACCTGAGCTGCCATGCGAGTGATAATGATATAGATGAAATGCTGCAAAAATATCAAATAACATGTGTAAAAATAATCACAAGTATGAACTACAAAATCCGAATAGTGACAAAAAAGTTTATAAAACTACGGCGATACCATTACTGTTGTATGGAAGCGAGAGTTGGATATACAAAAAGAAAAAAGTAAAAGTAAAATTCCGCTTTCTGGTCCTAGATGAGCCAACCGGTACCGACCGATCGCCGTTTCATCCTCTGCCTGTGGCATCATTGGATCAGGTAGGAAGAGGTATGTGGTCAGTATACCACTCTCCTGCTCGTTGTCGGGTTTCTTGACCTTGCAATCGCTACCAGTCGGTCGAATAGCTCCTCAGTTGGCCTCGCGAGGTTGAGTACACCCCAGTCCTCCCACCAAGGCAAAATCTCTGGCAGTGCTGGAAACTGATCCCGGGTTCCCATCGTGTCAGTCAACTGCACTGATTACTTAACTACCGCGGCGGACAAATAAAAAGAAAGATGACAACAGCAGAGATGAGATTTTTGAGGAGAGTAAAGGGCTGAACAACAAGGGATTTAATAAAGAATTAAGACTGAAATTAGTTGCATGTACATGCTCTTAATGAGAACATAACAGAATGTAGGCGGAGTTCGAAACAACATGCGAATAGAGTGAAAGGTGAAAGAATACCCAAGAAGACCCAGAACTACAATCCGAAACGAAGGACAGACGTATGTCGACCAAGTAAACGACGACTACAGTTATAAGAATCGAAAGACATGAATGCGAAGCAGCTGTTGAGGAGGGAGTAAGACAAGCTTTGTAGCCTTTTCCTGGTGTCATGTAATCTGTACACTGAAGAAGCAGTAAATGAAAGCAAGCAGAAATTTGGAAAGGGGATCAAAGCTAAGGGAAAAGCAATCAAAATTTTGAGAAAACTTTGAGGTTTGCCGATGACATTTTAATTATGTCAGACACGGAAAAGGACTCGGAAGATGAGTTGAATGGGAGGATAATGTCTTGAAAAGGGGTTATAAAATGGAAATCAACAATAGGAGAACAGTGGAATGCAGTATAATTAAATCAGATGAGATACTAAAACCAGTTAATGACTTTTGTAATTTGGGCAACAAAATAACTGACGAAGACCGAGGCAGAGAAGATATGAAGTGCAGACTGGGAATAGCAAGAAAAGCGTTCCTTCAGACAAGAAGAGAATGGAAGTTTTTGAAATGTAGTGCTACAGAAGAATGCTGAAGATTAGTTAGGTCAATCGAGTACCTAATGAAGAGGTACTGAACCGAAATGGGGAAATTAGAAATTTGTGGACTAGAAACCGTTCGGACAAGAAGAGAATAGAAGCTTTTGAAATGTGTTATTACAGAAGAATGCTGAAGATTAGATGGGTCGATTCAGTAACTAATAAGGACGCACTGAACTGAATTGGGAAAAAAAGAAATTTGTGGACTGTAAACTGTACAGACAAGAAGAGACTAGAACTTTTTAAATGTGATTTTATAGAAGAATGCTGAAGATTGGATGGGTCGATCGAATAACTAATGAAGAAGTACTGAACCGAACTGGGGAAAAAAGAAATTTTGTGGCAGCTAAAAGAAGGAATTGGCCGATAGGGCACGACTTCAGGCAGCAAGGAATCAGCAGTTTGGAAAGAAATGTGGGAGGGTAAAAATTGCAGAGGGAGACCAAGGCTTGGTACCGGATTGTGTGCTGACGTGAAATTTTCTGGCCTGTTAGAACTGTGTGTTGGGGATTGAGACTCGAACTGGGGACCTTTACCTTTCGGACGCAAGTATTCTGCCGAGTGAGCTACCCAAGCACGACTCACGACCCCTCCTCACAGCTTTACTTCCGCCAGTGCCTCGTCTCCTGCCTACGGTAGAGCACTTGCCAGTGAAAGGCAAAAGTCCCGAGTTCAAGTCTCGGTCCGGCACACAGTTTTAATCTGCCATGAAAGTTTCAGGTACAACTTTGATGTACACCATCCATCCAAAAAGTTTCAGGACTGATTTTATTCCCGGCGTATAAGCGTCGTCAGCGCAGTAACTGCACTGGCAACTTGAGCTGACAACTGTAAACAACAGATGTCCATTCGACCATTCATTTGTGAGCTGGCAGTCGTACAGCAGTAGTGTGTCAACGTTGGTCTGTCACAAATCGCAATGGAGAACATGTCCAACTGAAGTGTTCAAGACATTCTCTAGAATGTTTTGAAGAGGAGAAAAGGGTGTGCAAAGTTTGTTCCGCACACCGTTTAACTCCCGAACAAAAACAGCAATGCATGGACACCCGCCAAGATTTGACTAAAGTGGAAAACAGGGACAATTTTTTTCTCCAAATTATCATCGTGGGTGACGAGGCTTAGTGTTATTAATACGAACCACAAAACGACAGTGTGCAGACATTCACATGAAAGGCCAACGCTTTGACGACATTCAAGCCAACGTGGGGCGGTAGTTGAACGTCTCAAAGGAGGACTTTTCTGACGGTTTCACACGGTTGCACGAAATTTCTGTCCGTTCTTGTCAAGTGGCGGGAAACGATGTAGAACGTCTGAAGCATTAAAACCACCATCTTTACCCTACAAAATTTTTTATTAATCCAGACTCGAAATTTTTTTGACTGATTGGGTGTTTTGCAATGTATAAGCAGAGATGTAAAAAAACGAATTCTTCACAGTCGAATTGAAAAACTAGTTGAAGCCGAACTCGGGAAAGATCAATTTAAATGCTGTAGAAATGTTGGAACACGCGAGGCAATATTGACCCTACGACTTACAACTGTCTTAAAAGATAAGTTAAGGTAAGGCAAAGCTACGTTTCTAGCATTTGTAGGTTTAGAGAAAGCTTTCGACAATGTTGATTTGACTACTGTCTTTCAAATTCTGAAGGTGTCAGAGGTAAAATACAGGGAGCGAAAGGCTATTTACAGTTTGTACAGAAACCAAATGTCAGTTATAAGAGTCGAGTGGCAAGAAGGGGAAGCAGTGACTGAGAAGGGAGTGATCCATGGAGAGGAAATAAAAACTTTGAGGTTTGACGACGACATTGTAATTCTGTCAGAGACAGCAAAGGACCTGGAAGAGCTGTTGAAGGGAATGGACAGTGTCTCGAAAGGAAGATTTCAGATGAACATCAACAAAGCAAAACGAGGACAATGGGACGTAGTCGAATTAAATGAGGTGATGCTGAGGGAATTAGATTATGAAATGAGACACTTAAAATAGCACATGAGTTTTACTTTCTGGGTCGCAAAACAACTGATGATGGTAGAAGTAGAGAGCATATAAAATGTAGACTGGCAACGGCAAGGAAAGCGTTTCTGGAGAAGGGAAATTTGTTAACATCGAGTATATGGCTCTGAGCACTATGGGACTTAACAGCTGCGGTCATCAGTCCCCTAGAACTTAGAACTACTTAAACCTAACTAACTTAAGGACATCACACACATCCATGCCCGAGGCAGGATTCTAACCTGCGACCGCAGCGGTCGCGCCGTACCGGACTGAGCGCCTAGAACCGCATGACCACCGCGGCCGGCCATCGAGTATAGATTTAAGTGTCAGGAAGTCATTTCTGAAGGTATTTGTATGGAGTGTAGCCATGTATGGAAGTGAAACATGGACGATAAATAGTTTGGACAAGAAGAGAATAGAAGCTTTCGAAATGTGGTGCTACAGAAGAATGCTGAAGATTTGATGAGTAGATCACGTAACTAATGAGGAGGTACTGAATAGAATTGGGGAGAAGAGGAATTTGTGGCACAACTTGACTAGAAGAAGGGATCGGTTGGTAGGACATGATCTGAGGCATCAAGGGATCATCAATTTAGTACTGGAGTGAAGCGTGGAGCCGGCCGGTGTGCCTGAGCGGTTCTAGTCGCTTCAGTCTGGAAGCGCGCGACCGCTACAATCGCAGTTTCGAATCCTGCCTCGGGCATGGATGTGTGTGATGTCCTTAGGTTAGTTAGGTTTAAGTAGTTCTAAGTTCTAGGGGAGTGGTGACCTCAGATGTTAAGTCCCATAGTGCTCAGAGCCATTTGAGCCATTTGAACGTAGAGGGGTCACTTAAGTCGAGCCGACAGAGGTGTCTGTTGAACTTCCAGTGATTAATTTCAGCCGTGCTGTAACTGTCGTGAAGCTCCTCGATGTTTATGTCGAATTATACCATGGTACTCTTTGAATCATGAAAGGGTTTAACGTATAGTGATTGCCTTTGATTTTAGATGTCCTCGACCATTCCTCTTGCCAGTTCGATGACAAACGCTTTTTGTGAATGGATATTATATTTGTGAGAGGGAGTTTATCAAATTTAATAGCTTCATGTAGAGATGCTTACTTTTCTAGATCTCCTTGTTCATTCAGTTAGTCGGAGATGAAGAGGTTTGCACAGGATAGAGTACCATGGAGGACTGCATCAAACCAGTCTCTGGACTGAAGACCACAACAACGAGCAGAAAAAATGGGAAATTTGTGGTAAATTCCAATTAGATCTAACTGCTGAGATCATTGATCCCTAGGTTTACAAAGTACTTAATCTAACATAAACTAACTTACGCCACGGACAACACACACACCTATGCCCGAGGGAAGATTCGAACCTCCGACGGGGGAAGCCGCGCGAACCGTGGCAAGGCGCCTCACACCGCCTGGCTACACCGCTCGGCCAACAAGCAGAGATGAAGTGGCTTGTAGAGAGCGGATTTGCGTGAAGAGCTGTATCGAACCAGTCTTCAGACTGAAGAGGACAGTAGCAGCAAGAAAATTGAATATAATGTAAACTACCGGCCATTACAATTGCTACACCAAGAAAAAATGCAGATGATAAACAGATATTCATTGGACGAATATATTATAATGGAACTGACATGTGATTACATTTTCACGCAATTTGTGTGCATAGATCCTGAGAAATCAGTACCCAGAACAACCACCTCTGGCCGTAATAACGGCCTTGATACGCCTGGGCATTGAGTCAAACAGAGCGTGGATGGCGGGTACAGGTACAGCTGCCCATGCAGCTTCAACACAATACCACAGTTCATCAAGAGTAGTGACTGGCGTATTGTGACGAGCCAGTTGCTCGACCACATTGAACAGACGTTTTCAATTGCTGAGAGATCTGGAGAATGTGCTCTCCAGCGCAGCAGCCGAACATTTTCTGTATCCAGAAAGGCCCGAACAGGACCTGCAACACTCGGCCGTGCATTATCTTGCTGAAACGTAGGGTTTCGCAGGGATCGAATGAAGGGTAGAGCCACGGGTCGTAACACATCTGAAATGTAACGTCCACTGTTCAAAGTGCCGTCAATGCGAACAAGAGGTGACCGAGACGTGTAACTAATGGCACCCCATATCATCACGCCGGGTGATACGCCAGTATGGCGATGACGAATACACGCTTCCAATGTACGTTCACCGTGATGTCGCCAAACACGGATGCGACTATCATGATGCTGTAAACAGAACCTGGATTCATCCGAAAAAATGACGTATTGTCATTCGTGCACCCAGGTTCGTCGTTGAGTACACCATCGCAGGCGCTCCTGTCTGTGATGCAGCGTCAAGGGTAACCGCAGCCATGGTCTCCGAGCCGATAGTCCATGCTGCTGCAAACGTCGTCGAACTGTTCGTGCAGATGGTTGTTGTCTTGCAAACATCCCCATCTGTTGACTCAGGGATCGAGATGTGGCTGCACGATCCGTTACAAATGGCTCTGAGCACTATGGGACCTAACATCTGAGGTAATCAGTCCCCTAGAACTTAGAACTACTTAAACCTAACTAACCTAAGGACATCACACACATCCATGCCCGAGGCATGATTGGAACCTGCGACTGTAGCGGTCGCGCGGTTCCAGACTGCAGCGTCTAGAGCCGCTCGGCTACCCTGGCCAGCACGATCCGTTACAGCCATGCGGATAATGCCTGTCATCTCGACTGCTAGTGATGCGAGGCTGTTGGGATCCAGCACGGCGTTCCATATTGCCCTCCTGAATCCACCGATTGCGTATTCTGCTAAGTCATTGGATCTCGACCAACGCGGTAAACCGCAATCGTGATAGGCTACAATCCGACCTTTATCAAAGTCGGAAACGTGATGGTACGCATTTCTCCTCCTTACACGAGGCATCACAACAACGTTTCACCAGGCAACACCGGTCAACTGCTGTTTGTGTATGAGAAATCGGTCGGAAACTTTCCTCATGTCAGCACGTTGTAGGTGTCGCCACCGGCGCCAACCTTGTGTGAATGCACTGAGAAGCTAATTATTTGCATATCACAGCATCTTCCTCCCGTCGGTTAAATTTCGCGTCTGTAGCACGTCATCTTCGTGGTGTAGCAACTTTAATGGCCAGTAGTATAAAAAGAAGAAGAGGCGGCGGCACTGACCGCGTGGGCGGCAGCTGATGCACGAGCGGCCAGTCCTGCTCGCAGGGCGTGCAGGTGCAGGTGAAGAAGTACTGCGCGCGCAGCTGCTGCAGGCGCTCGTCGCGGTCCTCTGCCAGGAAGCTGGGCCCGTAGTTGTCGAGCAGCTCGGCGCCGCGCGCCACGGGCCGCGACGCACGCACTACGCACGCGCGGCCCGCCGTGTGTCGCGACACGTTGGGCCAGCAGGCGTGGTTGAGCAGGCTCACCGCAGGGTACACGGCGCCGCCCAGCTCCACTGGCTCGCCCTCCTGCTCACAGACAACACACGTAGACATGGGCCGAACTCGTTCATTCCCGTGAACTACTTCATTCATTTCACTCTTTGCCGTGAAGCGTTCAAATGAAGTAGTTCATTCATGAAGTACGGAAGCCTGGCGAAGTTGCCCAGGACGCCGCTCAGCCGCGGCTACGCTCGCTTCGCCTCGCTCGTACAATAAAGCTTCGTAATACTTCATAATTTTACCAACAGATGGCCGAACTATGCAGTAACGTGCACGCAACGTTTTATGCTCTTACAGCGACTGAGTTAAATAGAGCATGGTCGAAGGGGACAAAGGAAAGATAAACAGAGAAGCCTGTCACATATAAAGAAGGTATTACATTTAATCTTGCTCGACATTTTCTCATGAAGCGCCCAAAAAAGTCTTTATCTGACAAATGAAACATTATTTGTTGTATTCATGGACTGAAAACTAGGGCTACCAACGAAATGCAGCCCAGTTTTATGTTCCTTTTAAAATTTAATGCAAAATAGAATCAGTATGTTTACCACTGTCATAAAGTCTATACACCTACGTTAAGTAATTATTCAGAAGTTTTCCTTGAGATTATATTTTCGTTGAGAATAATAACCCTCCACATTCAAAACGTAAACTCTCACATGCAGTCACTAGTACGATTTCAGGTAAAATCCCTCTTTCAGTGTTATTAAGAAACCTTTTATTTTCATGTTGGCTGTGCGTGCTCACACAGCCAGCCTCTTCGTTTGTATCTTTAATATTCATTTGTCTGCAAGCGCTGCCAACGGTAGGTTACCCGTAGACGCGAAGTTTAACTGCAAAAACAGTCACGGGTAATGATGTCAGCACAGCAGGAAACAACTGACGCTGCTTTCCCCTATTCCCACATCACCCCTACCCATCGTAAACCTATCGTTCCCCACAAACACCGCCCGATTCGTCAACAGGCAGTAGAGGGAGGACTGAAGCCAAGGGAGGATGAGTGACGTAGCGCCGATGTAGTGGTAGAGGGAGAGGGGAAGAGAGTGAGATAACTAGAAAAAAGTGTGGTGTGTGCTATCTGTGAAGAGTTTGAAGTACCAGTTCATTGAAATTGAGTGGTTAGTTCACACTTCACTGGAGTGAAGCGTTCATTTGAACGACTCATTCACGAGCTCCCCAACACTAAACACACGTCTGCTGCGGACCTCACCCGACCATATTTTGTCACACGTAACCTACAAAAATACCAATGTAGACAAAAGTTTGTGACGCAGCATTTAATGTTTGTTATTTAAAGACCCCGTAAACGACAGAACGTATTTTACAAATTCGCTGTTACCTAGCTAAGGATTTGCCAAGCAAGCCCGTGTGTGTGTGTGTGTGTGTGTTGTTTAGGGAAGGAGACCACACAGCGAGGTCATCGGTCTCATCGGATTAGGGAAGGATTGGGAAGGAAATCGGCCGTGCCCTTTCAAAGGAACCATCCCGGCATTTGCCTGGAGCGATTTAGGGAAATCACGGAAAACCTAAATCAGGATGGCCGGACGCGGGATTGAACCGTCGTCCTCCCGAATGCGAGCAAGCCTGTACACGTTCAAACAATGTTTGTCAGTTTAACCTCAGTCTGAAGCAGGCGCTGTTCGTGTGTATTTTGACAGTAGTGAGAACGGCGACAAATGGCGACAAAACAGTCTTGGCATTCACTTTGGCACTGTGTTTAAAGAAGAAGAAGCACTCCGTCTTCAGGCCACAAGTGGCCCATCAGGACCATCCGACCGCCGTGTCATCCTCAGATGAGGATGCGGATAGGAAGAGCGTGTGGTAAGTACGCCGCTCTCCCGGTCATTATGATGGTTTTCTTTGACCGGAGACGCTACTATTCGGTCGAGTAGCTCCTCAGTTAGCATCACGAGACTGAGTGCACACCGAAAAAGGACAACAGCATATAGCGGCCCGGATGGTCCCCCATCCAAGCGCCGGCCACGCCGGACAGCGCTTAACTTCGGTGATCTGACGGGAACCGGTGTATCAACTGTGGCAAGGCCGTTGCAAAGAATGAGAAGAGGGAGAAGAAGAAGAAGAAGAAGAAGACAAGACTCTGGTCCACGCAATGGCTTAAAACGAGGATTTACACATGAATATCTGCTAAAGGAAATATTACTCTAAGAACCCAATGATTACAGCAGCTTTTTTCAAATGAACCACAAAACTTTTTAAAACTTAACAAGCTCCCACGTCCTAAGAGCAAAATTATCTATCAAGTTCGCTCTTATCTAGCCACGGATGTGTCAAACAAGGCCGTACACGTACCTAGAAAGCTTGTCAATTTAACCTTGTATGTTTCATGTTGTATGTTAACCTGGGGCCTAGAAACGACGGAGAGGCTTCGTCCCCACCGCAGCCGCAGTGGTCCACAACCCCACGACGACTACCGCAGTCCACTTCACCCTTCCGCCGGCCCACACCGAACCCAGAGTTATTGTGCGGTTCGGCCCCCGGTGGACCCCCCTCCCACCCCCTCCCCCCAGCGAACGTCTCACACAAGACGATCGTAACCCCTATGTTTGCGTGATAGAGTAATGGTGGTGTACGCGTACGCGGAGAACTTGTTTGCGCAGCATTTGCCGATATAGTGTAGCTGAGGCGGAATAAGGGGAACAAGCCCGCATTCGCCGAGGCAAATGGAAAACCGCCTAAAAACCAACCACAGACTGGCCGGCTCACCTCGACCCAAGTCCGCCGGGCGGATTCGTGCCGGGGATCAGGCACTCCTTCCCACTCCGGAACAATTTAACCTTACCTTTGGCACTAGCGGGAATGGCTACAAATGCAGGTAAAGCATTTCTAACATCGACTTTGGCACTGTGTTTAAAGAAGGAGAAAACAAGACGCTGGTCCATGGAATGGTTTAAAATGAGAGATAAATATACAACTGTAAACAGGAGCTTGCACCACGGGACGCACAACGACGTGTTGACTTCGCTCTCTACTTTGTCGCAGGGACTGAAGTTGGCGGGAGCTCGCCCAGGACTATCCTATGGACAGACGAACCTCGTTTTTCTCTGACGGGTGAGGCGAACACACAGAACTGCCCAGTGTGGGGATCTTCACCTCCAGTCACTGTTGTAATATTTATGACTTAGTCAGCCATCATATTAGGCTCCAAGAAGCTGTTCCCAGAGCAGTGGAGATGCAAGAAGTATATAGATGACGAAATGTGGTGTGAGGTACCTGTGACATATGTTAGATTCGGTACCATTCCCGCGAGAAAGACCGCCTGGATAATGCTGCTGCTCTGCGATTGGCTGCTGTGTTCGGAGCAAGGGCGCCAAAACGTTAAAGTATAGTTATTATTATTAGTTAAACTACTCATTGGAATGACTTCACTTTTTAATATAAATATCTCTCAACAGCTGACTATCAATCAGTCATTTTAGATTTACTAAAAACAATTGAAATCAAAAACAAAAGACTGACGAAATTGTAGACGAAGCACTTCGGAAGCGTTCGGGTCACGCCTTTTTTGGTATGGCGCGCGAAGTGCTTCGGGCTGTTCGTCACTCTGGATTAGGCAGTCAAGAAGAACAGACATGTTGTCTGTCGTAGGATTTGTTTCCAATTTTTATTTAAGTTCCTGTTCGTCACTTTGGATTAGGCAGTCGAGATGTACAGTCATATTGTCTGTGGCAGGATGTGTTTGCCAGTATTCAGTATTAAAAAATTCACTCCGGTAGTCATGACGCACAGACACGTGCCACAAATAGTGTAAAGATACATTTTCGTAAACATTGTGTTTGATCATGTACTTTGCTGTATCGGAAGGTGTTGTATTAAGATCATGTAGTCTTCTCGTGTGGCTATATTAAAATACGCGAGTGGCATCCCAAAGAAGTGATAAATTATTTCAGAACAGAACCTCGCTAAAAGTCAGTTTCAGCCTCAAGATACAGAACCCACGAACTGCGTGCTGTTTTCTGCGCTGGGGACATCAACTTGAAGACAGCAGGTTAGTGAACTACAACAGAACCTTTGTATTCCACCCAGTGCAGTGGAAACAACTAGGCGCCTCACGTGTATTGCATGCACAGAACAAATGTACCAGTGACACGTCATCTGCAGTAATGCAGAGGAGGTAAAGGATGATGATCGTTATTAACACCAACAATCAATTCATTCTTCCTTTCTTGTGCGTGAAGTTCCTCTGTATGGTGAACGTGTCACCGTATAGTGTGGCTTCGCGGTTACGTTCATCATTGGCCCATTCTTTTTTGAACAGGCTGGCACTTAAGGACCAAAGACGTGCAGTGTGACTGGCCAGCGTTACTGCAATATGCTTCGCCGGCATGTCATACCCGCCATACAGGAGAGAGACGCATTGAACTCAGCAGTTTTCATGCGAGATGGAGCCCGACTTTAAGTCGCTCGTGAAGTTCACCTGCTTCTCCGAAACACATTTGAAAACGATCGAATTATAAGCCGATCGTTTCCAAATGCTTGGCCGGCACGGTCACCTGAGCTTACTCTCTCTGATTTCTGGTTTTGGGACTGCCTGAAGGACAGGATTTACAAGGGGAACATTCACACACGTGTTGATCTGAAGCGCAGCATATCAAGGGAGGCAGCCAGCATACCTACGCACATGTTTCGTTCTGCTGTGTAGAATGCAATTCCGCGCTTTCACACTCTTCTGGACACTGACGCCATATTGAGCTCCTTTTGTAGTGGTAATGATACCGGTATGTAATGGGTATGCTGTACCGTAGCAGCACATTACAAGTGTTTCAACTGAACTGATTCTGTACTATTTCTCTTCCCCGTGTCCTTGACATTAATGCTACCAAGTTTGGTACACGTACAGTAATTTGTTTCCGTGTTATCAAGTGTTAAATAGGGAAAGTTTAGTTATAACCAACCGGTATATATATTGTGAGCCACTTGTGACTACTCACCTCACACACACACACACACACACACACACACACACACACATAAATAAGTAGCACGTTTTCACAATCCTATTATCCATAGTGATACATGTATGAACTCTGTCGTTTTTTCAGACAGAACGATGTAGCTATTTAGTTCCAGAATAGTAATTCTCATTCAGACAACATAACTGTTTGAGAGATTTAAAGCTATGAACACTGACAACCTGCAAAATACAGCTGACTACTTGTCCAGATGAAAGTATATTATCAATGTCTTTGACGAATTATAAGATATTTGAAATGAAAAAGTTCAGAAAGAAACAAAATATTGTTATACTACTTGCTGTGAATTTTTTTTCATATTTTACTGGTTGTTGAGGTGTAGAAAGAAAATCCTTTGATAAGTTTCCGTTCCAGCTGTTCATTACCAAAAATACACTGGAGTACAGGATTATCTGCAGCCGGCCGAAGTGGCCGTGCGGTTAAAGGCGCTGCAGTCTGGAACCGCAAGACCGCTACGGTCGCAGGTTCGAATCCTGCCTCGGGCATGGATGTTTGTGATGTCCTTAGGTTAGTTAGGTTTAACTAGTTCTAAGTACTAGGGGACTAATGACCTCAGCAGTTGAGTCCCATAGTGCTCAGAGCCATTTGAACCATTTGATTATCTGCAATTGCAACAAGAGTGAGAACTTATTGTCCCCTGACTTGTTATCCTTATTTTTCAGAGGGGAGTCATGCTGAGTAAGACATTTCTCTTGTTACCATGATAAATTTTTACTTCTTTTGCCAAAACATAACGGAGTTTACACAACTTAATTTCACTAACATACTAAGACAGCTGAAAATCCAACAAAATTCTAAATCATAGTCTATTATTAAACAAGCATCTGACGTCAAGACAAGTCAATAGCTTACGAAATAGCTCATTGACTTACTTAATTCCTTTTGCCCCTTTGGGGGCATAGGGCATCCAGGAGAACTCGCCAACCGTCTCTGTCTTTGGCCATATGCCTCAATTCTGCCCACAACTTGCCAACTCTTTTTGCTTCCCCTTCCACTGTCCTCTTCCATGTGTCCCTAGGTCTTCCTCTCTTCCTTGTTGCCTGGGGATTCCATTACAATGCTTTTTTCTATATAGCTCCATCTGGTTTTCTCAATGTGTGCCCCGATCACCCCCACTTTGTCTCTCGAATCTGGTCTTCTACAGGTATCTGGTTTGTTATTCGCCAGAACTCCTCATTACATATTTTTTCTGGCCACTAGATATTCCTGATGTGTCAGAGACATTTATTTGTGCAGCTTTGTAACGGGGATGTTATCTTTTTATCCATTTTCCAGCTTTCACTGGCGTACAGAAGGACAGCCTTCACATTTGTATTAAAAATACGGATTTTTGTTTTGTACCTGATATTTCTATTTTTCCATATTGGATACAATTGTATGAAGGCAGCATTTGCCTTTTCAATATCGTTTTTCACGTCATCTCCAGCTCCACCATCTTCCGTCACTATACTACCCAGATACAGAAATGAGTTGACAGTCTCCACCTGCTGCTCCTCTATTAACAGTGGCACCTCCATGTCCTCTGAATTTACTCCCATTTCCTTTGTTTTGCCTATATTTGTATTGAGGCAAACAGTCTCTGCTCCTTCTTTCAGCAAGTTTAATTTAGCTTGCATATAAGTTGGCCTTTGATCTAATAAAACTAGATCGTCTGCAAAATCCTAATCCTCCAGAGGTTCATGGATCCCCCATTGGATTCCTCGTCTCCTGCCTTCTGTGACTCTTCTCATAACTGAGTCTACAACAAGTAGAAAAAGTGTTGGTGATAAAATGCAACCCTGCCGGACTCCAGTTGTAACTTTTATGGGCTCTGTCGTGTTTCTCTTGTGGAGTAAGCTACATTTGTAGCCATCATATAGATCTTTTATGATGTTTAAGATCTTCTGTGGTATATTATACTTCCGCAACACCTGCCAGAGCACTTTATATTTCACGAAATCGAAGGCCTTTTGAAAATCAATGAATGGTTGCTTGGAATTCTTTGCTTTGTTCTAAAATAATCTTAAGAGTGTCAATAAGACCAACACAACTGCGTTGTGCCATAAAATCGGCCTGTTCTTTACGCAGACGATTTTCAAGAGACTCTTTAATTCCATTTAAAATAACTCTGGTGAGGACCTTACTGGGCACTGAAAACAATGTAATACCACGCCAGTTGTTACAGACTGACAAATTTCCCTTTTTCGGGAGCTTTACTATCAAACCATTTTTCCACTCCTTTGGAGATTTCTCTTCAAGCCAAATATGCTCCAAAAAGGGATGGAGCATTTTAACAGTACTTTCAATATCGGCTTTTAAGAGCTCTGGTGTTATGTTGTCTCGGCCTGGAGCCTTTGCATTCTTTAGGGTTTTTAAAGCAATCCTAATTTCGTCCATTGTGGGGCACTGCAGATTTACATCTTAATCTTCTTCGACTTCCTCTGGAACATCTCTTACCGGTTCCTCTTAGTTGTCTTCACAATTTAACAGTTCCTTGAAGTGCTCCTACCATCTCTTTAGCTGTGTCTGTTGAGTTGTAAAGCATCATTCCATCCTTGTTCTTAACTGGTCCTTCACGTCTGAAGTTCTTCATTGACAACCGTTTGGTTATATTGTAGAGCTCTTTCATATTTCCTTGTCTTGCTGCCTCTTCTACTAACTTTGCTTCCTCATCCATCCATCCGTTTCGACGTAGCCATATTTTCACTTTTTTGTTCCCCTCCGTGCATTCTTTATGCGCTTCGCTCTTCTGCGCTCTTGTCTTACAAAGATTTAACTTAAGTTTTAGTTCTTTCCGGCGGCTGATTTCATTCCATGTAGCATCGGAGATCCATTCCTTCCTTTGATGTGCCTTAAATTCTAAGATTTTTCCTCTCACATCTAAATAACTGTCTTTGATTGTTTGCCAACCTGTTTCAATTCCTTCTTCCATAAACTTTTCTTCAGAGAGGACCTGGAATCTGTTTTATAGTTCAAGGGAAAATGTTTCTTTGCTCTGTTGATCTTTTAACCTTGCCACATATATTTTCTTGCTCCTATGATTGGTTCTATTTGCCACTATCTTCAGTCTGAATTCCGCCAAAACTAGGTGGTGATCACTTCCAACGTCTGCTCCTCCTCTATTTCTGACATCTAACAGAGAGTGTAGAAACTTGCATCTTATGGCTATGGAGAAACCCACGTTATCTTATGGCAGTTACGATGTGGAAACAATGTGCCTCCAATGACTACGTCATGTTCAGCATACGTATCTATCAACAGTTCACCATTTACATTTCTTATCTCCGTGCCATGTACACCCATGATATGTTCAAGCCTTTCATTTTCTGAACCAACTTTTGCGTTCAAGTCACCCATTAAAATTTTTATGTCCCTAGAATTTGTTTGTCTAAGGACTCCGTTAAGCTCTGTATAAAATGCATCTTTTAATTCTCCTTCATCGGTTTCAGTAGGTGTATCGCATTGAATTTCAGTGACATATCGCACATTTGTTTTAAAGCGTGCTGTTACTATCCGTTCTGAGACTGTTTTACACTCCTGTAAGCTCTTCTTGCTGCTTTTAGGTAGTAAGATCCCTACACCATTCCTATGCATCGCGTCCTCTCCAGTCTTGACTCGCATACTGCAGCACTCCACCATTTTGTGTTTGGAATTCCCCAGATTCTGGCCACCTTATTCTGCTTAGTCCCAATATATCTAGTCGGTAGTTCACCATCTCTTTTTCAACCTGTTTTAGCCTTCCTGCCTCTCTCAACGTCGTTACATTTCAGAAACCAATACGGGTTTTTCTTTTCAGGCCAAAGGTCATATCCTTAATATCCATCAGCTGTTTGTCTTTTTAGTTTCTGTGACATGTGTTTTTTGGTGGTGCGGATTATCAGCCCACAGTCCCCGAGTGCCCTGGTGGGGCTGCCACGTCATGGCCTGGACGCCTGCCAAGGTTTTATTTCAGGGCCTTACCCCTCAGATAGCTTGTCTTCACCGCGACTACAGAACGCTGTCCATCCCTTTGCAGCAAGGCCTATGTGCATCACCATTGTCCTGGTTTCTAAGGATCTTCCGCTGTCCACATTAGGGGACTGTACCTGCTGCCACACAATCACAGAGAGTAAAAGGAAAGGAAGGGAGAGAATAGGATAGGATAGGATAGGACAGGATAGGACACTAGACTGGACGTTGTGAGACACACTTCGTCTGGACCCTCTATGGAGACCTGTCCGGCTTGGGAGGCCCTGCTGGTAGTTAGACCACCACCGGTATAGCCCTCCACTTCTTTGGATCGCATAGGCCCCCTCGCCCACACGGACAGTGTTTCGTTAAGGCGGTGTCTCCTGAGGGGGAAATAGCTCATTGGCAGTATAAAAATAATTGTGTAGCCTCTTCACTTACATCATTGCCCACCCACACACTGTTGATAGTTTTCTATTGTAATATACACAACAGTTTCATATATTAGGGGCACGCCAAAATACTCTTCTTTTGTGTATTGTCATTTGTCAAAATCTTGTTTCCATATCTTGAACTGTTTATAAAATATGATAGATGATATGAATAATTCACTATCACTGTTTTGTTAGCACTTGCAAGTGAAAAAAAAAACTACACAAAGCCCACTTTCTCAAGATAGGAGCCTCCTAAATGGTTCAAATGGCTCTGAGCACTATGGGACTTAACATCTGAGGTCAACAGTCCCCTAGAACTTAGAACTACTTAAACCCAACTAAGCTAAGGACATCACACACATTCATGCCCGAGGCAGGATTCGAACCTGCGACCGTAGCGGTCGCGCGGTACCAGACTGAAGCGCCTAGAACCCCTCGGCCACACCGTAGGAGCCTCCTAGCTCTAAAGAAAAATTCAGTGTCAGTTATTTTCATACACAGCAGTGTATGGCCTATTATGCACCAAACACAGACTTATAACGACCCATATTTTTCATAGTAAACTGTTCGAATTTTGTGCCATAGGTTATTTGAATTCAAAGTATCACAATAGCAATGACCATAAAGATAAGCAGTTGTCTTCGAAATTGATACATAACTCTACAAGGACGAAATAACCTTTTTTTTTACCGAATCGTTTCTGTAAAGTCGTTTGAGAAAGACTGCTGAGTAGCTGACATGCGCGCACTCTAGTTTTGTCAGTGGAGCACGTCGGACAACCTGCACTGCCGCAGCGAGCAAACGATATTCCGTTCGTTCAGGCTAGGCTGGCAGTGCGTGTCCGCTGCGGTCGGCGCACCCACCCGGCTGCCAGCTGCCCCATTAGATTAAATGGCGATGTTCTTCGCACTGGTTCAGGCTGTCTCACTCTGACCTCCGCTAAGCGGGTAACCTGCACGCCCTGTATGTGGAAGGGGCATATGGTGGGTATAGCAGATGATATGTGTGTGTGTACCTACCTTGTCGTGAGGCGAGGCGAGCAGCTGCTCGGAGAGCTGGTAGGCGTTGCAGGAGCAGGCCTGCATGCGCGCCAGCAGGCGGCCGGCCAGCTGCTCTGCCTCAGCACGCTGCTCCGGCGCCGGCAGCAGGCGCCGACCCACGCAGGCGGCCGCCACGGCCCGCCTCAGAAAGTCATTCGGCGTGCGCTGCTCTGCGTGCGTCACCTGGTCGCGCACCCGCCTCACGCTGCCACACCATACGTTACCAAATGTTCAGTTTTCCACGTCACAATCACAGCAACGTATAAGGGGCAATTAAAAAGTTTCCGTTCGAAGGCCGTACAGTCTAGAATCGGTATGCCAGACAGGCAAAATCGCCCTGAGCACTGAGGCAATCATCTTATTTCTCCATAAGGCCAGTATTAAACTGTCAAATTTCTTTGTCAAATATCTTTGTCAAAGAAATTTGATGTAATAGGAAATTTTGTCAAATCTCGTCTGTAGTCAAATAAATTTGATCAAATCTAGGGCGTCGCTGTATATTTGATCAAAGAAGTTGCTTGTCTTCTGTTCACTGCAATGTGACATGTTACCACGTGGAGCGCTAGCATCGCTGCGGCGTTCTGTCATCTGTAGTGTTTTTATAAACATTGCCGGTAAATACAATTGGTGTGAACCGACAACTACAAAATTAATAGAGATGTATGAAGCTGATGAGGCGCTCTTCAACATGAGGCACCCAGAATACAAAAATAGATTAAGAAGATTGGAGACCTATCCTAACCTAACCTAACCTAACCTAACCTAACTCTCTCCTGTAGCAAGGAATCGGAGTGTTACAGTGAGCCTGACTTCTGGAGATATAGCAGTTATTAAGTGAGTATTGTGCTTTGTGATATGAGGATACACTTCACTGAGCACATACTGAAATGTATGCTCATCCATTCTTAAGTAACTGATGTACGACTTGATGTCCCCCACTATAAGCTCACGTAACAAGTTTTGTTGAATGCTTTTATCGTGTCGTCGTAAAACCCACGGCTTCACCCAGGTACGTTTCTTTTTTATCCCCTGCTTCTCTTCCACATGTGCACACAGTGCCATTGTGATACATCTCTCACTTGAGTTGGCGCAACTTCTACCTCCTAGATCGAACGGTGTCTTGTGTCGAATCGTGACCAGCACGTAACTTAGCGCACAATTCCACAACGGTGGGTTTCGACAGACATGCTGCCCCATACATCTTCTTGATCCTCTGATGGCTGTCTATCGGTGTTAGTTCTTTGGAAGCCGAGAAAAGAATAACAGCACATTGCTCCTGTTAGGGCGCATTTGATAGTAACGTCCCCATAGTTCACGTTTATGTATGCACTGCATGCATGTCGGAAAGACATAAATGCCACACTTATTTCTTGCCCACTTGTCGGTGCTTATATACCCGCATCGGTGTCGCGCTACGTTGGATATACCCTGCAGCGATGCCCTCAAACAGAAACTTGTTGATCGCCCCTTATAGTATTCTATAATTAAATTATCAATGAGTCACAACTGGAAGGAGACGTCTCATACAAGCATCTGGGTATTCGTTTTATAACTTCATATGCCTTTTTCTTGCAGCAGTATAATATTTATTTATCTTAAACCAGATGTATTTCCGAGGTATACAGACTTTCATAGTGTTGCCTCGAGGAGAAGATAAATTAATGGAGTGCTAAACAAATGTCGTGTGACTGGGGCCTCCTGTCGGGTAGACCGTTCGCCGGGTGCAAGTCTTTCGATGTGACGCCACGTCGGCGACTTTCGCGTCGATGGGGATGAAATGATGATGATCAGGACAACACAACACCCAGTCCCTGAGCGGAGAAAATCTCCGACCCAGCCGGGAATCGAGCCCAGGCCCTTAGGATTGACATTCTGTCGCGCTGACCACTCAGCTACCGGGGGCGGACAATGAAGTGCTTACATCATTAAAGTTAAAATCTTCTGGGTTGTTAGGCCGCGTCATATTTCCTCTAAAATAATCGGCGTGTCGACCCCTTTGCTGGGATCTTCTTCTGGATGTTTCGGTGTCCACTATTGCTAGAACAGTGCTGTGTTCTAGCAATAGTGGACGCCGAAACATCGTGAAGAAGATCCTAGCAAATGGGTCGATAAAATAAATGCCATGTGGCTAGGGCCTTCCGGCGGGTAGACCGTTCGCCTGGTGCAAGTCTTTCGAGTTGACGCCACTTCGGCGACTTGCGTGTCGACGGGGATGAAATGATGATGATTAGGACAACACAACACCCAGTCCCTGAGCGGAGAAAATCTCCGACCCAGTCGGGAATCGAACCCGGGCTGTTAGGCATGACAATCCGTTGCACGGACCACTCGGCTACCAGGGGCGGACAATGGGTCGATACATCGATTATTTTAGAGGAAATATGACAGTGCCTAACAACCCAGACTATTTTAACTTTAGTGACAACGGCCATGAAGGCCTGCAGACTTGCATGCTTACATCATCTCACCTAAATTCATAAGAACCTCCAATTCAGTACGGAAATATAAGAAGAAAGTTGTCTCCCTGTCCTAGACGTTTTGGTTAGGCGGAAGAAAGATGTCTCCCTTGCATTTATAATTGTCGAGTTGTCATCACCCATCGCGAAATATGGGTGTGCTCAAAACACCAGCACACGTACGTCACACAGTTTCAGATTCATATTGTTTGCCTAAAGAGCTCACTCATATAAAGACAGTGATCAGGGAAAATGAATATTTTACCTAGAAGATAAAGAGAGCGCTTAGAGTTAAAGACAAAAACTAGAAAGTGGATAGAGAGGAGGGCACGCCGGCAATATCCCCAGCTTTTCTTCCATTTGCTGGCAATATTTCGTTCAAAATAGCCAGAATACTCCGGTAATTTCGGTTTAAAGTGGTTTTCTAAACACTGTGTAAGATTGCAGAACTTGTGGGATCAATGAAGGCTGGAATTGACAAACAACTTGTCAATGTGGATCGGCTTACAGAGACTACAACACGCGTACCATGGAAGAACGCCGCACTGAACATCAAAGCTACACTCGCCTTTTGCAACCAACCCAGGCTGCTATTGGTGAACATAGTTTCCTCACCGGACATTCAAAGGAGTACGATAAAACAATAATTTTGGCCACAGATACATCTTTTAGGGAACGCTTATTAAAGAATCGGTGGAAACACGCATGGCGGAAAATCTGATGAACTGTGATAGCGGTTACCGGTTGGATAATGTGTGTAACTCCATCATTCCACAATTTGCTTCAAAGACGACAGAATATACTAATGGCCGCGGCTAGTGGCAAACCTGAGGACAGCTGAGTTCCGCACTTCCACCAGCGAGGACACTGCCCGCCGAGAAATGTGATCAGTCTGTCACAACGATCGCAGAATGATACTAATTTGTGGGACGGGGGAAGTCTCCGTCAGTCTTCGAAGACTCAACTGAAGATGACTGGCAGGTGCCAAGTCGAAATATTGTCGAGTGTAGCAATGTAAGACCAGTTGCAGTCTCGAAACTTCTCTGATCATTTATTTACCTTCCAGATGTGTTTCGTCTTTTATAGTTAAGACATATGAGTATTCAGTGGATTCCCTAGTTATCGGACTCTCCAGCACAAAATCTGCATTTGCTCTCACCAAATCATAGGTTAGAGGGCTCACTTCCACTACACTCACGAAATGTCGGCATATACACTGCCTGACATAAAAACTGAAGCAACCAGAAGACAAGGGCCCCGGATGTCATTGTAACTTTGTACCCAAATGGTTCAAATGGCTCTGAGCACTATGGGACTCAACTGCTGAGGTCATTAGTCCCCTAGAACTTAGAACTAGTTAAACCTAACTAACCTAAGGACATCACACACATCCATGCCCGAGGCAGGATTCGAACCTGCGACCGTAGCGGTCTCGCGGTTCCAGACTGCAGCGCCAGAACCGCGCGGCCACTTCGGCCGGCTTTGTACCCAAACGCACCATTGGTGGGTATGTGCAAGATTAGAGTTGCAATTCTCTGTAACACGTAGCACGGCCGCCAGAGTTCATTAATCTTTTTGGTTCGTGTTTAACTTTCTTACCAAGCCAGGTGCGCTATACAAGCGGCGTGAACGGCATCAGATACTGAGTGATCACAATAAACGACACGGAGAGGCCGCATACTCGTCTGAGACAGCGTTATCAGCACCTGACAAAGTTTGAGAGGAGTCTTAATGTACACTGAAGCGCCAAAGAAATTGGTATACGCATGCGTATTCAAATATAGAGATATATAAACGGGCAGAACACGGCGCTGCGCTCGGAAACGCCTATATAAGACAAGAACTGTCTGGAGCAGTTGTTAAGTCGGTTACTACTGCTATAATGGCAGGTTATCAATATTCAAGTGAGTTTGAACGTGGTGTTATACTCGGCGCACGAGCGATGGGACACAGAATCTCTGAGGTAGCGATGAAGTGGGGATTTTCCCGTACAAACCATTTCACGAGTGTACCGTAAATATCAGGAATCTGGTAAAACATCAAATCTCCGACATCGCTGTAGCCGGAAAAAGATCCCGCAAGAACGGGACCAACGACGACGGAAGAGAATCGTTCAGCGTGACAGAAGTGCAACCCTTCCGCAAATTGCTGCAGATTTCAATGCTGGGCCGTCAACAAGTGTCAGCGTGCGAACCATTCAACGAAACATCATCGATATGGGCTTTCGGAGCCGTAGGCCCACTCGTGTACCCTTGACGACTGCACGACACAAAGCTTTACGCCTCACCTGGGCCCTTCAAGACCGACATTAGACTGTTCATGACAGGCTGCATGCTCGGACGAGTCTCTTTTCAAATTGTATCGAGGGGATGGCCGTGGACGGGTATGTAGACAACCTCATGAATTCATGGACCCCGCATGTCAGCAGGGGACTGTTCGAGATGGTGGAGGCTCTGTAATGGTGTGGTGCATGAGCAGTGTGAGTGATATGGGACCCCTGATACGTCTAGATACGACTCTGAGAAGTGACACGTACGTAAGCATCCTGTCTGATCATCTGCACCTATTTATATCCATTGTGCATTCCGACGAACTTGGGAAATTCCACACCCCACATGTCCAGAATTGCCACAGATTGGATTCAGGAACACTGTTCTCAGTTTAAAACTTCCGCTGGCCACCAAACGCCCCAGACATGAACATTATTGAGCATGTCTGGGTTGCCTTGCAACCTGCTGTTCAGAAGAGATCTCAATCCCCTCTTAAATTACGGATTTATGGACAGCCCTGCAGGATTCAAAAAATGCTTCAAATGGCTCTGAGCACTATGGGACTTAACATCTAAGGTCATCAGTCCCATAGAACTCTGAACTACTTAAACCTAACTAACCTAAGGACAGCACACAACACCCAGTCATCACGAGGCAGAGAAAACCCCTGACCCCGACGGGAATCGAACCCGGGAACCCGGGCGTGGGAAGCGAGAACACTACCGCACGACCACCAGCTGCGGACAGAACTTAGAACTATTTAAACCTAACTAACCTAAGGACTTCACACACATCCATGCCCGAGGCAGGATTCGAAACTGCGACCGTAGCAGTCGCGCGGTTCCGGACTGAAGCGCCTAGAACCGCTCGGCCACCGCGGCCGGCCCTGCAGGATTCATGGCGTTAATTCCCTGCAGTACAACTTCAGACGTTAGTAGAGTCTATGCACGTCGTGTTGCGGCACTTTTGCGTGCTCGCGGGGGCCCTACACGATATTAAGCAGTTGTACCAGTTTCTTTCCCTCTTCAGTGTATACCTCCAATGTGAGGGCATATCGTATCGTGCAATATCCAGATTTTTGGTGCTTTCATATGTGATAGTGGCTGGGTGTTGGGTTGCATCGGAACGTGAGAGCAGGCATATCTGCTCCTTCCATCCGAGAACAAGTAATGGACTCCCTGCGACATCTGTGTCATCCCACACAATTGGTCGGATATTAGCAGCAGCCGCACTAGGAAATTACCGTCCCGTGCGTATGCTGCCGTTAACAAAACGGCCGTGTTTGTAGTGGTGACCGGGAAGCATGGACTGCTGATGAGTGGCAGCGCATTGTTTTCAGCGATGAATCGCCATCCTGCACTACTCCGGACGACCATCGTCGGCGAGTATGGCAGCGACCAGAGAAGAGTTCCCTTTCTTTCTATGGAGAGGCACAGAGGTGTGACTCGTAACGTCAGGGTGCGAGGGGCGATCGCGTATGACTTCAGGTCATGGCTAGTGGTGACTGAGGGAACTCTGACGGAGCAACGGCACGTCATTGGTATACAACATCCTCGCGTGTTACCCATCTACATCTACATCTACATCTACATGGTTACTCTGCAATTCACACTTAAGTGCCTCGCAGAGGGTTCATCGAACCATTTTCATACTACTTCTCTAACATTCCCCTCTCGAATGGCGAGAGGACCACCTAAATCTTTCCGTTCGAGCTCTGATTTCTCTTATTTTATTATGATGATCATTTCTCCCTACGTAGGTGGGTGTCAACAAAATATTTACGCATTCGGAAGAGAAAGTTGGTGATTGAAATTTCGTAAATAGATCTTGCCGCAAAGAAAACAGCCTTTGTTTCAGTGACTGCCACCCCAACTCGCGTATCATTTCAGTGACACTCTCACCCCTATTGCGCCATAACACGAGACGAGCTGCCCTTCATTGCTCTTTTTCGATGTCCTGCGCCAATCCTACCTGGTAAGGATCCCATACCGCGCAGCAATATTCCAGCAGAGGACGGACAAGTGTAATGTAGGCTGTCTCATTAGTGGGTTTGTCGCATCTTCTAAGTGTTCTACCAACAAAGAGCAGTCTTTTTTTCGCCTTCCCCACAATATTATCTATGTGGTCTTTCCAATTTAAGTTGCTCGTAATTGTAATTCCTAGGTATTTAGTCGAATTGACAGCCCTTAGGTTTGTGCGATTTATCGTATACCCTAAAGTTATCGGATTTCTTTTAGTACCCGTGTAGATGACCTCCCACTTTTCTTTGTTTAGTGCTAATTGCCACTTTTCGCACCATACAGAAATTCTCTCTAGATCATTTTGTAATTGGAACTGATCATCTGAGGATTTTACTGGACGGTAAATTACAGCGTCATCTACAAACAATCTAAGGGGGCTGCTCAGATTACCACCTAGATCATTTATATAAATCAGGAACAGCAGAGGGCCTATGACACTACCTTGCGGAACGCCAGATATCACGTCTGTTCTACTCGATGATATACCATCTATCACTACGTACTGTGACTTCTCTGAGAGGAAATCACGAATCCAGCCACACAACTGAGACGATACTCCATATGGACGCAATTTGATTAATAGCCGCTTGTGAGGACCGGTATCAAAAGCCTTCTGGAAATCTAGGAATATGGAATCAATCTGAGATCCCATGTCTACAGCACTCATTACTTCATGGGAATAAAGAGCCAGCTGTGTTGCACAAGAACGATATTTTCTGAATATGTGTTGGTTATGTATCAATAAGTCTTTTTCTTCAAGGTAATTCATAATGTTCGAGTACAATATATGCTCCAAAACCCTACTGAAAATTGAGGTCAGTGATATGGGTCTGTAATTCAGTGGGTTACTCCTATTTCCTTTCTTGAATACTGGTGTGACCTCTGCTACTTTCCAGTCTTTAGGAACAGACCTTTCGTCAACTGAGCGGTTGTATATGATTGCTAAGAAAGGTGCTATTGTGTCTGCATACTCTACTATGCTACCGTGTTGGGGTGCCATTTTTAAACAGGACAATACTCGTCTACACGTGGTACGTGCCGCTATGAACTGTCTACATTATGTTGAGGTAATCTTGTTGTAAGAAATATCCGCAGATCTGTCCCTTATAGAACATACTTGGGTCCAGATAGGATGTCAACTCTGTGCCAGTGACATTATACAGGATACCAGGGATCAGTTACAACAATTTTGTGCCAGCTTGCCTCAGGAGAAGAGAGAACTGATTTATAACGAACTTCTCAACCGAATCAGTGCATGCACCCGGGCCAGAGGAGTACATCATCATCCTGATAAGTGGGCTCACTCACTCAAGTTCTTTATAAATCTGACTCGGTTTTCCAGTCACCTAACAAGGGAAACTCCCCATCGCACCCCCCTCAGATTTAGTTATAATTTGGCACAGTGGATAGGCCTTGAAAAACTGAACACAGATCAATCGAGAAAACAGGAAGAAGTTGTGTGGAACTATGAAAAAATAAGCAAAATATACAAACTGAGTAGTCAATGGGTAACATTGGCAATATCAAGGATAGTGTGGTCACAGGAACGCCGTGGTCCCGTGGTTAGCGTGAGCAGCTGCGGAACAAGAGGTCCTTGGTTCAAGTATTCACTCCAGTAAAAAGTTTAAATTTTTATTTTCAGATAATTATCAGAGTTCAGGCACTCACCCATAATCAATTTCGCTCTCCAAAATTCCAGGAAATGTTCAGATTTGCTTGGACATATGTAGGACTTGACGGTCTACACACGGAAAAATTTGAAAACGTTAAAAACATATGTTTTGACAGAGCACAGGGAAAACTGTGCGACTGTGAAACTGTTGCATTCATTTGTTGCAGTTTATGTGACACACTCTTATGTTTTCATCACTTTTTTGGGAGTGATTATCACATCCACAAGAAAACCTAAATCGGGCAAGGTAGAAGAATCTTTTTACCCATTCGCCAAGTGTGCAAGTTAGGTGGGTCGACAACATATTCCTGTCATGTGATGCACATGCCGTCACCAGCGTCGTATGGAATATATCAGACGTGTTTTCCTGGATCAAATGTTTTCGGTTCCCATTGGAGTGGCACGTCCTTTCGTCTACTAATCGCACGGTTTTGCGGTGCGGTCGCAAAACACAGATACTAAACTTATTATAGTGAACAGAGACGTCAACGAACGAACGGACAGATCATAACTTTGCAAAAATAAAGTAAGTAAACTTTTCGCTCGAGGGTAGACTTGAACCAAGGACCTCTCGCTCCGCAGCTGCTCACGCTAACCACGGGACCACGGCGCTCCTGTGCCCAAATCATCCTTTATGTTGCCCATGGACTACTCAGTTTGTATATTTTGCTTATTTTTTCATAGTTCCACACAACTTCTTCCTGTTTTCTGGACTGATCTGTGTTCAGTTTTTCAAGGCCTATCCACTATGCCAAATTATAGCTAAATCTGAGGGGGGTGCGATGGGGAGGTTCCTTTGTAAGTAACGTCATGTACCCACTCAACCTGCGAAGATCCATTTCGTATCCTCCTTCCCTTCTGAGGGCTTCATTTTTTTGTCAGCTAGTGTTTTCACGTCTAGATCTTTTGGTTTTGTGGTTTTCTTAATCCGTTTTTCGTTACCTAAATGACGTGAAACACTTCACTGCTGCTGTGGTAAGAATTTCAGATCTATCAAGGCAAGAGACGCCAAGTGAACAAGCACTGTTCGTACGAAATCTTTCACAGTTCTCGAGACTACCCGTCAAGAGGGCTTCCAGCAACTTGACCATTACTGCGTCTTCCCATGACGCAGCAGCAGAGAGGGGCACGCTGAACACTGGAACAGGAGTCACACTATGTCTGTTTTTCAGACAAGTTATGGTTCTGCATACCATATCATGATGGAGCCGTCCGTGTGAGCTGGCTCCAAGGAGGACGAACGTTACCAGCTTGCATTCGTCATTGTCATAAGGTCGCAGCGTCTGGAGCGGTAGTACCGGGTGTCACTGATAACACTCGTCTACACGTGGTACGTGCCGCTATGAACTGTCTACATTATGTTGAGGTAATCTTATTGTAAGAAATATCCGCAGATCTGTCCGTTATAGAACATGCTTGGGTCGTTCGCATAGCCGCTAATATGGACAGCAGGCGTTTAATCTCCGACAGGTTAAGGCCGGTGGCTGTGCCCTATCTTCTAGGTATCCGTGAGTTCACCTTTCAACAGAAAATGTTCAAATGGCTTTGAGCACTATGGAACTTAACATCTGAGGTCATCAGTCCCCTAGAACTTAGAACTACTTAAACCTAACTAACCTAAGGACATCACACACATCCATGCTCGAGGCAGGATTCCAACCTGCGACCTAGCGGTCGCGCGGTTCCAGACAGAAGCGCCTAGAACCGCTCGGCCACTGCGGCCGGCACCTTTCAAGGTAATGCAATAGTGCATACTGCTCGGTGTCGTAAAGAGACATGGGTCGTAACATACTTACTTAGAAGCTCACTCTAAGATCAGAGGTGACGAGTGATTTGGGGCCAATTCGTGTGCGGCACACGAGCGGCTACGTGCAGGAGCGAGACGGCGATTTGTCAAGCTGAGAATTTTCAGGTCTCTGTGATTAGAGACAGTACAGAATAACTCTGACGTCAGGCTAAGCAGGTAGAGATTGTGAAGATAAGGAAATGAGACTCTGGTTTATAGCTTCAGTAAGCGTAAAACTCAGGTGAGGCTTACTAGATTCTCCAATCAGTTACCATGACCTGTAACTTTATTAGGATTTGGGTTCACACAGTAACGCATGGTACTACAGGCCGCGAATCACGGAATTGCCAAATTCTGTTTCTGTAGTCTATTCTTAGGTTCAGCTGAATTTCACAATGGAAGTGACAAACAGATACAGGTCTGTATAGAAACAGACAAACATAAGAAGGAAACCAATATCCACAGTCGAGGTACGTATAGGCAAGAGTTACACTGAGGTGACAAAGATATCTCCTAATATGGTTTCGGACCTAATTTTGCCCGGCATGATGCAGAAGCTCGACGTGTCATGGACTCAACAAGTCATCGGAAGTCCTCTGCAGAAATAATTAGCAATGCTGCCTCTATAGCTGTCCATAACTGCGAAAGCGTTGCTGGTGCAGGATTTTGTGCACGAACTGACCTCTCGATAATAGCTCATAAACATACGATGGTATTCATGTCGGATGATCTGGGTGGTCAGATCATCCCCTCGGAATGTCCACAATGTTCTTCAAACCAATCAAGAAAAAGTGTGGCCTGGTGACATGACGTATCGTTGCTTGGGAAGATGAAGTCCATGGCTGCAAATGGTCTCCAAGTAGTCGAAAATAGCCATTTCCAGTCAATCAAAGGTTCAGTTGGATCACAGGATCTAACCCATTCCACACCGTTATCCAGCCACATTGCCTTGTTGGTGACTTGGGTCCATGGCTTTGTGGGGTCTGCGCCACGCTCGAACCTAACCATCAACTCTTACCAACTGAAATCGGGACTCATCTGAGCAGGCCACTGTTTTCCAGTGACGAGTGCAGGAAAGATGCTGCAGATGATGCCGTGCTATTAGCAAAGGCACTCGCGTCGATCGTCTGCTCCATTAGCCGATTAACGCCAAATTACGCCGCACTGCCCTAACGGGTAAGTTCGTCGTACATCCCACATTGATTCCTGTGACTATTTCACGCAGTGTTTGTGGGGTCACCGCCAGACACCGCACTTGCTAGGTGGTAGCCTTTAAATCGGCCGCGGTCCGTTAATATACGTCGGACCCGCGTGTCGCCACTATCAGTGATTGCAGACCGAGCGCCGCCACACGGCAGGTCTAGAGAGACTTCCTAGCACTCGCCCCAGTTGTACAGCCGACTTTGCTAGCGATGGTTCACTGACAAATTACGCTCTCATTTGCCGAGACGATAGTTAGCATAGCCTTCAGCTACGTCATTTGCTACGACCTAGCAAAGCGCCATTACCAGTTACTATTGATGCTGTAAAACATGTACCGTCAAGAGCGATGTTCACGAATTATGGATTAAAGTTAACTATTCCAGCAGCTACGTACGTTTTTTGTTAGTCTCATTTCCTTGATCTGTTCCAGACCTCACGCCAGCCTGCGTGAGCTAAAACGCGTGCCTTTCGGCTTCCTCTCATAGTGGGTTGGCTGTCTTGCCAATCCACAACAGTGTTGCTTTTATGTTAGCACTGACAACTCTACTGAAACGCCGCATACTCTCGGTCGCTAAGCGAAGGCTGTCGGCAATTGTGCTTTCCGTGGTGAGAGGTAACGCCTGAAATTTGGTATTCGAGGCACATTCTTGACACTGTGGATCTCAGATTTCCGAAATGGAATGTCTCATGCATGTACCCCCAACTGTCATACCACATTCACAGTCTGTTAATTCCCATGGTGTAGTCATAATCACGTTGGAAATCCTTTCACATGAATCACATGAGTACAACACACTGCTACGCCAATACACTGTCCTTTTACAGGGTGTTTCAAAAATGACCGGTATATTTGAAACGGCAATAAAAACTAAACGAGCAGCGATAGAAATACACCGTTTGTTGCAATATGCTTGGGACAACAGTACATTTTCAGGCGGACAAACTTTCGAAATTACAGTAGTTACAATTTTCAACAACAGATGGCGCTGCGGTCTGGGAAACTCTATAGTACGATATTTTCCACATATCCACCATGCGTAGCAATAATATGGCGTAGTCTCTGAATGAAATTACCCGCAACCTTTGACAACGTATCTGGCGGAATGGCTTCACATGCAGATGAGATGTACTGCTTCAGCTGTTCAATTGTTTCTGGATTCTGGCGGTACACCTGGTCTTTCAAGTGTCCCCACAGAAAGAAGTCACAGGGGTTCATGTCTGGCGAATAGGGAGGCCAATCCACGCCGCCTCCTGTATGTTTCGGATAGCCCAAAGCAATCACACGATCATCGAAATATTCATTCAGGAAATTAAAGACGTCGGCCGTGCGATGTGGCCAGGCACCATCTTGCATAAACCACGAGGTGTTCGCAGTGTCGTCTAAGGCAGTTTGTACCGCCACAAATTCACGAAGAATGTCCAGATAGCGTGATGCAGTAATCGTTTCGGATCTGAAAAATGGGCCAATGATTCGTTTGGAAGAAATGGCGGCCCAGACCAGTACTTTTTGGGGATGCAGGGACGATGGGACTGCAACATGGGGCTTTTCGGTTCCCCATATGCGCCAGTTCTGTTTATTGACGAAGCCGTCCAGGTAAAAATAAGCTTCGTCAGTAAACCAAATGCTGCCCATATGCATATCGCCGTCATCAATCCTGTGCACTATATCGTTAGCGAATGTCTCTCGTGCAGCAATGGTAGTGGCGCTGAGGGGTTGCCGCGTTTGAATTTTGTATGGATAGATGTGTAAACTCTGGCGCATGAGACGATACGTGGACGTTGCCGTCATCTGGACCGCAGCTGCAACACGGCGAACGGTAACCCGAGGCCGCTGTTGGATCACCTGCTGCACTAGCTGCGCGTTGCCCTCTGTGGTTGCCGTACGCGGTCGCCCTACCTTTCCAGCACGTTCATCCGTCACGTTCCCAGTCCGTTGAAATTTTTCAAACGGATCCTTTATTGTATCGCTTTTCGGTCCTTTGGTTACATTAAACCTCCGTTGAAAACTTTGTCTTGTTGCAACAACACTGTGTTATAGGCGGTGGAATTCCAACACCAGAAAAATCCTCTGTTCTAAGGAATAAACCATGTTGTCTACAGCACACTTGCACGTTGTGAACAACACACGCTTACAGCAGAAAGACGACGTACAGAATGGCGCACCCACAGACTGCGTTGTCTTCTATATCTTTCACATCACTTGCAGCGCCATCTGTTGTTGAAAATTGTAACTACTGTAATTTCGAAAGTTTGTCCGCCTGAAAATGTACAATTGTCCCAAGCATATTGCAACGAACGGTATATTTCTATCGCTGCTCGTTTAGTTTTTATTGCCGTTTCAAATATACCGGTCATTTTTGAAACACCCTGTATATACCTTGTGTATGCGATACTACCGCCATCTGTATGTGTGCATATCGCTATCCTATGACTTTGTCACTTCAGTGTACAAATCCCTCTTAGGCTGCAAGGTTGATGAAATGTAAGGCTCACTCACATAGTACCTGATGTAGGCTGCTGTTTATCCGAGGCTGCTGATTGAAACTCCCCTCTCTCTGGAACTCTGCTCTGCCTGACGTTACAGGGCCTCGATATTCGGTATTTGGGCCTGTTTGATTATAGATGGTACGTGATTGTATCGCCTTTTACCATAAATTCGCAATCAGTGAGCTTTAAATCAGCGATTTCCCGAAGCGTATGACCCGACGTACTGAACTGGTGAAAGCGGCCTAAACTGTATGTCTCCATCGAAGTTATAAGGCTTACTTCTAATATTCATACTGTCTGTTACTCAGGCCAGCACGTTCTTCAGATCTCTCAAGAACTGAAAGCATCTAGTCATTGTTTGCCGATAGATTGGCATGCTGTCACTTGCCCGCCGCTACGATTGATGAACTCTGGTACTGAGTTAAAGCTGTATGGTAGACTTCGTTTTATTGAGAGAATTCTGGGAAAGTATAGCTCGTCTATAAAGGAGATCGCATATAGAACACTAGTGCGAACCCTTCTTTAGAACTGCTATAGAGTTTAGCATCCTCATCGTGCAGGGTTAAAGAAAGAGCCGGCCGCTGTAGCCGAGCGGTTCTAGGCGCTTCAGTCCGGAACCGCGCCGCTGCTACGGTCGCAGGTTTGAAGACTGCCTCGGTCATGGATGTGTGTGCTGCCCTTAGGTTAGTTAG
Organism: Schistocerca piceifrons; assembly: GCF_021461385.2. Classification (NCBI taxonomy): domain Eukaryota; kingdom Metazoa; phylum Arthropoda; class Insecta; order Orthoptera; family Acrididae; genus Schistocerca; species Schistocerca piceifrons. The sequence continues at coordinate 218,770,515 of NC_060149.1, read as the reverse complement.
GTTTAAGTAGTTCTAAGTCTAGGGGACTGATGACGTCAGATGTTAAGTCCCATAGTGCTTAGAGCCATTTGAGCCATTTTTTAAAGAAAGACATTGAAGCAGTTCAGAGGCGTTAACTAGATCTGCTACCGGCAAGTTCAATCAGCACTCGAGTATTACCGAGATGCTTCATAAGCTCAAATGGATTTCCTGGAGAGAAGACGACGTACTTTTCCTGAATTTGAGGAAATTTAGAGGACCGGCATTTCAGGTTGATTGCAGAAAGCTTCTACTGCTGCCAACGTGCGTTTCGTGTAAGGACCACGAAGATAAATAAGGGATTAATGCTAGTGCGAAGGCATATTCGTAGTCGTTTTCCCCTCACTCCATTTGCGAGTGGAACGGGGAAGGGAAGGACTAGTAATGGTACAAGGTGCTCTCCACCATGCTCCGTATGGTGGCTTTCAGAGTATGTACGTAGACGTACAGCGGGTGAACAAAAATATGGAAATACCAAGAACACAACATCGTACCATGCCTAACTGTGAGTAGGAAAACTCTTGGTTTCCGAAACAGCTTCCAGTCGTCTCGGAAGAGGTAAATACATGTCCTATGAGCATTTAAAGGGAGCTTTACACAATTCTACCAGCATACAGTGGCAGTTAGGAAACGATGATGTAAGTGAATAGCGATTACGCACTCTTCTTTCCAAATAGGACCACAAAAGCTCAATAAGACCGAGGTCTGGTGACTGGTGGCCAGGGGAAATACGACAATACAGCCTCGTTCTGGACGATGTGAACAAGTCCTCTGGGAACACATCATCACTGTTGGAGAACAAACATTGTGCCATCTGATGGTCCTGGCTAGCCAGAATGGTCACGTCATCCTTGGCGGTAATGTGACCTTGAAGAGTAACCATGTGACCCACGGAATACCAATATATGACTGCCCAAGTCGTCATTGAACCGCCGTCGTGTTTCGCTCTTGGGACGTAAACTTAGGCGCCCGCCGCTATGGCCGAGCGGTTCTAGGCGCTTCAGTCTGGAATCGCACGACCATTACGGTTGCAGGTTCGAATCCTGCCTCGGGCATAGATGTGTGTGATGTCCTTAGGTTAGTTAGGTTTAAGTAGTTCTGAGTTCTGGGGGACTGATGACCTCAGATGTTAAGTCCCATAGTGCTCAGAGCCATTTGAACCATTTTTTTTAACGTAAACTTAGCCTCGAGTTTGAAACAGTGTGATACAAGACTCGTCCTACCAAATAAATTATTACATTGCTCCACAGCCCAGGTTTTGTGGCTTCGGCAGCCGGCAGTTCTAGGCGCTTCAATCCGGAACCGCGCGACTGCTACGGTCGCAGGTTGGAATCCTACCTCGGGCATGGATATGTGTGAAATCTTTAGGTTAGTCAGGTTTAAGTAGTTCTAAGTTCTAGGGGACTGATGACCTCCGATGTTAGTCCCATAGTGCTCAGAGCAATTTGAACCATTTGCGGCTTCGGCAGCACGTTTTCCAGTTACGGGGATTTGCGTCACTAATGTGTAGTTTTGGATTTCCAGCTCATCCTGCAATTCTCCGCTTATGGAGCTCCCTTCGTGTTGTTTCGGTGCTGGTAGGGTTCGTAAGTGCGATATTCAGTTCTGTAGTGACTTTTTAAGTTGTCGTCCTCTTATTTTTCACCACACTTCTCTTCACTGACCGTCTGTCACGATCAGTTAATATCCCCTTTCGTCCGCCATGTGAGTGGGCGGATGACGTTTTTCTGTCTACCCTGTAAGTGGTACAAATCTTCGATGCGGTGCCTCTTTAAACACCAACGAGCCACGTTCGAATTTAGCTAGCTCCGACATAATACACTCACAACTAGACAGAACACTGTTTCAATCACGATTGACACTTTCAACGTATTGAGGACATTACAAAGGTGTTGTTCGTGGTCGAAAACAGCAGTGCAACCGTACGCTTGACTACCATTTGTATTTCTCGCGGTGTTTCCATATTTTTGTCCAAGCCCTGTAGATGTAGAATGACGTAGCTATATCCGTCATCCAAGCCCATTTCAACTTAATACCGAACAGGGTTACAGACGTTCTTATTGCTACAGATGACAGCTCTGTGTGCTCAGCCGCGCGGGGTAGCCGTGCGGTGTCAGGCGTCTTGCCACGGTCCACGTGACTGCCCCCGTCGGAGGTTCGAGTCCTCCCTCGGGCATGGGTGTATGTTTCGTCCTTAGCTTAAGTTAGTTTAAATTAGATTAAATAGAGTGTAAGCTTAGGGACCGATGACCTCAGCAGTTTGGTCCCATAAGACTTTACCACAAATTTCCAACTTTTCTGTGTGCTCAAATTCGCACCCTGTATACCCCAAATCACATATAAATTTAATCATGAATCTTCTTACTATACCATGTACGCACAATAATTAAAATTTCGTTATTTGCTGTAGTTCTGGTGTTACAATTGTAATGGCTAGGTTTCGGCGAATTCATTTAGGTTTTGGCTAAGACATTTCTTCGCAATACACTTTATCCAGGAGTGCTGTTCCAGCAAGGAATATAGGAGTTTCTGAGAAGTTTGGAAAGTCGAACAGAGGTACTGACAGAAATGAAGCTGGGAGAACGATTTGTCGGTAGTACCGGATGCTCAACTCCGCCTGGGATCAGTTGCCTTGCAACAGCCACTGCTGGTCCCAAGCCTGGATAAAGGAGATGGTTTTGGCATTGGGCTAACAACCCAATCCTGTAAAAAAAAACCTCTTTGTTACGGGACACAAACTGCCCTCGGACGTGGATGGGTACAATGGAATAATGCATGCATTCGCTCAGAGAGACTATCGGCTCTAAATCGATCTCAGTGAACACTAAGATGAAAATCTACAACACAATGATATGCCAAGCAGTAATGTACGGTTAAGAAACACTGAACATGACTAAGCAAGAAAAGGAAAAATTATTGATACACTACTGGCCATTAAAATTGCTACACCACGATGATGACGTGTTACAGACGCGAAATTTAACCGACAGGAAGAAGATGCTGTGATATGCAAATGATTAGCTTTTCAGAACATTCGCATAAGGTTGACGCCGGTGGCGACTCCTGCAACGTGCTGACATGAGGAACGTTTACAATCGATTTCTCATACACAAACAGCAGTTGACCAGCATTGCCTGGTGAAAAGTTGTTGTAATGCCTTGTGTAAGGAGGAGAAATGCGTACCATCACGTTTCCGACTTTGATAAAGGTCCGATTGTAGCCTGTCGGGATTGCGGTTAATCGTATCGCGATATTGCTGCTCGCGTTGGTCGACTTCCAATGACTGTTAGCAGAATATGGAATCGGTGGGTTCAGGAGGGTAATACGGAACGCCGTGCTGGATCCCAACGGCCTCGTATCACTAGCACTCGAGATGACACGCATCTTATCCGCATGGCTGTAACGGATCGTGCAGCCACGTCTCGAACCCAGAGTCAACAAATGGCGACGTTTGCAAGACAACAACCATCTGCACGAACAGTTCGACGACGTGTGGAGCAGCATGGACTATCAGCTCGGAGACCATGGCTGCGGTTACCCTTGACGCTGCATCACAGACAGGAGCGCCTGCGATGATGTACTCAACGACGAACCCGGGTGCACGAATGGCAAAACGTAATTTTTTCGGATGAATCTAGTTTCTGTTTACAGTATCATGATGGTCGCATCCGTGTTTGGCGATATCGCGGTGAACGCACATTGGAAGCGTGTATTCGTCATCGCCATACTGGCGTATCACCTGGCGTGATGGTATGGGGTGCCATTGGTTACACGTCTCGGTCACCTCTTGTTCGCATTGACGCCACTTTGAACAGTGGACATTACATTTCAGATGTGTTACGACCCGTGGCTCTACCCTTCATTCGATCCCTCCGGAACCCTACATTTCAGCAGGTTAAAGCACGACCGCATGTTGCAGGTCCTGTACGGGCCTTTCTAGATACAGAAAATGTTCGACTGCTGCCCTGGCCAGCACATTCTCCAGATCTCTCAGCAACTGAAAACGTCTGGTCAATGGTGGCCGAGCAACTGGCTCGTCACAATACGCCAGTCACTACTCTTGATGAACTGTGCTACAGTGTTGAAATTCCATGGGCAGCTGTACCTGTACACGCCATCCAAGCTCTGTTTGACTCAATGCCCAGGTGTATCAAGGCCGTTATTACTGCCGGAGGTGGTTGTGCTGGTACTGATTTCTCAGGATCTATGCACCCAAATTGCGTGAAAATGTAATCACATGTCAGTTCTAGTATAATATATTTGTCCAATGGATACCCGTTTATCATGTGCATTTCTTCTTGGTGTAGCAATTTTAATGGCCAGTGGTGTATTTGAAAGAAGAGTAATGAGGAAGATATTGGGAACCAGTTTTAGATAGCGGAGGAGGAAAAACGAGGAAATCTTCCTTCTAATGCGATAACCAACTATTCTACAAAAGATAAAGAGCAAAAGAATACAATGGGTGGGCCATGTAGCCCGTATGCCAGATGGAAGACAGGCGGAGATGCCACTAGAGGGAAAACCAAACACCAAACGCCCCATTGGACGACCAAGACAGCGCTGGATGGACGACCTGGCAAAGGACCTAGCAGCCCTGGGAATTGAAGACACCTGGAGGAACCGGGCACAAAACAGGAAGGAATGGAGGCAATTTGTGGATGCAGCGTGTGGGCTGCAGGCCCTGTGATCGCTGGATATCTACATTACTGGCCATTAAAATTGCTGCACCAAGAAGAAATGCAGATGATAAACAGGTATCCATTGGGCAAATATATTATACTAGAACTGACATGTGATTACATTTTCACGCAATTTGGGTGCATAGATCCTGAGAAATCAGTACCAGAACAACCACCTCCAGCAGTAATAACGGCCTTGATACACCTGGGCATTGAGTCAAACAGAGCTTGGATGGCGTGTACAGGTACAGCTGCCCATGCAGCTTCAACACTATAGCACAGTTCATCAAGAGTAGTGACTGGCGTACTGTGACGAGCCAGTTGCTCGGTCACCATTGACCAGACGTTTTCAGTTGGTGAGGGATCTGGAGAATGTGCTGGCCAGGGCAGCAGTCGAACGTTTTCTGTATCCAGAAAGGCCAGTACAGGACCTGCAACATGCGGTCGTGCATTATCCTGCTGAAGTGTAGGGTTCCGGAGGGATCGAATGAAGGGTAGAGCTACGGGTTGTAACACATCTGAAATGTAATGTCCACTGTTCAAAGTGCCGTCAATGCGAACAAGAGGTGACCGAGACGTGTAACCAATGGCACCCCATACCATCACGCCAGGTGATACGCCAGTATGGCGATGACGAATACACGCTTCCAATGTGCGTTCACCGCGATATCGCCAAACACGGATGCGACCATCATGATACTGTAAACAGAAACTAGATTCATCCGAAAAAATTACGTTTTGCCATTCGTGCACCCGGGTTCGTCGTTGAGTACATCATCGCAGGCGCTCCTGTCTGTGATGCAGCGTCAAGGGTAACCGCAGCCATGGTCTTCGAGCTGATAGTCCATGCTGCTGCAAACGTCGTCGAACTGTTCGTGCAGATGGTTGTTGTCTTGCAAACGTCCCTATCTGTTGACTCAGGGATCGAGACGTGGCTGCACGATCCGTTACAGCCATGCGGATAAGATGCCTGTCATCTCGACTGCTAGTGATTCGAGGCCGTTGGGATCCAGCACGGCGTTCCGTATTACCCTCCTGAACCCACCGATTCCATATTCTGCTTACAGTCATTGGATCTCGACCAACGCGAGCAGCAATTTCGCGATACGATAAACCGCAATCGCGCCTGGCTACAATCCGACCTTTATCAAAGTCGGAAACGTGATGGTACGCATTTCTCCTCTTTACACGAGGCATCACAACAACATTTCACCAGGCAACGCTGGTCAACTGCTGTTTGTGTATGAGAAATTGGTTGGAAACTTTCCTCATGGCAGCAAGTTGTAGGTGTCGCCACCGGCGCCAGCCTTGTGTGAATGCTCTGAAAAGCTAATCATTTGCGTATCACAGCATCTTCTCCCTGTCGGTTAAATTTCGCGTCTGTAGCACGTCATCTTCGTGGTGTAGCAATTTTAATGGCCAGTAATGTATCTATTTCTGGATGCTCAGTCGTTACTAGAACTGCCTGCAACATACAAGATTCCGAATTCGATTCCTGGTGAGGCTTTAATTTGTGAGGAGCTTTAAAAAATGATATACGAATGTACGAATGCTGTTTTTGGAAGTTATTTTCGTTGCAGTGCTTACCGCTGGAGTTTGTTGAACAGTTCTGTGACGTCCTCGCGCTGACTAAACTAATTTTCGACAAATTGCGCAGCACTAATTTGGATCCTCACTATGCATTACCGCATCAAAAGTGTCCGGACATCCCTACGTAATGCTGAATTGGCCAACAGATATCACGCGAGTTGGAACCTCCACTATAAAAGCAGATGGTGAGTATTGTGTAGTCAGCAGAGAAGCCGTAACGGCAGAATGTGTCGGTCAGGGAAGCTCAGTGTTTTCCAACGTTGACTAGTTATAGGACGTCACCCGAGTGACAAATCCATCAGAGACGTTTCAGCCGTCCTAAAGCTGACCAGGTCCACTTTTGGTGATGTTACTCTGAAACCGAAAGTCGAAGGAACAACCTCAGCTAAACCAAGACCAGCCAGATCTCATGTACTGACGGACAGAAACCGTCGTTCATTTTAGAGGGTCGATCTAAAAAAACTGCATGAAATGAGCGGGAGGAATCACTCGTGAGTTCCAAAGAGCTGCCAGCAGTCCAACTAGCACAATGACTGCGTAGGGAGCTAAAGAGAAGTGGGAGCAGTGGTCGAGCAGCTCCTGATATACCACACATTTCTGAATACTAAGAGACGCTTGAGGTTGTGTGAATAGCGACGCCACCGCACAGCGGTTGAATAGAAACGAGTGATGAATCACGCTGTACCCTGTGGCAATCCGATGGAAGGGTTTGGGGTTGGCGAATGTTAGCTGCCGTCATGTGTAGTGCAAACAGTGGAGTACAGAGGAAATGGTGTCACCTCATAGGGGTGTTTTCGTGGTTGGGGTGTGATCCTCTTATTGTCCTTAAGGAACGCTAAATGCAGAAGGCTGTGATCACAGTTTAGAGCATTATGTATTGCTTACGGTAGAGGAACAGATGATTTTTTTATATCAGGATGACAATGCACTCTGTCATAAAGCAACGTATGTGAGGCAGGGGTTCGAGCTCAGTAACATTCCTGATATGGATTGGCCTCTCCTTTCAGAGAGATAATCCGAAATATTTGAAGGTGGTGACTGATTTCAGTTGTACGTTCTATACACAGTATTAATAGATGCAGTAAGTGGAAGAACTGATTCTTTGCTATAGAGGCAACTTTCGACGTCTGCACCTGCTCGCATGCAAACTCCTCACTACAATCGTACGATTTTCTAAATTGTTATTTACAAAGTTTGATACTAATACAGAAATGCGAGATAATTGTTCCAAATAACTGTATGTGACTCATGAGATTAATCCGAGATCAGAAACAATTTTACAATTGAATGTATGTAAATAACACACTTTGGCGGTGAGGAAGCTATTTCGTATCTCAGCAGACCACTCTCAGTCTGAGCTAAAATACTCATAGCTGCAAATAGCTCAGATACTGTTTATAGTTCCGTTAGTTAGTTGCGTGTTCCACAGTTTATATGAACGATTTTTATTGAAATGATGTGAAATGAGTCACTTTACAGGAAACGTACACAGCATTAGTTTCAAAGTATGCTTACATGCTAGTCAGTTACAAGCTTGCAATGAAACTTCGTCACCACAGTGGCGTAATGTTGTGCAACACACAAGGCAAGTAATAACGAAACCGTGATAGACTACATGTGTACTGGAAAATACAGTACTGGCCATTAAAATTGCTACACCAAGAAGAAATGCAGATGATAAAGGGTATTCATTGGACAAATATATTATACTAGAAATGACATGCGATTACATTTTCACGCAATTTGGTTGCTCAGATCCTGAGAAATCAGTACCCAGAACAACCACCTCTGGCAGTGATAACGGCCTTGATACGCCTGGGCATTGAGTCAAACAGATCTTGGATGGCGCGTACAGGTACAGCTGCCCATGCAGCTTCAATACGATACCACAGTTCATCAAGAGTAGTGACTGGCGTATTGTGACGAGCCAGTTGCTCGGCCACCATTGACCAGACGTTTTCAATTGCTAAGAGATCTGGAGAATGTGCTGGCCAGGGCAGCAGTCGAACATTTCCTGTATCCAGAAAGGGCAGTACAGGACCTGCAACATAAGGTCGTGCATTATCTTGCTGAAACGTAGGGTTTCGCAGGGATCGAATGACGGGTAGAGCCACGGGTCGTAACACATCTGAAATGTAAAGTACACTGTTCAAAGTGCCGTCAGTGCGAACAAGAGGTGACCGAGACGTGTAACCAATGGCACCCAATACCATAACACCGGGTGATACGCCAGTATGGCGATGACGAATACACGCTTCCAATGTGCGTTCACCGCGATGTCGCCAAACACGGATGCGACCATCATGATACTGTAAACAGACCCTGGATTCATCCGAAATAATTACGTTTTGCCATTCGTGCACCCAGGTTCGTCGTTGAGTAGACCATCGCAGGCGCTCCTGTCTGTGATGCAGCGTCAAGGGTAACCGCAGCCATGGTCTCCGAGCTGATGGTCCATGCTGCTGCAAACGTCGTCGAACTGTTCGTGCAGATGGTGTAGCAATTTTAATGGCCAGTAGTGTAAAACTAGTAACTAATCATTTCATTAATTTCTGACAAGTATTTTAGCGAACACACAGAAAACTGAGTGAAGTGTATTCGTTGGTTGTACAGCCTCTAGTAACACAAATAGTCTTCTGAATTTACAGTTTTGTCTGTTTTATTAGGATACCTGTTATTTAGCTACATTTGCTGTGTGAGAATGAATACTCATCTTATGTGTGTTAGTCACCTTTCAACATGTAATTGCGGTATAGTACACGTATCGCGTTGACTACAACTGCTGCCCCTACACTACTGGCTCCTTCAGAATGTGAGTTAACGAGCATTGCGCTCTCATTTAAATATATGGCCGAAAGAGTCAGCTTTCAGGAATTGTGAAACAAACCCTATCGTCCAGAACCGGATGCCACAAAGGGCGCAGATTCTTCACAAGATGGGGAACTCACAGGTATCTATTGTCTATTGAGGCCTAAGCGCTGTAGTGTGCGAGTGAGACAGACGAGAGCCTACGTCATAGGGAAACCCAGTAGAAGGCTTTTGTGGCCGAGGAGACGTAGCAGTGTTAAATATGGCGGACCTAAGATCGGCCGTAAAGGGAAACATTTATGAAAACAGTAATTTTAATCTGCCATCCTCCATAAATTTTCATGGTGATCCCAATAAAACTTGAATGTTGATCATATGTATAATAGTTTAGGATTTACTGTTAAAGTGGAATTAACAAGTTTTGTAGCAAAGACCTGCATGCTAAAATCTGAGCGCTTTGGCCAATCTTAACGATGGACATTTCATACAGAAGCGCATCATCAGAATGACAAACGTTGTAAATATCAGCTCTGTAACTTTATTTATTTAAAAAATGTAGTAAATTTAAATTATCAGTATTTTCAGCTAAGCATAAGATCATCATTTCCTCCACACAAAACACATTGAACGATGACAGCATGACACCTTATCGAATCCTTAGGTAATAGAATATTTGTTGTAAAGTTTAGTGCATAATAGTTACTTTTGTTATTTAATTATTTATCAGAAAGCAAATTGGTGCAAGGCTATTGGCCGTGACATTCAAAGTTAAGAAGGAAATTGTATTGGTTTTATCTAAAATAATTTAACGTTTATTATGTAATGGGTGTTATTGTTACTTTATTTAGAACGTGAAAGTGGTCAAGCTTTGATTATTAAAACATGTTAAAATGTAAAGTAATGCAGAATAAGCTGTAGCCAATCAGCTGGACGGCTTCAGGGTAGGGAACTGCGCTAGTCAGTTGAGCGAAGATCTTCGGCGCGCGGGAAACGCGGTCGGAGACGGGCAGAGGGCAGTTCTGGTCTAGACACAAATTGTTCAAATGGCTCTGAGCACTATGGGACTTAACTTCTGAGGTCATTAGTCCCGTACAACTTACAACTACTTAAACCTAACTAACCTAAGGCCATCACACACATCCATGCCCGAGGCAGGATTCGAACCTGCGACCGTAGCGGTCGCGCGGTTCCAGACTGTAGTGCCTAGAACCAGACGGCCATCCCTGCCGGCGGTCTAGACACCAAAGAGAACAGTTCGACTGGAGACACCGAAGGGTACAGTGCTGGTGAAGATGCAGAAGCGGACGATCGGTCTTTAGGTAGCTACAGGGTGTTTCAAAAATGACCGGTATATTTGAAACGGTAATAAAAACTAAACGAGCAGCGATAGAAATACACCGTTTGTTGCAATATGCTTGGGACAACAGTACATTTTCAGGCAGACAAACTTTCGAAATTACAGTAGTTACAATTGTCAACAACAGATGGCGCTGCGGTCTGGGAAACTCTATAGTACGATATTTTCCACATATCCACCATGCGTAGCAATAATATGGCGTAGTCTCTGAATGAAATTACCCGCAACCTTCGACAACGTGTCTGGCGGAATGGCTTCACATGCAGATGAGATGTACTGCTTCAGCTGTTCAATTGTTTCTGGATTCTGGCGGTACACCTGGTCTTTCAAGTGTCCCCACAGAAAGAAGTCACAGGGGTTCATGTCTGGCGAATAGGGAGGCCAATCCACGCCGCCTCCTGTATGTTTCGGATAGCCCAAAGCAATCACACGATCATCGAAATATTCATTCAGGAAATTAAAGACCTCGGCCGTGCGATGTGGCTGGGCACCATCTTGCATAAACCATGAGGTGTTCGCAGTGTCGTCTAAGGCAGTTTGTACCGCCACAAATTCACGAAGAATGTCCAGATAGCGTGATGCAGTAATCGTTTCGGATCTGAAAAATGGGCCAATGATTCCTTTGGAAGAAATGGCGGCCCAGACCAGTACTTTTTGAGGATGCAGGGACGATGGGACTGCAACATGGGGCTTTTCGGTTCCCCATATGCGCCAGTTCTGTTTATTGACAAAGCCGTCCAGGTAAAAATAAGCTTCGTCAGTAAACCAAATGCTGCCCACATGCATATCGCCGTCATCAATCCTGTGCACTATATCGTTAGCGAATGTCTCTCGTGCAGCAATGGTAGCGGCGCTGAGGGGTTGCCGCGTTTGAATTTTGTATGGATAGAGGTGTAAACTCTGGCGCATGAGACGATACGTGGACGTTGGCGTCATTTGGACCGCAGCTGCAACACGGCGAACGGAAACCCGAGGCCGCTGTTGGATCACCTGCTGCACTAGCTGCGCGTTGCCCTCTGTGGTTGCCGTACGCGGTCGCCCTACCTTTCCAGCACGTTCATCCGTCACGTTCCCAGTCCGTTGAAATTTTTCAAACAGATCCTTTATTGTATCGCTTTTCGGTCCTTTGGTTACATTAAACCTCCGTTGAAAACTTCGTCTTGTTGCAACAACACTGTGTTCTAGGCGGTGGAATTCCAACACCAGAAAAATCCTCTGTTCTAAGGAATAAACCATGTTGTCCACAGCACACTTGCACGTTGTGAACAGCACACGCTTACAGCAGAAAGACGACGTACAGAATGGCTCACCCACAGACTGCGTTGTCTTCTATATCTTTCACATCACTTGCAGCGCCATCTGTTGTTGAAAATTGAAACTACTGTAATTTCGAAAGTTTGTCTGCCTGAAAATGTACTGTTGTCCCAAGCATATTGCAACAAACGGTGTATTTCTATCGCTGCTCGTTTAGTTTTTATTGCCGTTTCAAATATACCGGTCATTTTTTAAACACCCTGTAGGAAGTGAAACGGCATAGGAAGTTTCGCGTTGTGTAGCATCGCGGGACTTAGTCTCTTAGCGGTGAGCAGCCGCGCGCCTGATGTGAACTCTTTAACTTTTCGCATAGTTAACGAGGTGGAATGTTGAACTTTTGATTCACGATGAGATTGTGAATGATCGAACTGTGGGAAATGGATATGCGTTCGAGTGTAACAGTAACTCTAAATACGACCACTTTCGCTATTAGTTTGCTTTATGAATAAACAATAATCTAAACAAAATCGCAGCTGTGTTGCCTACATTATTTATGGGTCGTTAATTTAGTCCGCGATATTATTATACTGCTATTATATGTTATGTTAACTTTGTATTTCGCAAACATGCCATCAGCCAAATAATTTAACCAAAGGGTCACAAGTGTCTAATTTAGGGCGTGTAATGCGACACGTGCTGTTCAACCCCTAGACGAGTTTGAGCCAAGACATTTCGACGAAGAGGAACCGCAGGTGAGCCCGAACATCTTTGGGATGTTAGCTCGTGAGTCACTTTACAGGAAACGTACACATGATTAGTTTCAAAAGTATGGTTACATGCTAGTCAGTTACAAGCTTGAAATGAAATTTCATCACCAGAGTGATATAATGTTGTGCAACACACAAGGGAAGTAATAACGAAAGCGTGAGAGACTAGATATGTACTGGAAAATACAACTAGTAACTAATCATTTTATTAACTTCTGACAAGTGTTTTAGCGAACACATTGAAAACTGAATGAAATGTATTCGTTGGTGGTACAGCCTCTAGTAACACAAATAGTCTTCTGTATTTACAATTTTATCTGTTTTATAAGGAAACTTGTTACTTAGCTACATTTGCTGTGTGAGAACGAATACTAATCTTATGGATGTTAGTCACCTTTCAACATGTAATTACGGTATAGTACACGTATCGTGTTGACTACAACTGCTGCCCGTACACTACTGGCTTCTTCAGAATCAACGAAGTCGGCGACAACTATCTGGAAGAACGTTTTGTTTTATTTGCAGTGAGCGCGCAACTGTCAATCAAATAAGCATGTAGCTACAGTCAAATGGTTCAAATGGTTCTGAGCACTATGCGACTTAACTTCCGAGGTCGTCAGTCGCCTAGAACTTAGAACTAATTAAACCTAACCAACCTAAGGACATCACACACATCCATGCCCGAGGCAGGATTCGAACCTGCGACCGTAGCTGTCCCGCGGTTCCGGACTGAGCGCCTAGAACCGCTAGACCACCGCGGCCGGCGTAGCTACAGTCGAGATGGCGTAAGAAGCCACGTGACAGCTCGTAGCACTGTTGCAAGCTTTCAACTTCGAAAGAGCACGGTTGAAAGTGAAAAACAGTAGCCGTCTAGAGAGCTGTGACAACACTGAGGCGTTGCCATACAGATGTTTACAAAATCACGTTACGTTATTGGTTGAGGTAGGCCAGCGAAGCTGTGCCGCCCAGCGCACTGCAACTGTCAGGGATCAACTTGTGCCGACTCAGTGCTGGCAACTTGACTCTCTGCCACTGCCATCACTTACTCTCAAGGTTGCTTCATTTGAGCTGTAGAGTACATTGCTGAACTTAGTCAAAGCGAGGAAAGATTACAGCACCTGCACAATGGAATGAACAGTCTAATGCACACAGAATATGGACTGAGAGTAAACCAAAGAAAGACGAAAGTAATGAAGAGTAGCGTAGCGGAAATGAGACTAAAGCCTAGTTTACACGACAACACTAGGTTGCAGGCAACTGCGCTACCGGCCACTGCGCATGCGCGCCACGCATTTGCGCAACTCGTCGATGAAATTAAAGTGTCTCGGGGTGTTCCTACTTTGGCGACACTAGCTGCATGAGTTTTGAGGTTATGTGTGTTCGTAGAATGTAGACAAACTGAAATATGAAGTGGGAAACGGAGAATAATGTTCGCTTTTTGTATACGTGTTTGTGGGATTTCAGTGATGCTGATTACAAAAATAAGCAACATATTGCTGCTCCTGAGACCTTCATGTGCGATTAGACCATGGTTAGTTTGACAATATCTGAGATGCAGGGCAAAATTTATTGAATTAGGAGCACATATACAACTGAACTAAGAAAAATACAAGAAAATGTAATTCTAGCTGTAGAAATTCTCTTGTCTACAAGACTAAAATCCCATCGTTCTAGTTAGCCCACCTCTTTATTTATTTATTTTTTTTACCGAATATTGTTGACAGGAGGGAAGGCTACGTAAATCAAGAAGCTACATTCTTTATTCAATATTCTTCTATTTAAAACGTCGCAGCAGTGCTCCCCATTTACATATGTTTGAATTTTGAAACATTGCCATCTTCAGGAGAGTAGTTTGCAAACCATTCTCTTCTTAAATGCGGTCTGCTTCGAACAATTACTGCTGTTTATGGTAATAATTATTACTGTTAATAATTATTGGTGTTAATGAAAAAGCATCATCACCAACTAAAACGGCATCTTATAACATGCTGGGTGTTCCCGATTGTAATGCATGCAATGTGATATGTTATTTCTGTTCTGGCGATAGTGCTTCATGCATGACAATATCTTTATTCCTTGTCGCATAATTAACTCTATTTAGAAGAAACGTTAACTGTTCTGGTGACATTCTAAGATAATTAAAAGAACTTCTTGGGTCTTCCATTACAGATTATTTCAGCAAGGATGCTGAGCAACCGAGCTGACGTCTTTCCTTCATCCAGTCACGAATCGAAACACGTTTCTTATTTTTATCTTATGTAGCAATTCCACGCAACAAGCTTTAACTCCATCACAACTCGTGCGACGTGCAGCTGCCAAAACTTTCATTTCAGACACGACTCAGGAACCCACAAAACGACGAAACTGAAGTATATACTGGTTTCACCATGTCTACAGTCAAATATGAAACCATATGCGTGCAACTCATTCCATCCAACGAGTGGCGCAACCCAATGTCGTATAAACTAGGTTTAACAATAAACTTAATATCCTAATTGGGGATCTCGTAGTAGACAAAGTGAAAGAATTCTTCTGCATTGGAAGCAAAATACTGTATGACGGATGCGGCAAGCGCAGCAGAAGAAGCAGACTAGTGCAGGCAAAGAGGGCTACTCTCGCTAAAAGAAATATACTAGGGTCATACACTTAATATAAAGCCGAAATTTCTAAGAATGTAAGTCTGGAGCACAGCAGTGTACTGAAGTGATTCATAGTTTTAGTATTGAAAATGAAGTAATTGTGTGACAGTACCAAGGTGAGTAACTCAATGAGCTCACAGATATGGCCACTGTTGTGTTATTTATATATGCACATCCATCACAACCCATTTACTGTGCTTTGAAAGTATGCCAAAATATGTCCATAGTTGTAACATGTATTTATTTACATCTGGCCTTTGTCACTTACTTTTGTTCCAGTGTATGCCATAATATTTACGTAGTGTAACGCATTATTTGTTTATCTTAATTTTAATCAATTCTCTTTCAATGTAAATAGTAAGTAACGTAACATTAGCAATTTGTAAATTTCTACTGTCACATACATATGCATAATGAAATATCTCTGAGAGTGGAAGTCTTTGGCATTGTTATGGTTGTAATATCGCCATCTTTGTACATATACCTCGATGTGATGAAACTTCTTAGTGTGTGAGTGGTGCCTTACATTATGTGCATCTACGTACACAAAAAAATGCATTGTACAGTCTTCACCGCTGCAAGACGATAAGCAACCTGCACTGGAACATAATGACGCGGATTCTTCATCGTAAGTAACCGATACATCTTCCCTTTAATAATAATTACTTTTTACATCACTTAAAATCGTTGTGAGGCACAATTACAGTTAAAAAAAGACGTTGTCTTACATCTTGTTTTGGCTGTAGGGCACCACCACCCTAAGGAAATTTCGTCAGGTGGGGAAACAAAAGGCGAAATATAATGTAAAACGTGAACTAACCGTCTGAAGATTAACCTGGCGGTTCGAAACCAGGAACGGAGCATTGTAAAAAGTGGCTGTAATCTTCTGTGTGAGAGTCAACCTATATTAAATTACCCTTGTTGTTGTGTGTCTCCTAAACAATAATTCCAGAACTGTAGGTAGGTTGCTACACTGCACAACAGAATTAAACCTGTAATTATTTCCCATTGCGTTGTAAGAGTTTCAAATATGGCTCAAAGGTGTCTACAACCTTCCTCTGCAACGATGAAAAAGTGTGGCACCCTGTGATGTCACCCACGGGCTTGGCAACACTTCTATCAGCAAGATGTCAACACATACAAAAAAAAAGGATAGAGCTCAAAGTTCAAGTGAGGTGTAATGTGGATTAATATAACCCCATTGGCACAGAGAAAACACGTGTCTGAATCCTGGCTGCCTGCTAGTAGGTATGCCAGAATGGAGGTGTGTTAAATGATTGCCTACCTGTAGGCGCCTAGGACTGTTGTCACAAGTTTTCTCTGTACAGGTACATTTTTAGAGTGCTCAACAAACGTGGGTGGGTGGCACTGAGGGTATCGCCGAAGTGGGTGGCCTTATAGGGACCCTTTGCCGTTTTATTCACGTAACTGTCAATGTAGCACCCTTCTGTGAACACGCTACATGAAGGCAGAAAACAGGAGGGCTGAAAAAGCATAAGCGCCCTTTGCTACTTTGGATAACGTTCAAATTTCGTCAACATTTTTGAACGGTTCATGCTGGTTCCACTCTGCACACCAGAGCAAAAATTGCGGTCGCACTGAACTTCAAAGAGATGCGAGCACATTCAGTGGGGGTACTGGCCCACGATGTGTTTTGGAGAAATGTTGAAGCATCCATGGGGGTCAACAGTGCCATAGATTTTTAAGAACATCGTCCTGTTGCTCACCAAACTGTGAACTGTCGTTTTAGACCACAAAATATATGGGAATCAACGCCTCACGGGAAGTGGTAGTTTCATTGACGCACTTTATGCCAGCCCCTGAGGCCTTTTCGAGTGTAGTGTGTCTGAAGCGTTTTCCTCGGTCACACATAAGAACACCGTGTGATTTTAACGTTGGGTCTCGCTTTTCTAACCTCCGTCTCGTAGGCGTCAAAAGAAGGAGTGAAATTGCGAAATACGGGGTGCGACGACCTTCCAATTGTGTGTCACGTCCACGGTAGCGTTGAGCACAATGGTGGTGAAATTTGGCGCTAATGAGACATCATTAACCCACCTTCCACCTCACATGAACTTCTGAATTTTGGCCTTTTTTCGCATGTTTCGGCACCTTGCTTCTGAACTGCCGAAGTGCTCAAGGGTGGCGTCGTAGGGCGCCAGGCGCCTCACTTTTGCACCATTGCAGAGGAACGTTGTAGGCACCTTTTACCCAAGTTTTAAACTTACACATCGCAATGGGAAAGAACTACCGGATTTCGAAAATGTGATCCTTTAATTATGTAGCACGTTGTAGATTTAGAGCACTGGCCGATAGGATGCTGTTTCAGGCTCCACAATGACTGGTTACTGTTTTCTTTACCACATTGGGAGAGTTAGGATAATTTTTCCTTCTGGTAATAGCTACTGAACCAATGAAACGTGAAATGTGAGTCTAGTGCTGTGAAGATTTGCAAGTACCTATAGTCCGTGTCGCAGGCCCGGTCTTCGGCGAACACGGTCCGCAGCGCCAGCAGCGCCGCACAGCCGAGCAGCGGCGACTCTAGGAAGCTGCGCAGCCCCAGGACGCACTCGCGGCGGTGATAGGCGTCGAGCGCCTGGCGACGGCACCACGCGCTGCAGAACAGCGCCTGCATCACGCAACCACAGCTACTTGTTAACCCTTTCGTGGTTGATGGGTCATATATGTCCCACTAACTCTGAGCGCCAGCTCTGCACGGTGCTGCCATCTAGGGACGACTCTACTGAACCTAAGAAAAAAATTGGGACTGCACTGTAAAGGCAATAGAGAAGCGGTGACTACTTTTGTTGACTGGCGTGTATATATGACCGCTGCAACGCCATTTATTTGTGTCATTCTTCAGTTTTCATCATTTCTCACTTTCCAGCGATGTCTTAAGTAAGTAATTCATCTTATTATTAACTTAATAATCATTTTTTAGTACAAATACAGTGTGGAATGTACTTCTCAGCGACTGTACTATCTTATAATCGAAATAAAATTAGTGGGACACATGTGTCCCAGCAGACATTATTTGTAAAGATTAGCAAGACAACTGATTAATGGGTATTCATGCGGGAAAAAGAGGGGATCAATGCCCACTTTCTTCCCAACAAAGAGAGGAGTCTCTAGTGTGCCAGATGACGTCCGGCTCGTGAACGTAGGCAAACATGTACCGAAAGACAGTGGCACTAGGAAGCGATGCAGATCCTGCAGCACGAACTCTAAAGAGAAGAGAACAAAAGTTGTTTGCACTGCTTGTGGTGTACCACTCTGTGCCACACCATGTTTTTCCAAGTTTCATGGCATGTAAAGTTTTGTAAGTATTGATCATGTATCATGAAAACTGAAATGTAATGAATATTTTTTACACTGGCTCTACACAAATAAAGAATTACATGCATATATAATTTGTAGTTATTTTATTCTCTGCAAAATCCTGTTTATGGCTAAAAAATAAAATTACAAAATCAGTCAGTCAGCAGAAAAGATATCTTGCGTTGGTTCATGGGACATGTGTGTCCCACTTCCTGTGGTGAAAAAATGGAGAACTTAAGAAATATTTTGGTGGTGAAAATATAATAATGGGACTGAAAAGAAACTGTTATCACCTTAATATTTTAAAAATCTGTAAAAAATGAATTTTATCCATGAAAGTGTTAAAAGTAGAGTTGTTTTTTTTTTTTTTTTTTTGTATATTAAAGTACTAGTGACGGCGCTGGTAGCACCTATTGGCAAACACGAAGCAGTCAACAAGGCCTATACAAGCTGCATCCAAACTTCACAATTATAACAGCCGAGTTGATTGCCAGTTTGGAAGCTGTGCCGTTCATACAGCCGCCCACAGCAGACATAATAGTAGAATGTCTGATGCTATGTCAGCCCTACAACTGACTAAAAACCATCATGATACACTGCTGGTCATTAAAATTGCTACACCACGAAGATGACGTGCTACAGACGCCAAATTTGACCGACAGGAAGAAGATGCTGTGACAATGCAAATGATTAACTTTTCAGAGCAATCACACAAGGTTGGCACCGTTAGCGACACCTACAACGTGCTGACACGAGGAAAGTTTCCAACCGATTTCTCATACACAAACAGCAGTTGACCGGCATTGCCTGGTGAAAAGTTGTTGTGATGCCTCGTGTAAGGAGGAGAAATGCGTACCATCACGTTTCCGACTTTGATAAAGGTCGGATTGTAGCCTATCGCGATTGCGGTTTATCGCATCGCGACATTGCTGCTCGCGTTGGTCGAGATCCAATGACTGTTAGCAGAATATGGAATCGGTGGGTTCAGGAGGGTAATACGGAACGCCGTGCTGGATCCCAACGGACTCGTATCACTAGCAGTCGAGATGACAGGCATCTTATCCGCATATGTGTAACGGACCGTGCAGCCACGTCTCGATCACTGAGACAACAGATGGGGACGTTTGCAAGACAACAACCATCTGCACGAACAGTTCGACGACGTTTGCAGCAGCATGGACTATCAGCTCGGAGACATGGCTGCGGTTACCCTTGACGCTGCGTCACAGACAGGTACGCCTGCCATGGTGCACTCAACGACGAACCTGGGTGCACGAATGGCAAAACGTCATTTTTTCGGATGAATCCAGGTTCTGTTTACAGCATCATGATGGTCGCATCCCTGTTTGGCGACATCGCGGTGAACGCACATTGGAAGCGCGTATTCGTCATCGCCATACAGGCGTATCACTCGGCGTGATGGTATGGGGTGGTTACACGTCTCAGTCACCTATTGTTCGCGTTGACGGCACTTTGAACAGTGGAAGTTACATTTCAGATGTGTTACGACCCGTGGCTCTACCCTTCATTCGATCCCTGCGAAACCCTACATTTCAGCAGTATAATGCACGACCGCACCAGATCTCTCACCAATTGACAACATCTGGTCAATGGTGGTGGAGCATCTGGCTCGTTACAATACGCCAGTCACTACTCTTGATGATCTGTGTTATCGTGTTGAAGCTGCATGGGCAGCTGTACCTGTACTCGCCATCCAAGCTCTGTTTGACTCAATACCCAAGCATATCAAGGCCGGTATTACGGCCAGAGGTGGTTGTTCTGGGTACTGATTTCTCAGGATCTATGCACCCAAATTGCGTGAAAATGTAACCACATGTGGTTCTAGTATAGTATATTTGTCCAATGAATACCCGTTTATCATGTGCATTTCTTCTTGGTGTAGCAATTTTAATGGCCAGTAGTGTAGTTGTACTAACCCCAAGTTGCAGCAGTTATCGACATTATGTTTTTGGTGCAGCGGAACTATCGCAACATCGTGATGGTGTGGACGAAAGGCCACTCTGGGATACCTGGGGATGAACAAGATGTCCTAGAAAAGCAAGCATCTCTACATGGAGCTATTAAATGTGATAAACTCCATCTCACAAATATGATACCCATTTCAGAAAGCGATTGAGGAATGGTCGAGGACATCTAAAATCAGTCACTATGCATTTATCCCTTCCACGATTCCAAGAGTACCATGGTATAATTAGACATAACCATCGAGGAGCTTCACGACAGTTACAGCACGGCTGAAATTAATCACTGGAAGTTCAACAAACACATCTGTCGGCTCAACTTATGTGCCGCTCTCTATGTACTGGCGGAGATGAAGAAGGCCCAATCTATATAGTCCTACGACGTCCTCAAAACACGTATCACATAGACATCCTTGCAAGTAATCTTCGGGATGTTGGTCATCAGTTCCCAAACAGCTTCCAAACCTTGTTAGCATCCAACGATGTAGCAGCCTGCACAAAATCAGTTCTCTATCCGCAGCTTTTGAAACAGTTCTTGCAGGACATACAAAAGAACATTTTTGAGTTAATTTAGATACATACTCTTAATATGGATTGAACTGGGAATATCCCAAACGTGTACCATCGGCGATTTATCATTTCTCACTGTGTTACCACAGGGAGATTTTTATAGCATGCAACCTCTGTGTTTCCTCTGTGCATTTTCGTCTTGTTTACTCGTTTCAGTATACTGTGGATGTAAAATTTGTTTTGTGTCGGAAGGTGTCCTTTGTGAAGCCTATGTAACTCAATCCAGGGTATGACAAACTAATGTATACTCTGAATTGTCAAAACAAACTGTAGTGTAACATTTCCAGCGTTAAGGTAGCTGTATCGGAGCATTACGAAAGCCAATAATTGAAAAAAAAACTAAAGTATTTTACCTGGCACGGTCCTGAGGTGTGGAATGCTACGGCCCGACTTATGAGGGCATGTTGAAAAGTAATGCCTCCGAATTTCTCGTGTGAGAACTCTTAAAGCTTTTTTAAATAAAACAGACGTCATAAAAAGTCTGTACCTTTCTACATCTACATGTACATCTACACCTACATGGATACTATACATATCACATTTAAATGCCTGGTACAGGATTCATCGAACCACCTTCGCAATAATTCTCTGTTATTCCAATCTCGTATACCGCGCGGAGAAAACGAACACCTATATATTTCCATGCGAGCTCTGATTTCCATTGTGTTATATGATGATCGTGTCTTCTTATGTCGGCCAGTGTCAACAAATTATTTTCGCATTCGATGGAGAAAGTTTGGGGTTGAAATTTCGTGAGAAGATGGCGCCGCAACGAAAAACGCCCTTGTTTTAATGATGTCCACCCCAAATCCTGTATCATTTCAGTGACACTCTCTCCCCTATTTCGCGATAATGCAAAATGTGGTGCCCTTCTTTGAATTTTTTCGATGGACTTCCCCAATCCTATCTGGTAAGGATTCCACATCGCGCAGCAATATTCTAAAAGAGGACGGACAAGCGTAGTGTAGGCAGTCTCATTAGTAGATCTGTTACATTTTCTGTATGTCCTGCCAATAAAACGAAGTCTTTGGTTAGCCTTCCCCACAACACTCTCTATGTGTTTCTTCCAATTTAAGTTGTTCGTAATTGTAATTCCTAAGTATTTAGTTGAATTTATGGCCTTTAGATTTGACTGATTTATCGTGTAACTGAAGTTTAATGGATTAATTTTAGCACTCTTCGTTATCTATGGTCAATTGCCAATTTTTGCACAATACAGATATATTTTCTAAATTGTTTTGTAATTTGTTTTGAACTTCTGGTGAATTTACTAGGCGATAAAGGGCAGCATCATCTGTAAACAACCTAAGATGGCTACTCAGATTGCTCCTAAATCCTTTTTATAGATAAGGAACAGCAAAGGACCTATATCACTACCTTGGGAAACGCCAGAAATCACATCTGTTTTACTCGATGACTTTCCGTCAATTACTACGAACTGTGACCTCTCTGACAGGGAATCACGAATCCAGTCACATAACTGAGGCGATAGTTCATAAGAACGCAATTTCGCTACAAACCGCTTCTGTGTACAGTGTCAAAAGCCTTCTGGAAATCTAGAAATACTGAATAAATTTGAAATCTCTTGTCAACAGCAGTCAACACTTCATGTGAGTAAAGATCTAGTTGTGTTGCACAAAAACGAGGTTTTCTAAATCCGTGTTGACTGTGTGTCCGGTGCGGCCGAGCGGTTCTAGGCGCTTCAGTCTGGAACCGAGCGACCGCTACGGTCGCAGGTTCGAATTCTGCCTCGGGCATGGAGGTGTGTGATGTCCTTAGGTTAGTTCTAAGTTCTAGGGGACTGATGACCTCAGATGTTAAGTCCCATAGTGCTTAGAGTCATTTGAACCATTTGACTGTGTGTCAATAGACCGTTCTCTTCGATATAATTCATAATGTTTGAACACATTATATGTTCCAAAATCCTGGTGCATATCGACGTTAATGAGATGGCCCTGTAATTTAGTGAATTGCTCTTACTACCTTTCTTGAATATTGTGTGACCTGTGCAACTTCTCAGTCTTTGGGTACGGACCTTTCGTCGAGCGAACGGTTGTGCATGATTGTTAAGTATGGAGCTATTGTATCAGCCTACTCTGAAAGAGACCTAACTGGTATACAGTCTGGACCGAAGACTTGCTTTTGTTAAGTGATTTAAGTTGCTTCACTACTCCGAAGATATCTACTGTATTTCTACGTTACATATGTTTGCAGATGCTCTTGATTCGAATCTGGAATATTTAATTCGTCTTCTTTGGTGAAGGAATGTCGTAAGGCTGTGCAAAAAAGGGCAGCTCGTTTTGTATTATCACGTAATAGGGGAGAGAGTGTGGCAGATATGATACGCGAGTTGGGATGGAAGTCATTAAAGCAAAGACGTTTTTCGTCGCGTCGAGATCTATTTACGAAATTTCAGTCACCAAGTTTCTCTTCCGAATGCGAAAATATTTTGTTGAGCTCAGCCTACATAGGTAGGAATGATCATCAAAATAAAATAAGAGAAATCAGAGCTCGAACAGGAAGGTTTAGGTGTTCGTTTTTCCCGCTCGCTGTTCGGGAGTGGAATGGTAGAGAGATAGTATGATTGTGGTTCGATGAACCCTCTGCCAAGCACTTAAATGTGAATTGCAGAGTAGTCATGTAGATGTAGATGTAGATGTAGATGCCTTGGCAGCACTGTCGTCGATAGTATTCCCATTGCTATCGTGCAGAGAAGGCTTTGATTTTGTCTTGCTGCTAGCGTACTTCACATACGACCAGAATCTCTCTGGGTTTTCTGGATTTTCTTTATTCTCCATGTTTACATATTTATTTTTCCACACAGTCACCCTGGTGACGATACACATTTCTCCCAACAAGAGACCAGCTTGTTTATGCCATCACTGAAGAATGTTAGACTTTGCTGACTGAGCCACAACCTCACCTATGCTCGCACCGCTTCTTCACTAACAAAGTGAAGTCCTTGATGATGTTGCTTAAGTTTTGGAAGTGAAAAGCGGGTGGGGCCAACTCAGGACTGTATGGAGGATAATCGAAGACAGTGAACCCAAGGCATCGGATTGTTGCAGATGTCGCAACGCCCGTGTGTGGTCTGGCATTGTCATGCTGAAGAAAGTGTGCTCTGTGTGTGGACGAACTCTTCGAATTCGAAACTCGACTAGAGCAAGCTGTTTCTCACGCACCGATATACACTCCTGGAAATTGAAATAAGAACACCGTGAATTCATTGTCCCAGGAAGGGGAAACTTTATTGACACATTCCTGGGGTCAGATACATCACATGATCACACTGACAGAACCACAGGCACATAGACACAGGCAACAGAGCATGCACAATGTCGGCACTAGTACAGTGTATATCCACCTTTCGCAGCAATGCAGGCTGCTATTCTCCCATGGAGACGATCGTAGAGATGCTGGATGTAGTCCTGTGGAACGGCTTGCCATGCCATTTCCACCTGGCGCCTCAGTTGGACCAGCGTTCGTGCTGGACGTGCAGACCGCGTGAGACGACGCTTCATCCAGTCCCAAACATGCTCAATGGGGGACAGATCCGGAGATCTTGCTGGCCAGGGTAGTTGACTTACACCTTCTAGAGCCCGTTGGGTGGCACGGGATACATGCGGACGTGCATTGCCCTGTTGGAACAGCAAGTTCCCTTGCCGGTCTAGGAATGGTAGAACGATGGGTTCGATGACAGTTTGGATGTACCGTGCACTATTCAGTGTCCCCTCGACGATCACCAGTGGTGTACGGCCAGTGTAGGAGATCGCTCCCCACACCATGATGCCGGGTGTTGGCCCTGTGTGCCTCGGTCGTATGCAGTCCTGATTGTGGCGCTCACCTGCACGTCGCCAAACACGCATACGACCATCATTGGTACCAAGGCAGAAGCGACTCTCATCGCTGAGGACGACACGTCTCCATTCGTCCCTCCATTCACGCCTGTCGCGACACCACTGGAGGCGGGCTGCACGATGTTGGGGCGTGAGCGGAAGACGGCCTAACGGTGTGCGGGACCGTAGCCCAGCTTCATGGAGACGGTTGCGAATGGTCCTCGCCGATACCCCAGGAGCAACAGCGTCCCTAATTTGCTGGGAAGTGGCGGTGCGGTCCCCTACGGCACTGCGTAGGATCCTACGGTCTTGGCGTGCATCCGTGCGTCGCTGCGGTCCGGTCCCAGGTCGACGGGCACGTGCACCTTCCGCCGACCACTGGCGACAACATCGATGTACTGTCGAGACCTCACGCCCCACGTGTTGAGCAATTCGGCGGTACGTCCACCCGGCCTCCCGCATGCCCACTATACGCCCTCGCTCAAAGTCCGTCAACTGCACATACGGTTCACGTCCACGCTGTCGCGGCATGCTACCAGTGTTAAAGACTGCGATGGAGCTCCGTATGCCACGGCAAACTGGCTGACACTGACGGCGGCGGTGCACAAATGCTGCGCTGCTAGCGCCATTCGACGGCCAACACCGCGGTTCCTGGTGTGTCCGCTGTGCCGTGCGTGTGATCATTGCTTGTACAGCCCTCTCGCAGTGTCCGGAGCAAGTATGGTGGGTCTGACACACCGGTGTCAATGTGTTCTTGTTTCCATTTCCAGGAGTGTAGTTACGCTACACACCGCCATATTACACTCAAATTCGGAGCCAGCCGCGCGGAGTGGGCATGCAGTTTGAGGCTCTATGTCACAGACTGCGCGGCCCCTCTCGCCGGAGGTTCGAGTCCTCCCTCGGGCATGGGTGTGTGTGTTGTTCTTACTATAAGTTAGTTTAAGTAGTGTGTAAGTCTAGGGACCAATGACATCAGCAGTTTGGTCCCTTTAAAAAAAATAAGAAAATAAAATCGGAGCCCTCTAGCAGCAGAGAGCTGCAAATATGTAGATATGAAGAATAGAGATGTAGAATGTTAATAACGTTTATCTTATTTAAAAAATTTAAGAGTTTTCACATAAAAGTTCGGAGGCATTACTTTTCAGCACGCTCTTATATTGGCCGTTGTTTGGGGGACCTACAATGTCGTGTCACGTTATGATGATCTCTTAAATGTGATGCCCTTATCGTAGTTTCTAGCCGGTTGCCACTGATCGTTTCCGGACCGCGCCTGTGTGCTGCTCCAGTGGCTATTGTCTACAAAAGGAGAGAATTCTGGGGGGCACTTTCTTCACTCTGCAGTTGACGGGCCGTCTCTCCCTAATCCTCCTAAATGGGTTGTGGTCTTGGCATACGAATGTGGATCAAGATCTGGTGATTCTCCCCACGACGGTCAGTGTTATGCAACACTCGCAGAGAAACTTCTGAAAGTACCTCATGCTAAGCAACATCTTACAGAAGCTCTGTTAACAGGATTAAGAAGTGGTTCGCTTCGTGAGCTTTCCGACTGCGGTGTTTCCGACCCTTTTAGGGTCCCGCAGGTATCGTGGGACTTCCGAACAAGGAGTTTGGTACTGTAGATTTTCCGACCAGAGCCTCACTCCGGAGCAAATGCACTGTTACTGTCACTCAGACAAGCCCTCGCCAACAGCCTTCGTTTCCGTAAAGTTTCGTGCGCCTAAGCTGTGAGTAATGGAAATTATAACAAGAACGAAAGGGAAGCCGCGTCTTCTCAGGGACGGTCATCGCTTCCGGATGCATAGAAAATGTGATGCGTAAACGAACTGGTTGGGCGTGAATTCCGGACGGAATAACTGCTGATGCCGTTTAAAAATTGCGAATGGGAGAATCATGGCTGAACATTCTTACCCACCTGATGAAGCAAATATGCAGATTAAGACACGAATGCATAACTACGGTAGAAGAGTCGGCAATATACAGTGCCTGTTTCCCACATTTTTAAAGAATAATTTTAACTTTTGAAAGATAAAAATTAATGGTTTAGATTTAGCCGCAAATATCCCAGATGATGAGAAGTCATAGACCTCACCGTGTAAAGCAAGGAGGGTTCAAAGGTTCAAAATGGTTCAAATGGTTCTGAGTACTATGGGACTCAACATCTGGGGTCGTCAATCCCCTAGACTTAGAAGTACTTAAACCTAACTAACCTAAGGACATAACACACATTCATGCCCAAGGCAGGATTCGAACCTGGCGACCGTAGCAGCAGCGCGGTTCCGGATTGAAGCGCCTAGAGCAGCTCGGCTAAAATGGTCGGCAAATCAAGGAGGGAAGCTACTGGGACGACCCAGATTCCTAGCACTAGTTCGGAGATTCAACGGAGCAATGACGTTTTGAAATTAATTGCAGGTTATAGTTTTTTGAAAACAGATGATATGTCTGTTACCGACAAAAGCATCCTGATATTTTGTTGGGAAGAAGCAGAGAAAATCAAGTCAAAATACATATGGAAGACTTTTTTTCTGCACTGAAAAATGAGATGCCTGCATGGTCACCGAAAACTGCAGTGCTAGACTTTGAAATGGCTACAGTTAAAGCTATGACAGTCATGTTCCACGGAACATCACTTTCCGATTGCAATTTCCATTTCAACCGAGGTCTGTGGAAGAAAATACAGTAATTGGGACTACCGCAGGAGTACAGAGACAGAGAAGAAGTTCGATTTTTTGCGTCATGTGTGGTGCAGTGGCACGGATTTCACCAAACAGTGTTGATGCAGAGTGGGCTGTAATAATGGAGGAAATGTTTAGTGGGGCGAAGGTCATGAAATTCGCAGACTATACAGCTCAATCAGTGGGCGAGAAATCCTACTATGACAATTGAAATGTGGAATGTTTTTAATCAGCGGCACAGGATCACTGATACATCGAAGGTTGGCAAAGGAAACTAAACTCCTCAATAAATCAAAAACATCTGAACGAATACTTTCTGATAAATAAGCTGGAGGAGGAAACAGTAAATGCTAAATTTTAAATTAAGAAGGTTCCATTGGCCTGCCTCTTCGAAAAAGAAGAAACAATAAAAGATCTTGACAAAATGTTAAAAAGCGTTATCTACAGTGTACCACTAAATTGCTATCCCAGAATCGAAACCGGTTGAAGGTTGCCCATCTAACGGCTTCCAGGGGCAACAAAAATTTGATTTTCCATATTTCCCGTAATTGATGACCAAATTTAAAAATTCAAAAGGTTGTCATAATCTACTCAATAAGAGATATAATCTTATGTTAAAAGTTCAACACAGTAACACAAGTGTGTGAAGTCTTATGGGACTTAACTGCTAAGGTCATCAGTCCCTAAGCTTACACACTACTTAACCTAAATTATCCTAAGGACAAACACACACACTTATGCCCGAGGGAGGACTCGAACCTCCGCCGGGATCAGCCGGTCAGTCCATGACTGCAGCGCCTTAGTAACACAAGTACTACAGTTAGAAACTGAGCGTTTGTCTAGTGGTAGCGTAACTGACGGTGCGCAAATACCTGGACTACATTCACCCAGCATTTGAGAATGAGAACACTTAGAGATTTCCAACAAATTTTACACATAATTTCGAACCTTTACGAAACTTCTTCTCGCTGTCACACCCCACAAAATGTTAAAAGGAAGAAAGTTTATCGCTTATTATATTTTCGTTATTTATGCAGTCAGTCTTCACTAACAGGCATGACGTTTTAATTTATTACACCTTTACTAACGATTCTATTCGCAACACAGTTTCCAGGCAGTATCCACAAATACTACTGAGTGTACCTGCAAAATTTTATCATTGTACGACACATGGTTCAGGAGCTATGGCGTCATAAACATTGAGGTACGTGAAAAACTAGTATTTGCTTGAAATGGAGCGCAAATTACCCAGACTATATTCATCCAGTATTTAATATTAAGAGCACTTAGCAACTTCCAACAAACTTGAATCTTAGTTTCAAACCTTTACACCAGTGTAGTGAAGCGGTCCAAGAAATTCGAGGATGGTTGTTTGTGCTGAAAGAACACTTGGCACTGGTATCACCTATCTTGGTATGCTGCAACTGTAGCTTACGCCACAGCTTCAAACTGAAACCAGGTTTTCAAAAATGGTCAAATGTGTGTGAAATCTTATGGGACTTAACTGCTAAGGTCATCGGTCCCTAAGCTTACACACTACATAACCTAAATTATCCTAAGGACAAACATGCGCACCCATGCCCGAGGAAGGACTCGAACCTCCGCCGGGACCAGCCGCACAGTCCATGACTGCAGCGCCTTAGACCGGCAGGTTTTCATCCTGCAACAATATGGCGCCCCTCCACATTTCCATAATTGTGTACGTGATTAACTGGCCCCACGCGCGTGAGCACGCCGCGTCTGTGATTCGGTGAGAGCGCCGGCCCCGGATCAAATTCACCCGGAGGATTAACGACGAGGGTACATGTGCTGTTCAGCTTGGATGAAGTTTTTTAATTGCTTTGGTTTCCCACACCTAACTAGGAGGATACCGGACTGGTACCTACGTTCCGCGTCAGTTGCGCGATTCGCAAACGTTTCGAAGTCTCACACTTTCACATGGGATCACACCAGACGCAGACAGATGGGGGGCACAAATTCCAATTCAGGGGAGAAGGGGTGGCGGCCACCCGCTACCACTAATATTGCCAAAACCAGATTAACAAAGCGACCCTGAGAAGACACGGGAGAAGGCCAGGAAAAAACGGGAAGTGTAAGAAACTACCTGAATGAGACGTTGCAACGTAGCTGGATAAGTCGTGTTGCGTCGTTGACCTGGCACCACTTGAGTAGCAGCCGTGGTCTCTGGACTTAACACATTGCGAATTTTCTTGTAGGGTTACACCAAGGATAGCATATACAGGATGGTCCACTGATCGTGACCGGGCCAAATATCTCACGAAATAAGCGTCAAGCGAAAAAAATACAAAGAGCGAAAGTTGTCTAGCTTGAAGGGGGAAACCAGATGGCGCTATGGTTGGCCCGCTAGATGGCGCTGCCATAGGTCAAACGGATATCAACTGCGTTTTTTAAAATAGGAATCCCCATTTTTATTACATATTCGTGTAGTATGTAAAGAAAGATGAATGTTTTAGTTGGACCACTTTTTTCGCTTTGTGATAGATGGCGCTGTAATAGTCACAAACGTATAAGTATCACGCAACATTCCGCCAGTGCGGACGGTATTTGCTTCGTGATACATTACTCATGTTAAAATGGACCGTTTACCAATTGCGGAAAAGGTCAATATCGTGTTGATGTATGGCTATAGTGATCAAAATGCCCAACGGGCGTGAGCTATGTATGCTGCTCGGCATCCTGGACGACATCATCCAAGTGTCCAGACCGTTCGCCAGATAGTTACGTTATTTAAGGAAACAGGAAGTGTTCAGCCACATGTGAAACGTCGACCACGACCTGCAACAAATGATGATGCCCAAGTAGGTGTTTTAGCTGCTGTCGCGGCTAATCCGCACATCAATAGCAGACAAATTGCGCGAGAATCGGGAATCTCAAAGACGTCGGTGTTGAGAATGCTACATCAACATCGATTGCACCTGTACCATATTTCTATGCACCAGGAATTGCATGGCGACGACTTTGAACGTCGTGTACATTTCTGCCATTGGGCACAAGAGAAATTACAGATGATGACAGATTTTTTGCACGCGTTCTATTTAGCGACGAAGCATTCACCAACAGCGGTAACGTAAACCGGCATAATATGCACTATTGGGCAACGGAAAATCCACGATGGCTGTGAGACGTGGAACATCAGCCGACTTTAGCGGGTTAATGTATGGTGCCGCATTATGGGAGGAAGGATAATTGGCCCCCATTTTATCGATGGCAGTCTAAATGGTGCAATGTATGCTGATTTCCTACGTAATGTTCTACCGATGTTACTACAAGATGTTTCACTGCATGACAGAATGGCGATGTACTTCCAACATGATGGATGTCCGACACATAGCTCACTTGCGGTTGAAGCGGCATTGAGTAGCATATTTCATGACAGGTGGATTTGTCGTCGAAGCACCATACCATGGCCCGCACGTTCACCGGATCTGACGTCCCAGGATTTCTTTCTGTGGGGAAAGTTGAAGGATATTTGCTATCGTGATCCACCGACAACGCCTGACAACATGCGTCAGCACATTGTCAATGCATGTGCGAACATTACGGAAGGCAAACTACTCGCTGTTGAGAGGAATGTCGTTACACATATTGCCAAATGCATTGAGGTTGACGGACATCATTTTGAGCATTTATTGCATTAATGTGGTATTTACAGGTAATCACGCTGTAACAGCATGCGTTCTCGGAAATGATAAGTTCAAAAAGATACATGTATCACATTGGAACAACCGAAATAAAATGTTCAAATATACCTATATTCTGTATTTTAATTTAAAAAACCTACCTGTTACCAACTGTTCGTCTAAAATTGTGAGCCATGTGTTTGTGACTATTACAGCGCCATCTATCACAAAGCGAAAAAAGTCGTCCAACTAAAATATTCATCTTTCTTTACGTACTACACGAATATGTAATAAAGAATGGGGGGTTCCTATTTTAAAAAACGCAGTTGATATCTGTTTGACCTATGGCAGCGCCATCTAGCGGGCCAACCATAGCGCCATCTGGTTTTCCCCTTCAAGCTAGGCAAGTTTCGTTCTTTGTAGTTTTTTCGTTTGACGCTTATTTCGTGAGATATTTGGCCCTGTCACGATCAATGGACTACCCTGTATATACAAGGGCTCTTCGGAAAGTAAGGTCCGATCGGGCGCGAAATGGAAACCACAGTGAAAATCCGATAAAGCTTTGTACAGATATGTTGGTCAGTGTCTCTAGTATGCCCATCGATCGCGTCACTTCGCTCTTTTCAGCTCTGAGCGCACAGTGAGCACATAAAGATGCTGAGCTAAACAGTGTCTCCCGCGAAGTATGAGGGCCAAGTGAGAGATTTCGCCTGATGTCATGCTGCCCACATAACGGAACTGTCATGCGGTTTCTTCTTCATGAGAATTCTTGGCAGCACTCTGCAGGAGCAATGAAGACGCTCCTGCAGCGTTTTCGATGGGAAGTGTTTGATCACCCACAATACACCCCATAATTGGATACACCTGAGTTTCTTCTCTGCTCACATGAACCGCTGGCTCTGAAGACAACTTTTTGGCACAGTCAACGAGCTGTAGACAAGCATAGAGAATTGGCGGAAAGCACAAGCGGGTGCCTTCTATGACGAGGGTACTGGCAAGGTGGTACAACGCTAGGGCAAATGTGTAAGTTTGAGCGGCGACTATTTAGAGAAGTAGCTCGAAGGTGTACGTAACTGTAGCAAATAAAACATTTTTTATTCTCACAGTGGTTTTCATTTCGCGACCTATCGGACCTTACTTCCAGATGAGTTCTCTTTTTTTTCCACCGGGTACAAACTCCAGGGATCGATCGCTGAGATGATAAGCAACAAAAAAGGTCTATTGAACTCATGTACAGAAATACATGGTTTTCAGCTAGGGACCATTTATTTCATCACGCATTGTTACAGTGACTGCAGTATAATATGCGCTGTACCATGCAGCCACAGTCACAGTATGTGCTGAAAATGGTTTCCATATGATTCTACGTACGCGTGTCCGCGCTGTAGCATGTTCTATCTCACACGTTCACATCGTCCAGGCTGCATCCGAACAGTGTCAAAGGCAGCATGGTTCAAATGGCTCTGAGCACTATGGGACTTAACATCTGTGGTCATCAGTCCCCTAGAACTTAGAACTACTTAAACCGAACTAACCTAAGGACATCACACACATCCATGCCCGAGGCAGGATTCAAACCTGCGAAAAGGCAGCATGAATACGCTGCTCCAGTGTCTCCACATCTGGAAGGGTCTCTGCGTACACGATACTTTTGAGATGGCCTCATAACCAGTAATCGGACTGGTTGAGATCCGGTGAACTAGCAGGCCGTGCAACTGGATCCGTCGGCTAGGGAAGACACGATTGAGATGTGTCCAGACGTTAACAGCGAAGTGGACTGGATCAGCCACATAAACCTTCATATCACCAATGGCACTTCTTTCAGCAGGAAGCAAAGTCATCTGCAAGAAACACAAATTGTTCCGGCCTGTTAGGCGAGGTGGAAGGAAGACTAGTCCCAAAATACGGTCGCCAATTATTCTGGTCCACACACTCTGGCTGCACTGATGCTGATGAATTGCTGTCACCATACTGTGGAGATTCTGCATACTATCCCACAGGATGACTGTTATGAAAGTTGAAGATACCACACCGTGTAAAGGTGGCTTCATCTGTGGATAGGATGGATGACACAAATCGTGGTTGCCTGGTGAAGAAACCAGTGACAAAATTGCTCCCGATGTGGAAAGCCTGTCGCTAGTAAGCCCTGCACACGCTGTAATCGATAAGGGAGTAACAATTATTGTGGAGAATATTCTACACGGTCGTCTGGCTTTCTCTGTACTATCGGGTCAACTACCTGGTACTGACACGGTTGTCGCCTTCTACAGTGTTATCACATTTTCGCCGCGCGCGGTAGCCGCGATGTCTCAGGCGCCTTGCCACGGCTCGCTCTCTAAGGCGCCTTGCCACGTTTCGCGCGGCCTCCCCCGTCGGAGGTTCGAGTCCTCCCTCGGGCATGGGTATGTGTGTTTGTCCTTAGGATAATTTAGGTTAAGTAGTGTGTAAGCTTAGGGACTGATGACCTTAGCAGTTAAGTTCCATAAGATTTGACACACATTTTTGAATGTCCTTAATGATTTCCTGCTTCCTGAAATGACCCTGTCTCAGACAAACGGGTCCGCAGCTCGTGGTCGTGCGGTAGCGTTCTCGCTTCCCGCGCCCGGGTTCCCGGGTTCGATTCCCGGCGGGGTCAGGGATTTTCTCTGCCTCGTGGTGACTAGGTGTTGTGTGATGTCCTTAGGTTAGTCAGGTTTAAGTAGTTCTAAGTTCTAGGGGACTGATGACCATAGATGTTAAGTCCCATAGTGCTCAGAGCCATTTGAACCATTTTCAGACAAACGGCGAAGCACTGTTGCAAACATCGAACGCTGTCATTGTTGTCGGCAGGGATAGGTCTCCTGGTACAACCCTGCTGCCCACCACCCGTTGCCATTTGCCTTTCCATAAGTAAACACCATGTCGGCAAGCTCTCGATTCGAATAAGGAACCATTGTGTACTACGGTGTATCACATCTACAAGGTGAGTCAGCAAGAGAAGTGAATCGGACAGAACATTACCAATTATTATGGTAGGAGAGGGCGCTACGGCATGATGTATGAGGAACAGTACCACCCCTCTAGGAGGAAACCACGCATACTGTAAATAAGGCTCCATGGTACAGCTCGTATTAGACGGCAGTATATACAGGGTGGTCCATTGATCGTGACCGGGCCAAATATCTCACGAAATAAGTGACAAACGAAAAAGCTACAAAGAACGAAACTTGTCTAGCTTGAAGGGGGAAATCAGATGGCGCTATGGTTGGCCCGCTAGATGGCGCTGCCGTAGGTCAAACGGATATCAATTGTGTTTTTTTTTAAATAGGAACCCCCATTCTTTATTACATATTCGTGTAGTATGTAAAGAAATATGAATGTTTTAGTTGAGATATTTGGCCCAGTCACGATCAATGGACCACCCTGTATAGTATCTAAGTTATCTTGTATCTTCTACAGTCACTCAACAACGACACCTTCCCGCACACCACAGCACCATCAGTAAACAACCATAAGGGGGAAGGTGCGGGAAGGTGGTGTTGTTGAGTGACTGCAGGAGGATACAAGATGACTTAGACATTCTTTCCAGTTGGTGTGATGAATTACAGCTAGCTCTAAATGTAGAAAGATTGTAAGTAGGCTGTTTAGGTTTTTTATTGGTAACACCACCTCTGTATGAAAATCACTGGTTGTGCTGTGTGCAGTCTGTGGCTGCTTTGCATTGTTGTAATACTCGCCATTGTAGTGTTAGGCAGCTGGCTGTGAACAGCGCGTAGCATTGCGCAGTTGGAGGTGAGCCGCCAGCAGTGGTGGATGTGGGAGAGAGATGGCGGAGTTTTGAAATTTGTCATGAACTGCTATATGTATTATGACTATTGAGGTAAATACATTGGTCGTTCTCTATCAAAATTTTTCATTTGCTAACTATGCCTATCAGTAGTTAGTGCCTTCAGTACTTTGAATCTTTTATTTAGCTGGCAGTAGTGGCGCTCGCTTTATTGCAGTAGCTTGAGTAGCGAAGATTTTTGTGAGGTAAGTGATTTGTGAAAGGTATAGTTTAATGTTAGTCAGGGCCCATTCTTTTATAGGGATTATTGAAAGTCAGATCGCGTTGCGCTAACAAAATATTGTGTGTCGGTTAAAGCACAGTCATGTATAATTGTTTAAAGGGGACGTTTCATATGGCGACCCTGCCAGGATACCTCACTGGAATCTTCTGATTTTTTTCTTGTAGTTTGTGTAATTAGTGTAGCTATTGTTTATTGCTAGCACGTAATTGTAGAGAGAATCTCCTTTGTAGTTGCAGTCTTTCATTGTTGTACAGTAAAACAGTTGTGGCATGCATGTAGATTTGCAGCAAGTATTTCGCAGCTGCACTTGCAATTAACTAGATATTATTTTCAGTGCTATGTTAATGTGTTCTCTTATTTTTGCCCTTCAAATTGTGCTTTTCTGTGTTATCATGTGAAATATTGTGACAATAATGGCGTGTGAAAAACGTAACACCAGGCTCCAAAGTAAACTGAGAAATAATAGTGACGACGAGCGTAGCTTGCCAGCACCACTGTGTAATGAATTAACAGACGTTCAAAGTAGTAATTTGGTAACTGTACATAGGGAAATGGAGTGGGCTGCAAACAATGGTGTAGACAGTGGAACAGGTAGTGAACAGGGAAGCATTATCGATCGATCGCTCGGCAACAGCTCGCCTCAGGAATCCGAAATAACAGGACACAATTTTGCAAATACTGTAGACTCAGGTTTTGCGTCCTCACCGTTTTTTCAAATGAATCAAGACACATTTTCCGCTTGTCAAAATGTGAATGTTGCCGGTGCAAATTCACTGCCGAAAAGCACTGAGGAACATGTTTCAGACACCAGTGCATTGTTATTAGAATTAATGCAACAAATGGGACAAAAGCTTGAAAAGTTAGACACAATGGAACAACACCAGAGACAAACATAGCAACAATTAGACACAATGGAACAAAATCTTCAAAAGTTAGACACAATGGAACAAAATCTTCAAAAGTTAGACACAACGCTTGAACAAAATCAGAAACAAATGGGACAAAATCTTCAAAAGTTAGACACAATGGAACAAAATCTTCAAAAGTTAGACACCACGCTTGAACAAACACGTGAATATTTAACTACTGAGTACATAACATCGAATCGAAATGTCAAAAAGTCTGTAATGACGTAAAAACACAAATTTGTGAGCATTTCCAACCTATTTTTTCGCGTCATGAAAATGCACTACAGAATCACGAAGCAGCCATAAAAGAACTGCAAACTATTGTTCATGAAAATCACGACACCTTGCAAGCTAAAATTGACTCGGTTGCATCTACCGATTCGGTTACGCAACTTGCAAAAACTCAAGAAAACTTAAAGGACACAGTAGATACGACTTCAACACAAATGGACACTCTGAAACTTGGTTCAGAAAAACACACTGAGGAAATAAGTACACTATCGGAGAAAGTAGCCGAACTTTCGGATCAGTTCACAAACTTATCTGCAAAGGTAGATGATGATCTGAGTGACACAAGACCTGTAGCCACCTCTGACACAGAAGAGTATGAACAAATTCAGAAATTCACACAAAATCAGAATCAAATTAATACGCAATACAAAAGAGAAATCCGGGAAGTACAAGATCAGTT
This sequence comes from Schistocerca piceifrons, assembly GCF_021461385.2. Lineage (NCBI taxonomy): Eukaryota > Metazoa > Arthropoda > Insecta > Orthoptera > Acrididae > Schistocerca > Schistocerca piceifrons. The sequence continues at coordinate 218,733,739 of NC_060149.1, read as the reverse complement.
GGCACAAGTAATACAAAAATTTCATATTTCAGAGGACACTCGCGCTCCAACACGGGAAGAGGAACTTAGAAATACGGGAAAGCCACAAAATAATAACACAGGGCATTTCGGAAATTATGAAAGAAATTGGCAAGGTGCACCGAATTTTGAGATGGAACCGCTGACACGACGTAACAATGACAGATATGCTACTCGCCGACACGATGATTTTGACTATAAGCTGTTTATTACTACACGTAAATTCAAAACATTTAAGAATTCTGCCAACGACATTCATCCACAAGCATGGCTCCATCAATTCTCTCATTGTTTTCCTCCCAACTGGTCGTTAGAACACAGATTAGAATTTATGTGTGGCTATTTAGAGAATGAACCAGCTGTAAGAATGCGATCGGTCATTCACGATTGCCACAGTGAAGGAGAATTTTACCATGCCTTCCTCTCAGCATATTGGTCTCAAGCCACACAAGACCGAGTAAAACATGGCATCATAATGATGAAACATTTCGAACAATCTGAATTCTCCAGTCTTGTGAAATATTTTGAAGACATGTTGCACAAGACTCAGTACCTGTCAAACCCATACAGTCCCTCAGAACTCATCCACATTTGCTTAATCAAATTACCTGAACATTTACGACATATTATTTTAGCAGGACGTTGCAAAGAAGACATTGAGGCTTTTCAGGGACTGTTACAAGAACTGGAAATTGACACTGACAATCGGGGAACGCGGAAACAGGAGCACAACAATTACAGGTCACATCTGTCACAATTCCGCTATGAAAGAAATAATAACTAGACACGACAAGTCTATTCTTACAACGCAAATCGTGACCAAAACAGACACCACCCATATGACAACCACTGGCAGAGTAATAATAGTTACAGAGAAAGATCGCATTTCCGTAGTAATGACTATCACAGAGACAATCAGAGAAACAGACAATTTGGGAACCAAAACAATTATTATCAAGGGAGACAGAATAACGTCAGACAAAATAGTTCGGCGCACAGTTACGATTCAGGGAGAAATTCTCCACCACGTGACGGACAAGGAAGAAACTACGGAATCTACCGACATGACGACAGACGATATATTCGTAACGACAGACCTGAATTGCATCAGAACTGGCGGGATTCAAACATCAGAACTGGCGGGATTCAAACAGGGCAGGGCCTTCTCGTCAGAGTGAATTTGTAGAAGTTAGGTCTCCTAATCCCAATAACGGCGTGCGCCAACAAAGAGACAGACAATGACTCGCACCACAGGCAGCCGCGTGCGCCGGCTGGCTCAGAGAAAAATAACATAAGACGCTAGCCTTGAGAAAAATTTTAGCATTCTTTACCGATGGATACAACATGATAATTGATTTGAAGTTGAAACTCTGTGCACTAGGAAGAGTAAAGGTTTACACCACATTTCACATGTAAAACCGTTTATTGAAAGATAATCTGCTTTTTAACTTTGTCTTTGACATAAAATTTTTCACTTCACATTTCTAGTATGCTTTGTCAGACTTAAGAAACTGTTAACATGCAACAATGTTTGAAGTTAAATATCCAATCAAGAACCTAGGGAACATTTTTAAACAGAAATTACGAATGCATTATTATTGTGAAGAGACGACCCAGTGTTATTGTGTGTGTGCATTCTTGCTTGTTAGTTGCACGATTACATAACGATTATAAGGCTCACATACTTAGAACATTTACCAGTACTGCTAATGAGATTTTAATGCAACATTTTGGTTTACTTGAAATTTGGTGTATCATGAGGTAAGTACATTGGCTTCTGCAGAACTTAGCTTTTGGAGGACGATAACTACGACACTTCCACAGAGATTATCTTACAGCAAGACGCACATTTAGCGCTACAGGACACGTATTTGAGTGATTAATTTCGCACTTAAAACATGCATTTTTTAAGATATTTGAAGTACAATGATACAAGGGTTTTCCGTGATATATTTCATTCCATTGCTGTAATCTGTAACACCTGAGGGTATGATTACATTAATCCTCAGGGGGGTACATGCTTACTTAGTGTACCATATGTTTGGCAAGCACAAGGAGCCCTAGCTAATATGGTATTTGCTTACACAACTTTACACATCGGTACCATATTTCTCTAACACAGAATTACACAGCTATCTGATTATTTGACAGAGAAACAAACATTCTTTTTACTACGTTAGTGACAGATGTTTACGCAATTACATAGTTGGATAACTTCACACTTATGAAATTGTATTTTGTCTGTACTTTGTGAAATGCTCATATTTTTTTGGACCCATTGTGATATTATGAGAGCTTTGAATGATATATTTGGTATGGGATCACGATTTTTAAAGTACGTTTGAGGCAGATGACACTTTTGACATGAGCAGAGAATTTTTTTAGGTTTTGAAATTATTGGAGGTAGCTACGACGATTTTGAGAGTTGACTGAGGTGTTATGATGTTATTATTACGATGATGATGTGTATTATGCTGTTGCCATATGTTTATGATCAATAAGCTGATGCTATATGAGTTATTTGATTATGCTGCATATCTGTAATGATGAGATATTGAAGAAGTGTCGACGAATAAGGTAAGGAATAATGAGTAGTGGTTAGGGACTCTGACTTGTGAGAAAGGATGTTGGAAACCAAGAATTGTACTTTAAGAGTTATGAAATGTGTGTAAATGCGTGAATGTATCACAATGCCAACGAAAACTTTTTGAACACTGTTATATTCATAGGATTTTGTTTCTACACATTTGCAACGCAAATTCTCGACCTGTGAAATATTTTTATATGAGACTGTCACTGTAGCGGAAACCGGTGTCGTAAATATTTCGGCAAGAAAGTGACCTTCACGTAATGCGTCGTGGGCACGACGCATCACGTAGGCAGCTGCGCGACAGACACCTGGAAAAAAGCCTTTCAGAGGCACAGGTGAAAAAAAAAAAAGGGAGGCCATTATCCTCGCTATTGACATTCCTTTGTAGAAAGCATCGCAAATGCGACACGCTCGAACTTGAAAACATGATTACACTGTAGAGTTCTTAATTTATGATATTTACTGAAATGAACTGATGAGAAACATTTTATGTCTATTGTCTTGCTAGTTGAAAGATTGTTTACTGCATTATGAAATGCCATATGGCTAGTGAATGACGTTTGACGCCTTACATTGCCGATTTTGTTTAATATCTAGTTTCTAGCTGCACTGCAGCATTGGTTAAAATAAAATTTATAGATGTACTAATATAAATATTTTCTGTCTACAGATCGAGTAAATAATAATTTTTTTCAAAAAAATGAGGGAGCACAGAAAGACATTTACCTTCACAGGAACTGCATTCATAATTTTCTTTTCAAGTACTTGGTAACTTTTTTGGTAGAATAACTTCTTGTGGTGCACCACTTTAATTACATAGACATTAAGATGCGATTATACATTTCTTTTATCTGCATTGTTGTCTTTAGTGTACTATTTTTTCTGCTTGAGCTTTTTCATGCTTAGGTATACGTTATAGCATTTACTGCTGCTGTTTGCCAGGCATAGTGTTACTGAATTTGACTTTGTATTACTCTGTTAAGCCAGTTTTACTACTGATTTATTTTTCTTCTTTGCTGCACAGTGCCTTATATTAGTTGTAATTTATGCTGCTTGCTTTGCCTTTTGTATTTTTTATCATTGCTGTTTGTGTTAATTGTTTTGTGCTGCTGCATTGCCTCGTCCCTTAGTTTAGCATCTGAGCTCAGTAGTTTTAAGTTAGCTTAAGAGGGGGTAGACTATATAAGAAACTAACTATGATGAATTGGAAGAAATGCATTGAGAAGATATAAGAAAATGGTTTGGCCAAAAAAAAAAGAAAGGTAGTGTACAGTGGAGAAAAACTATTTTGAAAGAGGATGTGAACAGAATACAGATAGTATGTACAGATAGGACTTTTTGGGAATAATGATGAATGAAGGGAGATCTCCAAGAAGTAAAGAAAGTTTTGTTTGCAAAATACTGCAGTAAAAGAAACCCTATCCTTTCCTTGTGTTATCCCACTATGTGTTTGTGTTCCCTTGTGTATTTGTGTTCATCCTGTCTTTATGTGTTTATCTGATACGATTTATGTTGTAGAATTTTTCTAATACTCAGCTACATTCACTATGATGAGGAATACTGTTATCCTCAAATATAATTTGCATTAATAATATGTTATTTACTTTGTAAAGATGTTTAGACATCTGTTCTGTTTTGTTGCTCATGTGTGAAGTTGAAGTTTCAAAAGTTATTCTGATCTTTTATGTATGTACTTATGTCATAATTCCTGCAACACTGATGTATATGTTAGTTCGATTCTTTTGTAAAGCCTGTATTACTACAAATGTTATCTGTATTATTATGTTTTTAATGATGTTTTCTGTATCTTTGTAATTGTATTCTCATGTTATAAAATTGTAATTGTCACCAGTTCATCATATTATTAACTTGTAAGTTCCATTTCACTGCACACGTTTCTGTTGGTCATAGTATATGGACAATATGTGAGAAGTAGGGACCGTTAGTGTTTGCACATGTGTTAATAATTCAGCAAGGGACTGGATAACAACATTGCTGGTTCTACGGACAATTAAAAAAAAAAAAAGAAAAATTTTTTTTTTTGTGAGTGCACAAGTGGTGGTTTATGGACTTGCTATATTCTCCGCAAGACTCTTCAATGGTGATTGTGCACCTGCACAGTCACAACAGATGGCTGCTGGCCATCTCTACAAGGACTACAGTGGGTCTGCATCTTTGATGACCCACCAATACCATTATTTCTACAAGGACTACAGTGGGTCTGCACCTCTGGTGGCCCACGAATATCGTAATCTCTACCAGGACTACAATGGGTATGCTCTGTGATGACCTACCTACCAATATTCTTCAAAACTTCGATTGACTCTGCTGTGGGTTTGCTCTGTTGTGGCCCATTACTTGTCTGCATGTCAAGAGTCAGCACTGTCTTTCCATTGGAAGGACAACACTACTTCTTCAAGATAGCATGAAAATCCACTACTTCTGTGTGCATTTTCTTTTACTGCTCAGACTTTGAGAAAAGAAACGGCAGTTTTACTGTGATAAATAATTAGGACTGTCTTTATGGACTGTGAGAAAGTTTAGCTTTTGACCAACATTGTATCAATAAGTGTGTGCATTTGATATCTTTGTTATTGTAATTATGAAAAATTTTATCAAATCATTATTGGCCACTGCCCAAAACAATTTGTAAAATTTTTTTTGGGGAGCATGGGGGCTATGTAAGTAGGCTGTTTAGGTTTTTTATTGGTAACGCCACCTCTGTATGAAAATCACTGGTTGTGCTGTGTGCAGTCTGTGGCTGCTTTGCATTGTTGTAATACTCGCCATTGTAGTGTTAGGCAGCTGGCTGTGAACAGCGCGTAGCATTGCGCAGTTGGAGGTGAGCCGCCAGCAGTGGTGGATGTGGGGAGAGAGATGGCGGAGTTTTGAAATTTGTCATGAACTGCTATATATATTATGACTATTGAGGTAAATACATTGGTAGTTCTCTATCAAAATTTTTCATTTGCTAACTATGCCTATCAGTAGTTAGTGCCTTCAGTACTTCGAATCTTTTATTTAGCTGGCAGTAGTGGCGCTCGCTTTATTGCAGTAGCTTGAGTAGCGAAGATTTTTGTGAGGTAAGTGATTTGTGAAAGGTATAGTTTAATGTTAGTCAGGGCCCATTCTTTTGTAGGGATTACTGAAAGTCAGATTGCGTTGCGCTAACAAAATATTGTGTGTTGGTTAAAGCACAGTCATGTATAATTGTTTAAAGGGGACGTTTCAAGATGTAAGTTAATGCGAATGAGTAGGAAAAACAAACCTGTAATGTTCGGATGCAGCATTACTAGTGTCCTGCTTGACATAGTCACGTCGTTTAAATATCTGGGCATAACGTTGCAAAGCGATTTGAAATGAAACCAGCATGTGAAGATTATGGCAGGAAAGGTGAGGTCGACTTTGTTTCATTGGGAGAATTTTGGAAAAGTGTGATTCATCTATAAAGGAGACGGCATATAGGGCACTAGTCCGGCCTGTTCTTTAATACTGCTCGAGTGTTCGGGATCCGCACCAGGTCGGATTAAAGGAAGATATCGAAGCAGCTCAGAGGCGGGCTGCTAGATTTGTTACCGGTAGGTTCGAACAACAAGCATCACGGAGATGCTTAGAGAACTCAGAGGGGAATCCCTCGTTGGGAGGTGACGTTCATTTCGAGGAACACTATTGAGAAAATTTTGTGAACGTGTATTTGAAGTTGACCACAGAACGATTCTATTGCCGTCAACATATATTTCGCTCAAGGACCACGAAGATAAGATATGAGAAATTACGGGTCATACGGAGCCATATAGATAGTCGTTTTTCCCTCGCTCTGTTTGAGAGTGGAAACAATGGAAATGATCGTATGGCGTCAGTAGCATGGAGTTCCCACGCGCTAAGTTCGGCCGCCAAGTGCAAGTCTTATTGAGTGCGACGCCACATTGGGTGACTTGCGCGTCGACAATGGGGATGAAATGATGAGGAGGACAGCACAACACCCAGTCCCTGAGGGGAGAAAATCTCCCACCCCAGCCGGGAATCGTATCTGGGTCCCCGTGCATGGCATTCTAACGCGCTGTCCGTTCAACTAATGGGGCGGACTCGCGAGTGGAACAAGAACGGAAATGACTAGTAGCAATACAGTGTACCCTCCGCCACGCACCACACGGTGGCTTGCGGAGTATGTAGATGTAGCTGTCGAACCACAGAACCTTCAAAACTTCTGACACAATATTGCAGCAGCTGTTCTTACCGTCACTCTTGATATGCTGGATCGGGTATGGGCAGATCTGGACTACCAATCAGATGTGTGCCCTGTGACGAATAGTCGACACATAGGACATAAAAAAATTAAAAAATTCTACCATTTCTTGGCCATTTGTCTGTGTCTATTTTTGAAATGTTTCGTAGAATTTATGATTACTTCATTTTGGCGTTCTGTTGTAGTGAAAGGACGCTCACCTGTTGGCATGTGGGGCAGGGCAGCACGCGGGCTCGCAGAGGCGTTGCGCAGTGTGTGCAGTGGTCGGCCAGCGCCTCGGCCGTCAGGGACCACGCGAACGCCTCCTCCACC